>NC_051094.1:4907692-5214807 GCF_901709675.1 Syngnathus acus
TTTTAAACTTTTTTTAAGAATTTGGTGAGCTGGTGCAGCTCGTCACCTTGCAAGAACGGCGGTAACTGCTGGCAAAGGGGTACGGCCTACAGTTGCGAGTGCCAGACTGGCTGGGCGGGCGTCTACTGCGACATACCTAGCGTCTCCTGCGAGGTGGCAGCCAAACAAAGAGGTAAAAAAAAAAGGAACATTTTTAGTAGGTTGTATCCAAATAGTGTTACATTATGGAACTGAGTCAATTTCTTTGTTCTATTTCACAAATGTTGCTTTAGGGGTGTACAATCAAATTTTCTGGTGAGCCAGATTTGGCTCTGTTTTAAATGAAACCAAATGTGTGTGATTTCCTATTTTCCAAGGGGTGGATGTCGGCAACCTGTGCCGTAACTCAGGCCGGTGTCTGGACGCAGGAAACGTCCACCGCTGCCACTGCCAGGTGGGCTACACTGGCAGCTACTGTGAGGAACAAGTGGATGAATGCACTCCCAACCCCTGTCAAAATGGAGCCACTTGTGCGGGCTTTCTTGGAGGATACACTTGCAAGGTAAACAATGGGAAGTTCAAGACATTTTTATTTCAGCCATCATGTACCAGGAGATTTCAAAATAGAAATAAAAAGTGTGGGGTTTTTTTTCCACATGTGCACGCCTTGTGAAATTAAGCCCTCCATTGTGCTGTGTATGTAAAGCTAACATTGATGCAAAAAAACAAAGTAGACTAAAGTGTACAACAGCCCTAAAAAAATGTAGGCCTTCATTATCCTTAAAATGACTGCATGCAGATTGTATGAAATATGTCTCCGGAATCACTGTAACTACCAACGAGTAACTCCACGGCCTATTTACAAACACCATCCACTTCCAGTAATGCTAATCTCCCCTCGATTAAAAAGCTTCCTGCAGGCCTTGGCCCGGAAAGAAAAACATCGGGTAAACAAAAATCTTTGTGTTTCATGTCCGCCATCGATTCAACTCTTCCTCCTCTTCCTGCTCTTCCTCCTCCTCCATCTTGGCGTCACAGTGCTCGCCAGGCTTCGCGGGGACCAACTGCTCCGACGAGATCAATGAGTGCTTCTCCCAACCGTGCCAGCACGGGGGCACCTGCATTGACCTGATCAATACCTACAAATGCTCCTGTCCCCGGGGAACGCAAGGTCACAATAACCCCTCAACCTATCTTCATTGCTCTCTTAATTACACTTTGGGTGGAAGATTTTAAGTTTCGGGTCAATTTATGTGAAGTTAGGAGTGTTAAAAAAAAAAAAGAAAACTAATAAAAAAAATATTACAACCATTGTGGCAACCAACCCATTTTGATAATATAACATGACAATATTCACAGGCATATCTTCTTTATCCTCAGTAAAAAATGACTTCAGTAGCCTTAATAATTGTATTGTATCACCCCCGGTGGCCACACACCAACAGGAATGAATTCATCATAATTGCCCAATCTGTTTCCTTCACACCAGGCGTCAACTGCGAGATCAACGTGGACGACTGCACGCCGCTGGCCGACCCGCTCACCAAAGAGCCCAAGTGTTTCAACCACGGCAGGTGCGTGGACGGCGTGGGCGGCTACCACTGCCTGTGCCCGCCCGGGTACGTGGGCGAGCGCTGCGAAGGTGACGTCAACGAGTGCCTCTCCAACCCGTGCGACCCGCGCGGCACGCACAGGTGCATCCAGCTAGCCAACAACTACCGCTGCGAATGTCGTACCGGATTCACAGGTACGGTTTTATTCTTTCGCACGTCCCGCTGAGGTTTTGACAGTATAAAGGAATATTTTTTGACTTGACTCTAGGTCAGCGCTGCGACGCCGTGTTCGATGGTTGCAAGGGGAAACCGTGTCGCAATGGGGGCACCTGCGCCGTGGCCAGTAACACTCCAAACGGCTTCATATGCAAATGTCCGCCTGTAAGTGTGTTGAATGCATCTCACCGTCAAGTGCTTTTTTTACACGAGGAATTGCAGATGCAATAAAAGGAATCAAAACAATTGAATAGAACAAATATTAGAATCTAATCGAAAAGGCCCTACTGAGTTAGGATTAGGTTCGATGACAGCCCGCCATTGTTTGCCATTCTTTCCCAACAGGGCTTCACTGGCTCCACATGCGAATACAACAGCCACGCTTGCGGCAGCCTCCGGTGCCGCAACAGCGGCACCTGCATCTCGGGCCAAAAGAGTCCCAAGTGTCTGTGCGCGCCGTTTTTCACGGGGCCTGAGTGCCAGTACCCCGGCGACAGCCCGTGCAAATCCAACCCTTGCTACAACTCGGGCACGTGCGAGGACGCCGCCAAGGCACCGTACTACCGCTGCGTCTGCCCCGCCAACTTCAACGGCCTCTGGTGCCACATTCTGGACTACAGCTCCCCGGGCGGGCCGGGCCACGACCTGGCGGCGCCGCCGCCGTCGGCGGCCGACGAGGCCTGCGAGATCCCGCAGTGCGAGGAGCGCAAGCACAACCAGGTGTGCGACGTGCTGTGCAACAACCACGCGTGCGGCTGGGACAACGGCGACTGCTCGCTCAATTTCGACGACCCGTGGAAGAACTGCTCGGCCTCGCTGCAGTGTTGGCGCTACTTTAACGACGGCAAGTGCGACGCGCAGTGCGACAACGCCGGGTGCCTCTACGATGGATTTGACTGCCAGAATCTGGAAGGACAGTGCAAGTAAGTCAAAAAAACTTGCTGCCATGTAATCCGTCAAACACCTTCAACTTGATGTATTCCGCCCCGCAGCCCGCTGTACGACCAGTACTGCAAAGACCACTACGCCGACGGCCACTGTGACCAGGGCTGCAACAACGCCGAGTGCGAATGGGACGGCTTGGATTGCGCCGACAACATGCCCGAGAAGTTGGCCCTGGGCCAGCTGGTGGTGGTGGCCCTCATCATGCCCGAGCAGCTCCTCAACAACTCCTTCGGCTTCCTGCGAGAGCTCAGTCGCGTCCTGCGCACCAACGTGGTGTTCCGGATGAACGCCGAGGGCGAGACCATGGTCTACCCTTACTACGGCAGCGAGCACGAGCTGAAGAAGTACATCGTCAAGCGCTCGGTGGACACCTGGTCCGACGTGCCCGGCAAGGTGGTGAACGTGGTTAAGAGAAGCATAGATGGGCTTCGGTGGACAAAGAGGGAGCTGGATCACCTGCAGATCAAAGGGTGAGAATCTTTTTTTTTTTTTTTGTAAGATTTCTGCTGAGGTGGCAGAAGTAATCATCCTCTGTACTTGAGCCTAGTAAGGCCCCAAGTAATTAATCGGTAATAAGTGATTGGGATTTTCTATCAAGATATTGAAGATGATCAAGCAACTAAACGTGTTGACTTGGCCCGCTAGCTCCATTGTGCTCTTGGAAGTGGACAACCGTCAGTGCATCCAGCAGTCCAGCGAGTGCTTCCAGAGCACCACCGATGCCGCCGCCTTCCTCGGGGCGTTAGCCTCCAGCGGAAAACTGGACGTTCCCTACACCATTGAAGCTGTTTATAGTGAGTATACGTCTTCTATATATTATGGAGTTTCTACGCAGAAGATAGTAAACACATGTTGTGGCACAACTGAAGGCGTGTAACTATCAATTCAGACTTGCCTATAAAAAATTCAAATCTACGAACCGTGATATAGTGGGGGGAACGCTGCAACGGAAGTTAAACATGCTTCGTTCCGGAGTCTTTCCACACGTGCTCTCATGCACAAGTGGGACACGTGCGGGGGCGCCCACATAAAAAAAAATGGAAATATCCTTGGCACCCGCCCACCCCGGTCAGGTCTTAACCCTGCCGCTCTTTGATTGTGTATTTGTTATGCGGCCATGAACAAATGCAGTGGCGATCAATCAATCCTTTTTTTCTGGCTGCTCTTAAATCCACCGGCTTCAGGCTCCAAAATGCTTAATTGCTGCAAATCAACTCAATGCAGCTCTACATCGCGTTTTTTTTTTTTTTAAATAATTGTGCGTGCACGGGTGCGAGAGGGGCTGCTGCTGCTGCTGCTGCTGCTGCTGCTGCTGCTGCTGCTGCTGCAACCTTCACCTCGCTGAATGTAATACCAGGACTTAAGGCTTTAGGTTGGGGAGGGGAGTTTATCATTTCAAAATCGTTAGTAGAGGGGGGGGGGAGAAAAAATTGATCGGGAGTGTGCTAGAAGTTGGGAGTCTTTGTTATCTGGAAAATCCGAATAAATCCTCCGTCTTTACAGCTTAAAGCGCGTGCAGTAATTTGAAGTTCATTAATCCCCCCCCTCCTCCTTTCTTTTTTTCTCTTAAAGAAGAAATGGTAAAGTTGTCTCTTGGTACCCTGACTTGAAAAGGGAGTTGGGAGGCTGGTAGTGGTCTTTTTTTTTTTTTTCTTCCATCACGCCCCATTCTTTGCACTTGTGATTATTACAGGCTAGATAGTAGAAGCAAGAGTTAGCGACGCGCACACTTCTGGTCCGTCCTCGGTCCCGTGACCATGCTGTGCCTTCTCCCGCCAGGCGGCGCCGACCCGCAGCCGCCGCAGGAGCTCTACCCGCTCTACCTGGTGGTGGGCAGCCTGGCCATGCTGGCCTTAGTCGGCGTGGGCATGGTAGCTGCCCGCAAGCGCCGGCACGAGCACGGGCGCCTCTGGCTCCCCGAGGGTTTCAAGACCACCGAGCCCAGCAAGAAGAAGAGACGCGAACCCGTCGGGGAGGATTCTGTGGGATTAAAGTAAGTTACATTTTCATATTGGAATTCCTAAGAATGATTTTTATCAGGCAACAATATGGAAAGAGATGGGAAATATGTAGAAAAGCTTCTCATGTTGGTGTTTTGCTTTGAAAGTACGAGAGTTTGGGAATCTAATTATTGGTTCCTTTGCCCTAAATGAGGTGAACATTTTGAAGTCGGAATGGTTCCAAATATTCAAAAGATGTGGGAGGAAGAATCAAATGTATCCAATAGCTCTTGTGAATTTTATAGTGGACATTTGTCATTTTGAAATGGTGATAATTGGTATTATTATTAATAATAACAATAATATGTGGAAGAAGCCTGAGGTGAAATATTCATGTATCAGGGTATTTTATTTCAAACTGTGTGGAATTTGGAGTTGGTAAGAATGACTGGAATATGGAAAATAGTTCCCAAGTCGGATGTATGTATGTAGGGAATTTTACTGTACAAATTGGCGATGTTGTTCAGATTTCAACGCGTGTTAACATTTTGAAGCTGGAATAGTGTGAATTGATCAAGAAATCATTTCGGATTTTTGCACGGCTAAGTCTAAGATGCTAAACATTTTGAAGTTGGTATGGTTTCGATTGGTCAATAAATGTGGAAGGAGTAAAATGCCCCAAGAGTGAGGCAAATAAGACGCTCTGTTGAGTTGCGCTTTAATTGACAAGCAAGGGGTGGGCTGTGAATTTGAGCAATGCCAGTTGTTTTTACCATTAATGGAGCACCACTTTGAAGATGTGGAGCAATTTCACCGCAATCTTCTCTCGTTGTCACAGGCCGCTGAAAAATACCTCGGATATTTCACTCATGGACGACGGCCACGATTGGGGAGAAGATGAGACTTCGGATGCCAAACGCTTCAGGGTAAGAAATCAGCAAAAAATAAATGAAATAAAATGGTGTGTTGCCAGAGAAAACAAAACTACTCTGCTACAGCTTTGTGATTTTACGTCATAGTTCTGTCAAAATAATTTTTCAAATATGGTTTGACAGACTTTCTTTTCTTTTTTTTCCCCAGTATTTTTATCTGAAGTTTTTGTAGAAATATTTCACTCTTTTTGTATTTTGTCTAATCTTTTTGTTTTGTGATTTTTTTATATTTTGTATTATTGTCTTTTTTTTGACGCATTAGTGTATTTTTTTTGTCTAATATTTTCTATCACTGATTAATATTATTGTCACGTTAGTTTTGCATTTGCGTCCTTCCATTATTTTTTTTCCTCTTCAGCAGTTTGACGAGCTCGCCGTCCTGGACGCGGGCGAGCGCAAGGACAACCGGCAGTGGACCCAGCAGCACCTGGACGCAGCCGACCTGCGCGTCCCCTCCGTGGCGCCCACACCCCCACAGGGCGAGATTGACAGCGACTGCATGGACGTCAACGTGCGAGGACCAGGTGGGTGACAGTGTCTAATTAAGAAGAGAAATTGCCATGTCGCACGTTATTTATTACATTTATAAATAAAGTCACACATTATTTATTCATATATATATATTCCTAAATAATGTACAATCATATGATCATATATTTTTTTTTACCTTCCCTCAATTTTTATTTATTTTTATTTATATGTCTACAGTTTTCTGTCTTGCTTGATCAATAGGTATTTTTTTTTCCTCTGATGGTAATCTGCTTCAATTTGTGCAAAAATCCATATTAATGACATAATGCAAAAAAACATTAATATTTCAAAAATCCTTCATTTAGGACCAAAACAAAACGTTTTTTCCTCCTTTCTGTCTCATCCAATCAGGTTATTTGTTTTACACATGTAGCGTTTAGGTTAATGTTTTTTTAAATCACTTTTAGCAATGTGAACAGTACATACGTGTCACATGTAATTACATGATCCTCAAATAGCTTGACGCTAGCATGTTGTGTGTGTCTTGTGCTTTCTGTCAAAGCAGAAAGCACATCACGTTGCCAGTGTGTGATTTGCGTTGGCGTGCACGCGGGAGTTGCTGCAGGCAAGGGATCTTCTTCAAAGCAGCCGGTGCCTGGGGGGTTAGGAAGAGTGGGGTGGTGTTGGGGGGGGCTGATTCCTGATCAGATTAATCATTGCAGTGACAAAGTAAAAGGTTATTAGTACAAGCGTGAGATCTATTTTTTTTAAATAGAAGCATAACTTTCAACTGTACGTTCTAAAGTTTAACAAAAAAAATAGTTAGAAATATTGTAACATTCAATTTTTTCACAATGTTATTTGTAATTTTAATCTTTCAACTTTTGAACTTTTTCTCATAACCTTTCAATGTGGGCTTAATTGTGTTATTAGAATATACAACGGACTCAGTGTTGACAACCAAATATTTTTCATCAAAGAAATGGTCCTCGCCTCTGGGCAAAATTTTGGTGTCAACCTATTCAACTTGGTCGCTCTACATGGCCAATCACCAGCTAGGACAAATCAAAGTAATGGGGTTAACAACTCGCCGGTGCACTTTTTTCGCCCCCGCCGTTGCCGATCGATGGGCTGGGATCGACCAAATCTCCGGGATCCGCGGCCCGACATTCCTTTTGAAGAAGAGGAAAGCCCGGCCTGAGTATCTGCGGCGAGCCGCCTCGCTCAGTCAGATATTGAGGTTCGCCTTTTTTCCGTAACCCCCCCGAGCTTTGCTTTTCTTCTGAAGAGCCGCCGAAGCCTCCATCGGAATCCGTTATTCAATTTGTTTGTTGCTTTGTTTTGATCGGCCGTTGCTTTGAAGCGTGCCCTGTTGTCTTCCTTACTCTGCTGAGTCTTAGTCTTCCCCCCCCCTTTTTTTTTTAAATAACCTCCTCTATTTGGCTGCTTAATCATAACCACGAATAGCAAAAATCCATTCCACTCTGCATGCGAAAGTAGCCTAGCTACAACGTAACACACTTTTGCCTCCGCCCACATCAGATGGCTTCACACCGCTGATGATCGCATCCTGCAGCGGTGGCGGCCTGGAGACGGGCAACAGCGAGGAGGAGGAAGACGCCTCGGCCAACGTCATCAACGACTTCATCTACCAGGGCGCCAGCCTCCACAACCAGACGGACCGCACCGGCGAGACGGCGCTGCACCTGGCCGCCCGCTACGCCCGCTCCGACGCCGCCAAGCGGCTGCTGGAGGCCAGCGCCGACGCTAACATCCAGGACAACATGGGCAGGACCCCGCTGCATGCCGCCGTGGCCGCCGACGCCCAGGGAGTCTTCCAGGTCTGTTCCTTTTGTCCCACTGGTGTAGCACAGATCAGAGATTACCAAATATTTGAGGTCTCGGGGAGACATTTTCCCAAGGCCCCCATCATACTCGTAAACTTTGTGTACCCCTCAATGTCATAGAAATTCCAAAGTTATCTATTTTAAAAAAAAGTAGCGCTGTTATTTTGGGTGAAAACTATCCTTCGTTCGAATGGAAGGAAAACCCTCCTATTCGCTGTTTTGTTTTTCCTCAAGCCACAGCTGTCTACTATATTAAAACGGCATTGCTTTGGCGCCACCTTGTGTACAGATTCTCATAAGAAACCGCGCCACCGACTTGGACGCCCGTATGCACGACGGCACCACCCCCCTCATCTTGGCCGCCAGGCTGGCAGTGGAGGGCATGGTGGACGAGCTCATCAACTGCCACGCTGATGTCAACGCCATTGATGATTTTGGTAAAAACAACAACAAAACTGGAATCAAGTTTTGGATTATGACATTGCGTTTGTCCTCTCAGGCAAGTCAGCGTTACATTGGGCCGCCGCTGTGAATAACGTGGCGGCTGCTGTCGTGCTGCTCAAGAGTGGCGCCAACAAGGACATGCAGAACAATAAGGTACCAAAACAGCATTTACATCTATGTAAAATGATAAAAATATGAATCTGTATACACTATATCTATAGAATCTAAAGTTAGATGACACTGCAAATATAAGAATATTCGATTAAAAACACAAATATATACACAATTACCGTATTTGTCTTTGAATCCTTTGATCCGTACCGTCAAGAACCGTTTAAGCATCGCTTCCTGTCTCTCGTTGGGTTCACCTCAGGAGGAGACGCCGTTGTTTTTAGCAGCCCGGGAGGGAAGCTACGAGACGGCTAAAGTCCTGCTGGACCACTTTGCCAACCGGGAGATAACGGACCACATGGACCGACTTCCCCGAGACATCGCCCAGGAGCGAATGCATCACGACATCGTCCGTCTGATGGACGAGTACAATCTGGTGCGGAGTCCCCCCATGCACGCGGGTGCCCTGGGTAACGCCCTGTCGCCCCCGCTCTGCTCCCCCAACGGCTACCTGGGCGGCATGAAACAGCCCCCGCCTCAGGGCCCGGCGGGCGGCAAGAAGGCTCGCAAACCCGGCGCCAAGGTCTGCAAGGACGCCAAAGACATGAAAGTGAAGAAGAAGAACTCGCAGGATGGGAAGCCGCCCGGCAGCTTGCTGGACAGCTCGGCCGTGCTCTCCCCGGTGGATTCGCTGGAGTCGCCTCGCGGCTACGGCTCGGACGCCGCGTCCCCGCCCGTTATGACGGCCGCGGCGCTGAGCCACCTCCAAACCATGTCGGACCCGCACATGGGCGTCGGCCACATGGTCATGCCCAGCAAGCAGGAGCTGGCGCGGATGCAATTCGACCCGCTCCCCCCACGCCTCACGCACATGCCCGTGTCTGGATCCACTGGCCAGTGCGACTGGATGTCCAGGATGCAGTTCAGCGCCATGAGGAACGGTGCTCAGCACGGGATGATGACTGGCCCCCACAGCGGGCACCCTCAAATGATGGCCTACGCGAGCATTCCTGGCAACCGCCTCAATCCAATCATGCAGCAGATGCAGAACCTCCAGCAACTCCAGAACCAGAACTTCATCAACGCCGATCTGAGCCCCCCGGAGCTCCAGCAGGGTCCCGTGCCCATCCGCACTATCCTGCCCCAGGAGGCCCAGATAATGCCGGCCGCACTGGGCGCCCAGTTCCTCACACCGCCCTCTCAGCACAGCTACTCGGGCCCCGTGGACGGCAACACACCCAGCCATCAGGTCCAGGTGCCGGACCACCCCTTTCTGACGCCTTCGCCGGGCTCGCCCGACCAGTGGTCCAGCTCCTCGCCGCACTCCAACATGTCGGACTGGTCAGAGGGAATTTCCAGTCCACCCACTAGCATGCCGGCCCAGATGGGACACCTGGCAGAGCAGTTCAAGTGAAAAAGGGACCCATCGCTCTGTATTTTATTGCATCTTTTTACCTTCATTTAACCATGTCTCGTTTGCTCGAATGTTCTGGTATATTTTTGTAAAAAAAAGAAAGAAAAAAAAGATGAAAAGGGCGACTCAGAATATTTTATATGCTTTTATACCACTCTTTCCCAGCATTTTATTGAGCCAATACATTACATCCATAATGTCTGCGATATTGGGATTTACGGTTTATTGGCTTCACATGGCCATTACAGAGTTCATCAATAAATCAAATAAAATCAACACATTCTTGCTTTTTGCACCATATATTTTATTCTTTGATTATACTTCATCCTTGTTGAACTCCTTGTTGGAGAACAGCAAGTTGTGCGAAAAATTTATCGATGGTCAAATTTAGGTCATGTTTCTCTGTGCATTTTACGTTCACCCTGCAAGCCCAATATCACAAACTTTTTGGAAGAGGGGTGTTAGGGTTTGCAGAATATCTTCATTGTATGATTATGTTGGAATGTAACCTGTAATACGACTAACTTGTCTCCAGTGTGGTTCTTGCAAAATAAGTTAGAGTGAGCACGACCCTAACAAGGAGTGTTTTTCTTTAGAAAAAATATTTGTACTAAATAAATCAGGTCAAATTTGGACGCTTGGAATTGCCTTCTTTTTTTTTTTTTACTAACCGAAACATGGCTTTCATCCACTGTCTTTTTTTTCATTTTTATTTATTAATGTCTTTATTTAAAAACATTGCCTGCCTGTAGATTTTGCTGTTAAATCCTGTTTACTCTTCTGTTCTGTTCTTTTACTTTTTCCATACATACACTGGCTATTTATTTGTTTCCTTTTGGCTCAATTTTATTTGTTGTGTAGCTAATCTTTGTTTCTAAAGAAAATTGCATTCAAGGGGCATTCCACGGAGAACTTCCAGTGTTACGGGCGTGTTTGTGGGGGTTTTTTTTGTACAAAGTAAACGTATGACTGAACAAAAGGAAATACGAATATGTACAGTTTAAAGCCCATCTTGGAGATTGGCTGTGTTAAACCAGGCTTTATATTAAGTCCTGTGTCGTTTGTCAAACTGGCCCGTTTGGGCACTGAGTCTTGTCAAGCAGGAGGGAGTCAAGGAAAGAAAACACACCTTCCTCCAATTAGTTTGAGCCTATGGCTGTGTTCCCCATGTTGTAAATAGTTCATGAATTTCCCCTGTAAGCAGGATTTTGTTGAAGAAATCTGATGTCTTAAAGCATAAAATAAATTTGTGTATGTTTTCAAATGTTTTTGCTAAATAAAAAGGGTGACTGTACATCAATATGTTTTACATGCACCCTGAAATGAGATATTGTTTTGTAAAAAGATATGACTGGCATAGAAATTCAGTGTGAAAAAAATGTTTCTCGGCCTAATAAACGACACCTCTTGGTTTTAAAATTGTCCTGCATTTTTTGTTGCGCAAGTGATAGAAAGTACTGGTAATACAGTAATAACGTTCTGATTACAGTTAATATTTACAGTACATTCAGTTAATTGTTATTAAAAAAAATCAAAACAAACTATGAATATTAAACAATTAAATAAATAAAAAACTAAGAAGTGTGCCAACTGAGCATAACTTCTGGTACCATGTGACCATGCACTCGCAACGTTCCGTTCAGCTTGTGTTTTATGACGAATATCTCTTCCTGGTGGAGGAAACATGTCATTACGTCAGTCCCTTGCGCCAACCTTTCATTGGAGCAGCAAAGCCATAAAAAAACCTTTCGCAAATTCGCATTATTCATTTATGAACATTTAACCACACGATTCGCACTTAAGTCTGTAATGAGTAAGGAGTACACGTGTTTTACATTGTTATTCATTTAGTGGACTGAATAACTGATGACTAACTGATGAATAACTGATGGCTGATGACTTAAATAATCATACAATTATTGTAATTATATTATAGAAATATGTATCTTACTTTACGTTTTCAGAAAACATTTTAAAGGTTTTTTTCACTGGACAACAAATCCCATGATGCACCGCCGCCACCACTGTCCAGTTCAAAGTTGAAACGTGACAGTAAAAATAGGCTTTCCCCGCTGTCAGCGGAGCTTGCCGTTAGCGCTTTGTAACGTGAAAGCTGGAGGGGGGTCGCGGAAATAAGCCACTAGTTTTGGCCGGGCCACGGAGCAAGCTCGCCGGCCTCCGAGTACCCAAAAATGTCCCTTTACCGAAAGATTTAGCCGTTAGCCGCCGCGAGCTTTGACACAACCGACTGTGAGCTTTGCTAGACAGCTAGCCGGAGGAGGCGGTGGATGGTGGTGGAGGGGGGCGCCTCATGTAAAACAACTGCTGCTAAGCTAAAATAATTTTTTAGCCGAAAAAAACAAAAACCAAAACCGGGGCCGCCATGTTCGTCCAGGAGGAGAAGATGTTCGCAGGTAAAGTGTTGAAGATTCACATCTGCACCGTGGACGGCGCCGAGTGGCTGGAGGACATCCCGGAAGACAGCACGGTGGAGAAACTCAAGGAGAAGTGCTTGAAACATGTGAGCTTTCCTCCCTTTTTATGCTTGTTTGCTCTGCGAGTGTCAGCCGGCCCTCGTATTTATACTTAAGTTCATATAAATGGCGAGCGGGCTGGGCTGGCTTGCTGGCTGTGGTTATTTTTAGGCTCGGCTTCCCTCCCTCACTCTCCTCTCTTGGTCTCCGATACGAGCAGTTCACTTTCCCTTTTTGGATGTGGCTATATTTATGACATGTAATATTATACACTACATACTCGTATTCAGTTTCATTAGCCTTCCATTCTGCTTTCAGAACATTAGGGACATAAACGTCTGTAATCGTCAGTATACTCTGTAAAGTAATATTTTGTGCGTGTGTGTGTGTGTGTGTGTGTGTGTGTGTGTGTGTGTGTGTGTGTGTGTGTGTGTGTGTGTGTGTGTGTGTGTGTGTGTGTGTGTGTGTGTGTGTGTGTGTGTGTGTGTGTGTGTGTGTGTGTGTGTGTGTGTGTGTGTGTGTGTGTGTGTGTGTGTGTGTGTGTGTGTTTGATTGTGCCTGTGCGCGCGCGAATGTGTGTGATTGTCATTATAGCAGCACGATGCTGTTAATAAAGGACAATAATAAAACTGAAAACATATTTTTTCCACCCATGTTTTGGTTTGGTAACAAATGTGTGTTTTGTATGTCGCAGTGTGCGCATGGAAATTTGGATGACCCCAAGACACTGACCCACCACAAACTCATCCACGTTGCCACAGAGCGAGTGCTCAGTGACACCAAAACAGTGGCGGATGAAAGCCTCAAAGATAAAGGTAGCAAGAAAGCCATTCTGTCTAATAAGAAACATTCCACAAGGAAGTCATCTTTATTTATTTATTTATTTATTTATTTCAGACATTCTGCTGCTCATAAAGAAAAGACCACCGCCAGCGCCTCCCAAAATGGCGGAGGTGTGCGCTGAAGAAAAGGTAGGACCGGAGAACTCTTGAGAAGTAGAGATGAAAATTCAGTTTCACTGTGGCAGTAAAAAAAAAAAAGCATACTGGATGAATAATGTTATCGCAACATTGCTAAAGGAAAGTGTTATGCTAATGCATCAGAAAAAACACGACAACAAGGCCCCGGACAAGGACGCCATCTTGAAAGCCACCGCCCACCTAAGCACTCGCCACTCGGACCGCATTGTCACGCAGCACAACATCAGAGACGTAAGTTGGACTCGTTCTCGTCAAATGGCGCCATGCACATCTGCGGCCTCCGTTCTTCGCCTCGCCTGCGTCCTCATCAAGTTTTTAACAATACGTAATTGAATTTGATGACAAACCTTTGGAGTTGCTTGGGAGGACCTAACTAAACTATTGTTTGGAAAAAAATTGGTGAAAAACGAAACGAGAAATAATTTTAGAGTGTACACAATATGAGCCAAAGTCCTCGCCAAAGAAAAAGTAAAGCATCTTCCCTGACTTAATTATTAGCCATTGTCCAGTTTCAGACGGAGCTCCGAAAGATCCTGGTGTCCCTCATCGAAGTGGCCCAGAAGCTTCTGGCCTTGAACCCCGACGCCGTGGACCTTTTCAAAAAGGCCAACGGTAGCGGTTCGCACCTCAATGAATTTTTAAAAAAGGTTCTCCTCACATAACCCGCATCTGTGCTCCGCCTGCCCGCAGACATGCTAGACGAGGACGAGGACGACCGCGTGGATGAGGCGGCCCTTCAGCAACTCACCGAGATGGGCTTCCCCGAGAGCAGAGCCGTCAAAGCTCTCAGACTCAACCAGTGAGTCTCGCGTCGGGGCGAGTCGCCGCTATGCAACTGCTCCTCCTTTTCACCTTGTGTTTTTTTTTGTTTATTGCCTGTCCTAGCGCTTCCTTTTCAGACTTTCCCACTTGCAGGCTTTGCCCTGCCGTGGCCCTGTGCCTCTTTTTCTGGCTTTTTGCTCGCCCTACTGACTGTCTGTGTCCTACTGTGTCTTCTCCGCACAGCATGTCGGTGACGCAGGCCATGGAATGGCTGATCGAGCACGTCGACGACCCCTCCGTGGACACGCCGCTGCCCAGTCAAGATGCTGCCGCTTCTTCTTCTTCTTCTGCTGCTTCTTCTTCTTCTGCTGCCGCCGCGACGGCCGGCGCCTCCGCTAACCCAAACTCGTCGGCTGCGGGCTCCTCCAAAACGCCTCCCTGCTCGTCGGCGCCGCGACGCAGCCTGTCCAGCACGGACGAGAGCGGCGGCGGCAATCGAGCAGACGACCTCACAGAGATTTTCAAGAGGATTCGTAGGAAAAGGGAGTTCAGACCTGACTCGAGAGTACGTGCCCCGTCGTGGTTGTTTCCTCTGCCGACTCGATCCGCTCGCCGTTGAGCACAGGCGTCTGCTTTGCAGGCGGTGTTCGCCCTGATGGAGATGGGCTTTGAGGAGAAGCAGGTGATCGACGCGCTCAAAGTCAACAACAACCAGCAAGATGCTGCGGTAGGCACACGTGCCCTTATTTGTAGCAAGTTACCCATGGATGGAAACATAAGCTTCTTTTTATCTCTTGAATAAAATGACGTATTGTAATCACAACTACGTTACTCACATAAACTGAAGAAAAAACTTTTTTGTTCAATTTTTATTTTTTCCTCCATTGAATGTTATGCATTTAGAGCACAACATTCTCCTCAGAGAATTTCTTCTTTTAATGACTGGAATGAAATGACATTGTTACAGTGCGAGTGGCTGCTGGGAGACAAGAAGCCATCTGCAGAGGACTTGGACAAAGGCATCGACACCAACAGTCCGCTCTTCCAGGCCATTCTGGAGAACCCTGTGGTCCAGTTGGGTTTAACCAACCCCAAGACTCTCCTCGGTACATGCATGCATACATACATACATAGTACATACGCACACACACACACACACGCTCGCTTGCTTGCTGTGAGATTTCGGGATTGATCCTTGCCCTAAGTCCGTTTGTGATGACCTGAGCTCACCCGATCCGTTTCCCTGCGCGTGTAGCCTTCGAGGATATGCTGGAAAACCCGCTGAACAGCACCCAGTGGATGAACGACCCCGAGACGGGCCCCGTCATGCTCCAGATATCCAGAATCTTCCAGACCCTCAATCGCACATAGGGGCGAGAACCCCACCCCTACGTGTGAATGTGGCCGCTGCGTGTGTAATTAAAGTTGTACCTTTACAGTAAATATTTATAACAGTAAAGTATATGAAAAAAAATATTATTACAGCGACGATACAAAGTTCTATTTACGAGCTTGTTTTTACATTTTAACTAGAGCAATTTCTAGTTATTTTGCAATATCATTGTTGCCACCAACAAACACACAAACGTGCATGACCAACGTTTACGCCTCACCTTCGGCATTGTGTATTGTTACGTGTGTTTTTCTTTTTTATTTGTTCATTTGTATTCTCTCTTTTAACCCTCCTGTTATATTCACAAAGGAGTATTAGGGCCACAATGAAAAGAAAGATCAAATTTCATCTTTGAGATTAACAGTAACATTTTTAACCTTGTTCTCACTGGTTTTTAAGTGCAAGACAAAACAATTACATGCAGTTTGACAATTGAACACACTTGCCTTTGTTGACTACTTCCATGGCAAACAAAAGTAATCATGAGACACAACACATCCTGTTTATACAGAAACAAAAAATATTGATCGACTGGATCATCCATGGAATTACTTTTTTTCCCCAAGTCTTGAAAGGGGGGGGAACAAATATTTAAACATTTGTATATTTTAGGAGATGAGCACACAGTCTAAAATTGAATCTGCTCTGCACACTTAAATGTTCTTTCACTTCAATTGAACGCTTTGTTTAATGACAGGAGGGTTAAAGGCACACGAACGAGCTGGCCTAGAATGCACAGTACGTTCCGCCTTGTCCGGAGCAAGCCATGGCTAACCTGTAAAGAACAAAAAGTCCCTTTTGTTTGGAGGACGTGGGACAAACATGGATATTATGAAAAAAGGGGGGTGAAGAACGATTGGCCTTCTTAACTTGTGAATGCGCTTGTCCAACTACTGCTACGTTTGAGTTTCCCATTCTTGTGCAAAGCCCAGCAGAAGAGCAACATTCCCAACAAGCTGTTATATAACACTTATGGATTTCCATTTTCCAAGAACGTCCACGTCTTTGCCTCTCTGTGACTCCTCCTCCAGTCCCTGCCCCTGCTGATGACAGAAAAAACCAGTGGCGTCTGAATTTTAAAACGTGAACTGCCGTGGTTAGAGAACAAGTTATGCAAAACGTACTAAAGCGTTGAACTGTTGGATGTTTTCATTCAAAAGTTTACAAATTAAGTTGACCTGTAAAGGTGAAATTGCTCATTTCAGATTTATCCTGAGTTGTCGCCACAAAGTCCAATATTAAGACATTTGTAAGGAGTGCGTTTGTGTGTGTAGGACAATGTCGACGGTTACTCTTCTTATTTATATGAAAAGAAAATTATTTATAACAAGCCCGTCTTTGAATGTGAAGAAAAATGAAAATGGTTTGAATCGTCGCGTCTATCATTAACACTTTGTTAATTCAAACACGACCTGTGGTGATTTGTTTTTATTTCAGCGGTTACGCGTCAATGCGTCGTGGAAAACTATAAGCTTTGTTTACGAAATTAATATACCAAAACGTAGTTTTACGGTGACTTTTTTTTTTTTTTGCATTGGATGAGTGCTCGGAAAACGTTTTCATTTATTTTTTTTTCTTTTGACTCAAGGTTGCTTAATCTTGTGACGATCGCCTCAACTACGCCCAAAGACATCTCCACCAACTACTGACATCAACCACAAGATATTTTCTTGTTACACTTTGATGCCAGATGTTTCTGGACATTAAATAGCGCGCCCTTGATCGAAAAGCACATAAAATTAGATACATTTAGACAAGGACGTATTTTTTTTTAGTCTGAAATATACTGATATATATTTCAGTCACACTTTATTGGGACTTTAATCTTTTTAAGAATTATTTAATTTTTGTATATTTAGAAAAAAACTGGTAAAAATATAAGGACTACACAAAAGTACAATTGTAGACTGAAGTGTACTTGCTTTTGTCCTCAAGTGCATTTCACAGTCTGTCAGTTCTATTATACAGTATTTTATACATTTTTCCACCTCTGGCTACAATTTTCACATTTCCAACAAGCGTTGCATACGTTGCAAAGACAACAAATAAAGCACATAAGGCATAGAAGGGAAATTACAATACGTTTCAAAGACCACCAAGCACATAGCGCAAAAAAGTGAAATTATGTCATCAGCCGATCCGAAGCAGCGGGGGAGGGGCCAGTCAGCCTCCCACGTCATGATGACGCAACACAATGGGCGGGATCGTATAGAAAGCACCTCTGCGGCTCTTCCTGCCGCCACAGACGGCGACGTTCTGTCAGCCCTAGGAGCTTCCCTCGCTCTTCCGCCTTCCTCGTCGTTCGGCCAGTTTGCCCTCTAACAACTTTAGCCATCTCCATCACCATGGCAGCGGTCAGGACTCTCAGGAAACTGTGCCAGCACTCTCGCCATCAGCTGTGTCTCCTCCACACGTCCGCCTCGAGGTGAGCCCGCCGCCATATAAACGACCACGCTACTCCTCAACATGGCTTCCTTTTTCTTCTGTGCGTTTTCTGTCGTTGAAAATGTCTGCTACTACTCTGTGTTTTTTTTTTTTACGCTTTAGTATTACTCTAGCTCCAATCGAGCCTTGAAAACGCGAGTTTTTAACTGGCCAATCTACCAGAATGTATCTCCTCTCTTCGAGAGAGCGCCCTCTATCGTCATGCCGGTATTAGAGCACGGTGGCTGATGAAATCCACCCGAGCGTTTGCAGTTTTGCAGGGAGGTGATGGATGACATGCCCTACACGCACATATGCACACATTTCCAACGTCAGCTCCTTCACATGCACAATAAAGAACCACACTGCTCCATGTTAAAAGGTCAAATGTCCCGTACTGCCATTTATTAGTCAATTTAATTAACTTTTACCTCGTGTCCAGCACAAGTCAAGTCACAAGACGAGCCGTTCGGTGGTCAGGGCTTGCATGTGCATCATAAAATTTGATCTCCAGTGCATACTGTACTTGAAATAGAAATAAATCCTCTCGTCAGCAAGAAATGCATTACTGTACTAAGGATCCTTTTTTTTTTTTTTCCTTAAATTATTGTTTTTTAACATTATGTGAACATCAGTTTGAGGAAAGAATAAGCGTTTTTGTTTACCATATATTATTTTGAAGATTTGTTAAAAATAAGAGGTTTATTTAACGTTTTATTTTCAGGAAATCCTGTATAATTTAGAAGTAAGCAACATGAATTTTAAAACTGTTTAGTCCATATATTTTCATCTCGGGGGAAGAAAAGTTGCAAACTAATTATTTTTTTCCCCACTCCGTTTGAATTGTAAAAGATATACATTTTGAAAGAAAATCACTAGCATATGTTTGTAGTTTTTAAATTCCACTTCATTTTATCAAGCAAGTGTATTTTTAATTTAATTTTGTACACTTTATACTGACGAAAAAAAAACCAAATAAATTGCCCCATTTTCAAATGTAGGTGCATCCTCGAGTTGTGCTACTTTTCTTCCCCAAGTTACTGTAATTTGCTCTGGCATAACAAAAGCGTTGTTACATCACCAGTCGACGCCTCATTGCTCTTCAATTCCTTGCCAGAGCATTCTCCTCCCTCTGATGTGTGTTTTGGGTTATGTAAGCGTAAAAGTTGGCTCTGCTAATTGTTTGGCTGGTTCTGTGGTCACACAGTAAATTACACCCCAAAGTCTTTTTGGAAAAGTCTTTCTTTTTTCTTCCTTGGAACCTTCTTTGCTTCGCTGGCACGGTGAAGTCATTGCTCAGGAGTTAGCGTGCGGCTCCAGTGTGACTGTGTGTGTGTGTGTGTGTGTGTGTGTGTGTGTGTGTGTGTGTGTGTGTGTGTGTGTGTGTGTGTGTGTGTGTGTGTGTGTGTGTGTGTGTGTGTGTGTGTGTGTGTGTGTGTGTGTGGTGTGTGTGTGTGTGTGTGTGTGTGTGTGTGTGTGTGTGTGTGTGTGTGTGTGTGTGTGTGTGTGTGTGTGTGTGTGTGTGTGTGTGTGTGTGTGTGTGTGTGTGTGTGTGTGTGTGTGGTGTGTGTGTGTGTGTGTGTGTGTGTGTGTGTGTGTGTGTGTGTGTGTGTGTGTGTGTGTGTGTGTGTGTGTGTGTGTGTGTGTGTGTGTGTGTGTGTCAACATATGGCCCGGACAGCTCGAGCGGCGACTAATTTTAGAGGCTACAGGTGGTAGTGTGTGCCAGAGTATGCAGCACTGTACTAGATATAAAAAGTGTTCACACTTGTTCACACTCGAAACTTGAACATTACCAAAATAAAATGCTAGTTGTATTAAAAAAATCTTTGTTTTCTTGATGTGTGCTCGACAGGCAGGAGGCGGTTGTCATCTCAGGAAAGAAGCTGGCACGCCAGATCCGGGACGAGGCACGGTGCGACATGGAAAAATGGATGTTGGCCGGACACCGGCGGCCTCACCTCAGCGTGATTTTGGTTGGCGACAACCCGGCCAGCCACTCGTACGTCCTCAACAAGACCCGATCGGCCGCCGATGTCGGTGAGGACGCACGGGCTGCAGATTTAAGATTTTCATCTCTTGCGTGTGACCTGGATCGTGTTCCAAAATGATGATTAATAATCACATTCAGTGGAGTGAACATTTGCTGCGTCTCCCTCAGGAATCTCCAGCGAGACGATCCTCAAACGTTCCGACATCAGCGAGGAAGAGCTGTTGGACCTCATCTTTAAGCTCAACACGGACCACCGCGTGGACGGCCTGCTCGTGCAGCTGCCTCTGCCAGGTGGGTAAACGTTAAGCACGGACGCAATATCGCCTATGCTTCAAGTTAATTCTTGACGAGTAAAAACAAAACGAAAGTTCAGAAGTTTCTTAACGTACTTCAAAATAGTTTCTTGTTACCAGATGGTTGCAAAGCATGACTGCTATTATTTTGACCCCTGCACAAAATGTGTGATCATGAAGCGAGGTGGAGCATGTAGCCTAAGTGATCAATGTTTGTCGGCACGCAGATCACATCGACGAACGCACCATCTGCAACGCCGTCGCCCCCACCAAGGACGTGGACGGCTTCCACGTGGTCAATGTGGGCCGCATGTGCTTGGATCAGTCCAGTATGTTGCCCGCCACGCCCTGGGGGGTCATGGAGATCATCAAACGCACAGGTACCCGCGGCGCCCACCAAGCGATCAGTCGTGATGGGTCTCCTCTAAAGAATGGTGTGTTTGCTTTGGCTATTCAGGCATTCCCACCGTGGGCAAGAACGTAGTGGTGGCGGGCCGTTCCAAGAACGTGGGCATGCCTATCGCCATGCTGCTGCACACGGACGGACGGCACGAGAGACCGGGAGGTAAGCTGATGTGGTCGAGCAAATCTCCAAGTCTGTTGGAACACGGACACACAGTGCTCTTGTGTTTGACCACCATGTGCCGCTGTGTGCTACCAGGTGACGCCACTGTGACCATCTCCCACCGTTACACTCCCAAGGATCAACTCCGACATCACACTCAAATCGCGGACATTGTCATCGCCGCCGCAGGTGTGACAAAACCTCCTCCTCGTTGTGTCATCCGGGTTGTGTGAACGGCACCAAGATTCTTATTGTTGTCTTTCTCGTTTGACCTCAGGAATTCCCAACCTCATAACCGCTGACATGATTAAAGAGGGTGCGGCTGTCATTGACGTGGGCATCAACCGGGTGCAGGACCCAGTCACCGGCAAGAGCAGGCTAGTTGGAGATGTGGACTTTGAAGGTAAATTTGAAAACAAAACGATGTTATCGATCTCAAAAACAACCTTTTGCTTTAGAAAAGAGCCGATAGCATTATTGTCGGTATCTGTTGTTAAAAAATGTTTTGCGTGTGTGTCAGGTGTAAGACAGAAGGCGGGCTTCATCACGCCGGTGCCAGGTGGTGTGGGGCCCATGACGGTGGCCATGCTCATGAAGAACACCATCAAAGCAGCCAAGAATGTCTTGCTCTATCCTCCTGAGAGGATTCGCATGGCAGCCGCATCTTAATTGAGGGGGAAGAGACCCCAAAACAAAAAACATTCCACAAACCCCTTTCACTCTCTTTTCTGGGACTGGAGGTATAGTTTAAGGCTTACCTCTTGTTTTTTTTCCTAATTTTTAATTCCTTCCTCATGCCCACCCACGCTTGACTGTTACATCTACACATGTGACAGAAATCAGTTTGACTTTGGGAATATTTTGTTAAAAGAATCACAAGAGATTTTTATTTATTGCTTCAACGGCGTTTAAAGTATTTAAGGGCGCATGGCGGCGTTCACCTCAAAAGCAAAGTGGTGCAGTGTTGAGCAGAAAAAAGGGCTGACTCCATCAGGAGCGCGTTGACCAGTATACAAAAGCTTTAAGATTCACTAATGCCTTTGTAAAAACTGAAATAAATATTTGTGACTATTCTTCAGACTGTTTTTTCTGTTTTCTTTCAGTCAGTCATACTTTAGTATAAAGCTTCTCCACTCCTTTTTCAAACAACTTTAACATTCTCCAACAGTTGCACAACACTGACACAACAGGAACTCCTACAGTAGTGTTGGCTCGTGAGTGAACGATTCGTTCAAAAGAACGAATATCTTTCAGTGAACGAGATTTTCAAACAACTTTAACATTCTCCAACAGTTGCACAACACTGACATAGGAACTCCTACAGTAGTGTTGGCTCGTGAGTGAACGATTCGTTCAAAAGAACGAATATCTTTCAGTGAACGAGAGTGAATGAATCTCTTCCTAAAGTGAGTCGTGAATTGCATTTCCGTAGTGAGTGAACGAATCAGTGAGTGAGTGATTTGCATTTCCAGTTCATCGCGAGAACGGATCAGTGAGGGAACGAATCCTGACTTTCCCGTAAGCGAACGAGTCAATGGGTGAACTGCCTTCCTTCCGGTGCATCAACGGATCAGTCAGTGAACGTGTTGTGTCTCCCTCCTGGCGTGAACTATGTAAGCCAGAATGCAATTTCACATTAGATTGCTGGTTTGAAATTTACTTTTATTATTATTATTATTTTAATAAACATTAAAACCTCTTAAAACTTGTCTGGTGTTTTATTCCTTATTTCTTTGGGCACGAAAACAGAAATCTGACATTTGGTGAACTGCTTTATATGACAATATGTATGTGTTTTACGTTGTGCAATATGTGTTGGTGTCCCCCAAAATAAAGAGCAAGTAGTCAAATACACATTCTTGACACGTACAAAAAAATGCATAAAGTTATTGGGTAAACCAGAAAATGGTGGTGTACCTAATGGAGTGTCCGTGTGACGTCACAGATCAACCAGCCAATCAGGAGGTGGGGGTGAGGGCGGGTGTGGCACTTTTCACTTTCAGTTCAGCTTTGGCCATGATTTTTCCCTAATGAACTGGCCTGTTATTAGGTACACCTGAAAATGGCGGTGTACCTAAAGGAGTGTCCGAGTGACGTCACAGATCAAACAGCCAATCAGAAAGTGGGGGTGAGGGCGGGTGTGGCACTTTTCACTTTCAGTTAAGCTTTGGCCATGATTTTTCCCTAATGAACTGGCCTGTTATTAGGTACACCTAAAAATGGCGGTGTACCTAATGGAGTGTCCGAGTGATGTCACAGATCAACCAGCCAAGCAGAAAGTGGGGGTGAGGGCGGGTGTGGCACTTTTCACTTAAATCAGGGGTGTCGACCTCCAGTCCTCGAGGGGCCGCGTTCCAATATGTTTTCCAAGTTACCCTCGTTAAACGCACCTGCGTGAAAAGTTTTTGGTCATTTTCACTTCTGCAGGAGCTAAAACTTTTCACGCAGGTGCACTTAACGAGGGAATCTTGGAAAACATGTTGGAATGCGGCCCCGAGGACTAGAGCTTGACACCTGTGACCTTTGACCATGATATTTCCCTAATAAAGTGGCCTGTTATTCGGTACACTTGAAAATGGCGGTGTACCTAATGGAGTGTCTGTGTGATTCCCTCGTTAAGTGCACCTGCGTGAAAAGTTTTAGCTCCTGCGGAACGTGAAAATGACCAAAAACTTTTCCCGCAGGTGTGTTTAACGAGGGTAACTTGGAAAACATATTGGAACGCGGCCCTGAGGACAAGAGCATGACACCTGTGACCTTTGACCATGATATTTCCCTCATAAAGTGGCCTGTTATTAGGTACACTTGAAAATGGCGGTGTACCTATTGGAGTGTCCGTGTGATTCCCTCGTTAAGTGCACCTGCGTGAAAAGTTTTAGCTCCTGCAGAACGTGGAAGTGAACAAAAACTTTTCACGCAGGTGTGTTTAACGAGGGTAACTTGGAAAACGTATTGGAACGCGGCCCTGAGGACTAGAGCTTGACACCCCTGGTTTAAGTGAAAAGTGCCACACCCGCCCTCACCCCCACTTTCTGATTGGCTAGTTGATCTATGACGTCACTTGGACACTCCATTAGGTACATCACCATTTTCAAGTGTACCTAATAACAGGCCAGTTCATTAGGGAAAAATCATGGCCAAAGCTTAACTGAAAGTGAAAAGTGCCACACCCGCCCTCACCCCCACTTTCTGATTGGCTGTTTGATCTGTGACGTCACTCGGACACTCCTTTAGGTACGCCGCCATTTTCAGGTGTACCTAATAACAGGCCACTTCATTAGGGAAAAATCATGGCCAAAGCTGAACTGAAAGTGAAAAGTGCCACACCCGCCCTCACCCCCACCTCCTGATTGGCTGGTTGATCTGTGACGTCACACGGACACTCCATTAGGTACACCACCATTTTCTGGTGTACCCAATAACTTTATGCATTTTTTGTACGTGTCAAGAATGTGTATTTGACTACTTGCTCTTTATTTTGGGGGACACCAACACATGTTACACAACGTAAAACACACATATATTGTCATATAAAGCAGTTAATCAAATGTCAGATTTTTGTTTTCATGCCCAAAAAAAATACAAGAAATAAAACACCAGAAAAGTTTTAACAGGTTTTAATGTTTATTAAAATAATAATAATAACAACAATAATAATAACTAGAATTTGCAATTTCTGGAGAAATTGCGTGTGAAGGCGAAAACTATGAATAACTTCTTCGGGGAATGCTGCCGAATGATGTTGAAACGTGTTGAATTACTTGAGAAATGTAGAAAATTTGGAGAATTTGTGGTGAATTTCAAAACTGAAAGTTTGGAATATTTGGTAAGTGGGAAGTTGTGGAATACCTATCAACTGATTTTAGACGTCTATTTTTGGTCTAAAAATCAACCTATTTTTGGTCTAAAAATCAACCTATTTTAGACGTCTATTTTTGGTCTAAAAATCAACCTATTTTAGGTCTAAAAATCAACATTTTTTAGACGTCTATTTTTGGTCTATAAATCAACCTATTTTAGACGTCTATTTTTGGTCTAAAAATCAACCTATTTTAGGTCTAAAAATCAACCTATTTTAGACGTCTATCTTTGGTCTAAAAATCAACCTATTTTAGACGTCTATTTTTGGTCTAAAAATTAACCTTAGGTCTAAAAATCAACCTATTTTAGACGTCTATTTTTGGTCTAAAAATCAACATATTTTAGGTCTAAAAATCAACCTATTTTAGACGTCTGTTTTTGGTCTAAAAATCAACCTATTTTAGGTCTAAAAATCAACCTATTTTAGACGTCTATTTTTGGTCTAAAAATCAACCTATTTTAGACGTCTATTTTTGGTCTAAAAATCAACCTTAGGTCTAAAAATCAACCTATTTTAGACGTCTATTTTTGGTCTAAAAATCAACCTATTTTAGGTCTAAAAATCAACCTATTTTAGACGTCTATTTTTGGTCTAAAAATCAACCTATTTTAGACGTCTATTTTTGGTCTATAAATCAAGCTATTTTAGACGTCTATTTCTGGTCTAAAAATCAACCTATTTTAGGTCTAAAAATAACCCATTTTAGACGTCTATTTTTGGTCTAAAAATCAACCTATTTTAGGTCTAAAAATCAACCTTTTTAGACCTCTATTTTTGGTCTATAAATCAACCTATTTTAGACGTCTATTTTTGGTCTAAAAAATCAACCTTTTTTAGACGTCTATTTTTGGTCTAAAAATCAACCTATTTTAAACGTCTATTTTAGGTCTATAAATCAACTTACCGTGTTTTTCCATGCAAAATGCGCCCCCGTGCATAATACGCACTCTAAAAATGGCATCACTCACTCACTGATTCGTTCACTCACAGATTTGTTCGATGGTGGAAATGCAATTCACGACTCGTTCGTGAAGGGGAAGTTACGTCATTTTCTTCTTTGTTTTGTTTTACGGCGAGGTGACACCAGCTTCAATGCGCATTATCGACACCTACTGGTTGAAGTCATATGAACTGAAAAAAGAACGAATCACTTGAGGAAGTATATTGTATTGTAAACTCATGATGTCCTCAAAGTTGCACCCTGGCTCTGGGGCGTTGTCGTCCTGTCCAACGTGTCCATCCACGGGATGTTGTAAAAAACCAAAAACAGATCAGTGTGAGTGGAGGGGGGGGAACGATTCGTTTGAACGAATCTTTTGAGTGAACTGATTCTAAAGATTCAGTTCACCTAAAAGAACTGGAATGCACATCACTATCCTACAGTCCACTGTGTGTGTGTGCGTGTGTCGGGGGGCGTTCGGAAATACACTCACCTGTGCACTACGGTGTGCTCAGAGAGAAAGAGTGCGCTTCCCTCCCATTACCGAAAGCAGGCAGCACTGGTGCACCGGGTCTCCAGTCGGAGCGTCGAGTGCGCGCACCAGCAATCCGTTTTTAGGTGTAATGTCATTTACCGAATAGTAAATTAGAACGCAGTGGCTTTCCGAACGTTCCGGTGAAACAGTGCACGCTCGGAAGCAATACCGAACGCACCCATGTCTTGAACGTCTTTATTTTGTGATAGTGGGAGACGTTGCTGCACCTTCTACACACAGCAACGGTTCACAATTTCGCTAATTCGGCCGGTTAAATATGGCAATAAGTCAGAGAGACCACTGCGACAAAGTACGTCATGTATTTTGAGTAGTTCAAACCCCGTCGGCTCGAAAATGGCGGCTACGCCGGTAGTGACGTCAGAGGCAACGCAACGTGCACGTCGGAAACAAATTGTAAACGGACCAGAGACGTTAACATAACTCCAGTGGTGAACTTCCAATCTGGGTCATCTTGAATCTTAATTATTTCGGTTGGCTTATAAATCAAGACTCTGTTTAAACTGATATGGACCGAAGTAGATCCCCGAAAAGAAACAGTAAAGTGGAGAAAAATGACAAAGAAAAGAAGAAACGAAGATCTCGGGCTTCGTCGTCGTCGTCTTCCAGCAGCAGAAGTCGGAGCAAATCGAAGAAAAAGTCCCATAAAAGTCAAGGTTAGTACCACGCTAACGAGAAATAATGACGGAGAAACACTTTTTATCGGGGAAAACTAACTCTAAAAAAAAAAACCTGTTCGTACCTTCAGGTGTAAAAACACAAAGAAAGAAACGGAGACGAAGCTCTTCTTCGTCGTCGTCGTCATCCTCCTCCTCCTCCACCTCATCGTCGTCGTCCAGTGACGAAAAAACGAAGAGAAAGAGAACAAAGAAGTCAAAGAAGAAGAAGGCCAAGCTGAAAAAGCGCCGTAAAAAGGAAAAGAAGAAAAAGAAGAAATTAAAAACGAGGAAAGTGGAGGAGAAGGAGGTGAAGAAAGAGGAGGCGGAGGAGAAGAACAGTAGAAAGCAGCACGTGGACGCTATACAGAAGAGGCTGATGCAGCTTGCAGAGCCGTTAAGCACCCCTCCACCCAAACCTTCTTCTTCTCTGGAGCTCTGGCAGAGTGACGATGGCGGCGTGGAGCTCGGGCCAGGTGACCCACAACAATACAACTCCATTATTTTGTTGCAAGCAGTGTTGGTAAAGTACATTTTCGACACGAACTCGTTCAAAGTTCAGTTCACAAATTTGAAAATGAACTTGTTCAGGTCACAGTTCGTAATTTGTTTTAGACAATGCAATTGTTTGTCGCTATGTAGAATTAAGGGCACTGAATGAAATCAATTTTTTTGTCCAATTTGCAAAGTGTCACGGAACTCGCGTTCAATCGGTAATAATTCCTTTCGGAACGGACTCATTCTGTTGCTATTCAGAATTCAGGGAGCGCCATGTTTAATCTCTTATGTTTTACAGTTATGACGGACGAGCAGAAGTCCCGGCTGGCCACCAGGAGGCCTTTGACCAAAGAGGAATACGACGCCCGGCAGAGCGTCATCCGCAGAGTGGTAGACCCTGAAACGGGCCGCACTAGGTGAGTCGTTGGTTGTTGTTAGCCTCTGAACTTTGATAACAGAAGGTTGCTGTTATGTGTACTCTTTCAGACTGGTGCGAGGTGAGGGCGAGATCATCGAAGAGATCGTCAGCAAGGAGAAACACAAAGACATCAACAAGGTAAGACAAACAAAATCTACAATAACTGTAGAAATGACATATTCTTTTGTCATTGTGATTTTTTGTTTTTTACCCACGAAGCAAGCCACCAAGGGAGATGGGAATTCCTTCCAGAGAGTGCTCGGACTCAACAGATAAAACAAAACAAACATGACGTTTTGATGTATTTCTCTTGTTTATACACTGCATTAGAAAACACGGGAATATGGATAAAGCCGTTTTACCCATCAACACACACACACACTTCGTTTTTTACTGTACATTAAAGCCGTTTTCATTGATGATCGTTTCCGAAAAAGCTTGCATTGTGGAATTTGCCTCGCCATCTGTTGAACACTTTATACAAACTTACGGAATACTTCAAATAAAAGCGCATCAGTTCCAGGAAATGAATTAGCTCAGTTCCACAGTTTGTTTGTTTTTTGTCTGAAAATCAAGCAAATGGACTAGAACAACATTTAGATGAAAATAAATGATCAAAAAAAACAAATCATACGTAAACCGAAGTTCCACTATCCTCCTTCGTTGCCTCATTTGAGAGTGCCCATTTGTATGGCTTATTTAATATCTCATCTTATAAAATGGCCGGGCAAATTCATTTACTGTCAGGGGCGATTTTTTTGTTTATAAAGTCCTCCAGATATTAAAAAAATATTCTGTAGCAGTGTTAGATGGCAGTGTCAAGAATAAAGTCATACAATTATGAGAAATGTCACGTTTTCAAAATAAGTCATTTGTTTTTATGTCCCAATACACACTCTGAACTCCGTCTCGGCAAGGTCATAAGATTTGGGCTAATCCTCACTTCGACGTGTGTTTGCATGTGGTGTAACAAATATTGCACATTTCCCCTGGCATGTTGGTCCATTGCAGCCATGCTGGGTCGTCCCCCATTTCATTGTTCTCATTATTATACATCTTTTATGTTGTTTTAAAATGTGGACATGACATTTTGTACACTCATTTACAAACACATTCAACACCTCCTGTACAGCGTGCGGGACAAAGCCACTTCCCAGAGTTCCAAAACAGCTTTTAACAAAGGTTACAATATAATAATAATAATAATAAATAGAACACGAGTGTGATTGGCAAGAAAACAATAGTCATTATAATAATAATGAACTAAAAACATAACAATCGTGTGCCAGGCCACACTAACACCAAGAATGAAAAAGAAGTTTTTGCTCCACTGAAATCAACAGCAAATTACAAAAGTGAAGAGTAAAGAAGACCTGAGCGGAGCAGACAGCACTTGTGCAGAACAAGAGTCCTCTTTAGAATCTATATCACAAGAGTAATGTACAAACATTGTGGCTGGAGGCATCCAAACCCATGACATGGTTCCCTCTCGGCTATGAGAACTTTGGCACATTAAGTTTTTCAGCAGGTTCACCTCAGAATATTCGTGGAGTCACGGCACATATTTTCAAGAAAAGTTAGATATTTTCCAGAAAATAGTCGATCATTTTTTTTTTCTAGTTTGTGATTTTGAAAAAATAAAGTCCAAGACATTCAAGAAAAAAAATATTTTCCAGAAGAAAAGGTTGTGTTTGAGATAAAAAGCGGAAATAAAATCTAATTTTATGAGATTAAAATATTTTTTGGACTATTTTTTGGATTTAAATAGTCTTAATCTATTAATCATTTCCAGAAAATTTTGAGTACTTTTGGGAAAACAAAATACAAGTTTCAAGTTGTATTTTTAAGCAAAACACTGAAAGCTGACTATATTCCTGGAAAAAAAATTTTAGATTAAAAAATCACTTTTCTTTCCCAAATGTTTTTTCTCATAAAATGACCTCTTTTTCCGGAAAATATTTCAAAGTATTCAGATAATATTACAATTTAAATCTCAGAAAGTGTGATTTTTTTTTGTTCCCTCAGTGCAGCCCAAACATGTAAAAATGTGAGCGGGTTGTCATGCAGTTAAAGGGTCAGAATTGATTTCCTTGACGTGACAAGGATTTTTGTGGTGGAAAAAGGGTACAGCAAATCCAGTTTTCATCTCTGAATCTATTCCACTATAAGTCTGTGTTGTGCTTGCAAGTTCGGAGCATAATTTTACAGCATTTTGGACCCAGTGGCATAAAAAAAAAAAGAAAGAAAATTCATGATTGATGCGCCAAACCTGAAAGAGGTATAGTAATTCCTCGCATGTGGAGTGTTTTTCTTTTGGCTCTTTCCATACGATGTCAAACGACGGCGCTGAAGTACTGTCCAAAGAAGATTTGGTGTTGAAGTGATGCGTCTCCACTTGGATGAGTTTTGTATGGTTGGGGAGCTAAATTTAGCCTGGGTGCTAGTGGAGAGTTTGTGGTATGTTCACACAGACCAAATCGTCTGTAAGCCATTTCTTTTGATGGGTACAATAAAGTTGAAATGGCATTAACGTGTAAATTCTGACACGTTTCTGATTTCATTTGTTAAGACAGACCCCCCCTCCCATAAACACAAGTAAATGACGGTTAAAAACGGTTACAATTGCCTTTAGACGCGACAGGATGGCGCCAAACGGCTACTTTTCCTCATAGTTCCTTTGATATTCACACACGATTGCATACATACACGTGGGTCGTTTTTAAGAAATTTAAGTAAAAATATTTCACAATTTGTGATATTTATGTATTTCATGATCATTATGAATAATGTCATCTGTGTATTCATCTTTTGAATCTGTATGTCATCATTTTTTGTTGTGTTTTGGGGAGGACTAAAACATTAGTTTTTGCCACTAAAAGGTGCCAAAGCACAGGATTTTGGTGTCATTGTGTGAATTAAGTGTTTTAATAAGTTGAAATGTTTCTCAAGTGTGTGGAAGGGGTAAAATTAAAAATACACAACCAAATTTGTGTCTGGAAAGGAACCCAGGAGGCTGACTATAAAGGCAATTGTAGACTTTTTTTTTTTAAATGCAAGGAGGCATCAACTACTTGCATTTTTTTTTGCATCCCTAACCGTAGCCACTTACTTATTTGGGATTGAGTGCCCCGGCCTCCATTTTGGTGGTGCTGCTGCGACCCCAGCAGCCCGCCGTGATGCTCATGCTGCGCTGTGCCGCCCCCTGGCTGTGGGCGTGGCCGGCTCCACGCTCACCGTCCGACTGACTCTGCGTACGCTCGGGACGGCTGTGGACGCCGCCGACGCCACCCGCCGTGGGCGAGCTGGGTGCGGGCTGCGAGGAGATGGTGCGCAACAGGTGGTTGCGTTTGCGCAAGAACTCGCTGTTGGCGCCCAGGCCGAAGCTGCCCTTGCGCAGGACCATGCGGGTGCTGCTGGACTTGGCCGGGCGTGAGCGGCGGTTGTGCTCAAGCTGGGACAGGTGGGACGCGTAACCCTCCGTGATGAACTGTCGACACGAAAAATATGATACTCTTCATACGAGTAGTGGAGCCTAACCCTAGTTTGAAACCCTCATTTGAAACCCTAACCCTAGTTTGAAATGCTAACCCTTGTTTGAATGTCAAATACTTTTCATAAAGTCATGCATTTTCCAAAAAAGCTTGAATCCAAAATTTGTTCAAATTGCAACACAAACAGCTTGCCTATACTACCTGACACTGGTGCTGCATCTTCTTGGAGGGTCTACCAACAATGAAGATCTGCGACGGATGCAAGTTGATGGAGCTGTACACGGAGATGTCCTTGCTGGACCCGTAGCCAGCAAATATCTTCATGTTGGCCTGACACCATGAGAAGACAATGAACATCGTGTACCCAGATTTGTATCCAACTGTCCAAAATGTTGACATTAAGACACACTCAGACCTCGGTCAACGACTTGAGGAAGTTGGCCTTGTGCCTGAGCGGGTCGTGCACCAGGCCGTCGCAGAAGGACACGATGCCGTGCGGGAAGTTGTGCTGTGACAACCAGGCGACCACTCTCTGCTTCTGCATATCCGGTCGGCCCGTCACGTAGATGATCAGGTAGCCCAAATCTTGCCAGTGCCTGCTCATGCACGCAAAACAATATCTTAACATTCACACAGGGGTCAAAAACAGTGAGCTCGCCGAAAAAGATTTTACCGTACGACATCCACGGCCCCCGCCCGCACTTTAGGGTCGCTGCCCATGATGGACACGCTGGCGGCGAAGGAGCCGTCGATGCTGAAAACCACAAACTCGGTGCCGCGAGGGATCACCGTCAGGTAGCTGTCGGCAAACGTGTGGTCGCCCCTGAAAAAAAAATGGAATCCATGTTTTACCTTTTACTTTGTAAGAAACGACCTATTTTTAAAATGTACGTTGGCAAAATATTTTTCTCCAGAATATTACATTTTCCTTAAAAACGAAATGGTGCAACTTTTGTTGAAAACACACATTGTGGGCTTTTTCATTGAAAATTTAAATTGACTTTTTCCAGTAAAATAAAACTCATAAAACATGTTTGACTTTTTGGGGTTGAATAAGAAATACTTTCCAAATGCGGGACATTTTCCTCAAGAAAGTACGTACAACTTTTTAAAAATGTTATTTTAAAAATATTTGACTTTCTGGACTTTTTTTTGGGGGGGGGATTATTAATAATAATAATAAATTTGACTTATAACGCACTTTACAGTTGACACCAGATCTCAAAGTGCTACTTACTAATTACTTTCTGAAAAGATTTTGACTTATAATTTTTAGTGTGTATTTTTCCAAGAGCGGTACTTATAGCTCACCTGACAACCATCTTGACAGGGTAGACGCCGACGCCCAGACGCTTGTCGTCAGGAATGACAAAAGATACGCGGCCGCTGCTGTTGGTCACCTCGGTGTTGAAGTAAATCCATTCTCCCGACGGAGGCTGAGTCATGACGTGAAGGTCCACCTGCGGCGGCACACACATTCAACAAACACAAAAGGCACACACGCCTGAGACAAAAAGTTCCAACCTTCTCGCCGGCCAGCGTGACCATGTCGAGGGGGCCGTACATGAAGCGACCGGTCACCGTCTGCTGGCTGTCCTCGGTGAACACAGCATCGTTGACGCGGTGGTTGGCCGTCACGTTCTGTAAAAGTATGTCAATTAGTCGTTTGAAGAAGCTACTTTGCTTCAAAAGACATCCTACCCTGATCTTGACGTGAGTCCTCTTGCGCAACCACTTTTCGCGAGGTTTGGACGGCTTGAACTCGGACACTTCTTTGCCGTCCAGTTCGAGGATACTGGAGTTGTCGTGCCTCATAACCTTCAGCACACATTTGGATCATCACCTTCGGGTTGCGCGGACAGAGCGGCGAGCGACGCGTAATGCGGTCCAACCTGTCTGAGGAGGAATGACACCACGTCGGTGGACTCCCAGTAGGACGCGTGGAAAAGATGCGGCAGCGCCACAGTGGGGAAGGCGGTCAGCGCGTCGGGGCAGTAGAGTGCAAAGTCCATGCGCTTGGTGCCCCACCAGCGAGCTGCAACTGGGACGGGAACGCAATGAGTGGCGGACACACACATGCAGTCACACCATAAATCATTTGACAAAGACCAAAGCCCAGCCAGCCCATTGCCACCAATCCCAGCAGCAGGTGTTGATCTACAGGAAGAGATTTGCGGAAGTTAAAAAAAAAAAAACACACCGAAGAATCATCAGAGACAAAAGGAAGGTTATTTGATTGAAGAGAAGATCGGCTCCTGATTGAGGAGAAGCTCCCTGAGCCTCACGGGTCCGCCGGATGCAATACCTTGGTCCACCTCCGTCTGGGAATCCAGCGAGATCAGATCGCACATGGCTCTGTGCAGGCCAGGAGACATGCAAGTGTCGGATCCTACACTTTGATTGTCGCACAGCATGGGCTCCCCATCTTTCTCGTCTGTGGGGTCTTTGAGTTTCTTGCGGGATTTGGGGGGGCTTTTCAAGAAGAATTTGTTTTGGGATGACAGGGCCAGCTGGGATAAAAGGCCAGAAATTTTGGACTGACTAAACGAGTCTGTCTGAGCTGAAAGGGAAAAAAAAAAAACCGTGAAAAACAAACCATGGGCGCTGCGGCGTGTCCATCTGGAAGAAAACCTCAATGGGATTTTGGTTACAATGTGTGTGCGAGTGCAAGTGGGTGGGACGTTCACACACACATACAGAAAAAGAAACCACAACAAGACTGGTTGGTCGTTGCAGCATTGGGAGAAAATGCAAGTTGCATTTAACACTCAAGACGGTGAAACAGACAACATAGCGGGCGCTCTTCTGTGGACCTCTGCCTGAACTAACAGGGTGCGGGGGTCTTCATGTCTACCTGCCTAAGCACATCGTGTGTGTGTGTGTGTGTGTGTGTGTGTGTGTGTGTGTGTGTGTGTGTGTGTGTGTGTGTGTGTGTGTGTGTGTGTAGATGAGACTGTGGTGGCGTTGGGCGAACACTTACTGTTGGCTATGTTGCTGGCAGTGTAACTGTCTGCCATTCCTGACACCTGGCTGGCAATGCTGACCTCACTGGCGCGCCGCTGGCCCCGGGAGAAGGGGCCCATGATGGGGGATGAGGGGTACGAACTGTCCATGAAGACACCACCATGAGACTGAACAACATCCGCTATGGAGCCGAAACAAGGGAGATCCCGTTAGACAGGGGATGAGGGTAAAGGTGAGATGGTGAAGGAGAGGTGTGTGGGGGGGGGGTCATGGTTTCAGAGGACAAGTCGTGATTTTGCTCAAGGCAAAGATCAACTTCCGATGGCCTCTGAAGCTTAATCAAAAACATGTCCACAAAACACACGATGAACACGATCACGCATCACATCGAGCAATGATGAAAGAGGAAGACAAGCGAGGATGAGGAAGGTTGAGGGGCGAACGTGACGTGACAGGAGCGGCTACACACACTCGGGAGTGGCGGGTGTAGCCTTGAGGGCGCCCTCCTGCCAGTTAAGCACGGGGACGGGGATGCACGTCTCGCTGATGGTCTCTTGACAGCGAAGCAACACGGGCGGCCCGCTGTCAAGAAGCAGCGGAGCGTTGCTCTGGACTGTCTCCACTACAGATGCCGGGTTGAGGGAAGGAAAGGAGGAAGGAAGGAAGGAAGGAAGGAAGGAAGGAAGGAAGGAAGGAAGGAAGGAAGGAAGGAAGGAAGGAAGGAAGGAAGGAAGGAAGGAAGGAAGGACAAGGAAGACACAAAAACATATGAAGCAAGAACAAAAGACAAAAGAAAGAGTCAAGCCCTGAGTGGAGCCCATGTTTTTTGCAAGCGTCTCGATTCAACGACAGAAATGGAACGGTACAGAGCTCCCAATACTCAAAGGACGCCAAGGTACAGATGGTCCAACACTTGAACAAACCTGCGTCGTGTTAAATGCTTTCCACAAGTTACACGCCAAAGGATTCTCATTTTGACACCGATAACCAAAACTGTCGGCCGTGACGAGCGGTCCACACATGAACCCTTTTGCAGGACTCTGACCACATTTGGCTTCCCAACAAACACACACAGACACACACAGAAGAAAAATGCTGCATTTTTCTTTGGAGACAATGCTCATTGTAGTGTGACAGAGATGAAATGCAGGATGACACCCACATGTGACAAAGGTGTGAGTGTGCGTGTATGGTAAGCACGTGGCCGTAAGACTCACCCAGCAGAGTGGAATTTCCGTCCCCTAGAGGGAAGCGTTGGTAGCGCGGCACATTGAAGGGAGGCAACAGGTGGAACTTCTTCTCCAGAAGAGGCTCCAGGCGCGAGGCGGAAGGATCGGCCGGATGAAACAAGTTGTATACCTGCTGACATGCGGGTCGGAGCTGGGCCACTGCGAGGGCAAAGGGGGGGGAGGGGAAGTTTGCCATTCACTTTATTTGTTCTCTTGACCATAACACGCTCGTTTTTATACCGTCCAGCATGGGGATGACCGTCTTTCTCAGGGCTAGCACCAGACCCAACGGCGAGCCGAAGAGGAAAAAGTCAGAGACTTCAAAGTCCAGTTTGCCCAACGCGCTTCCGTCGAGCATGGTGCTGCTGCTGGACCTGCGCGATGCCCCGTCACCCCGCAGGATGCTGGAGTGCAAGCTGCGAGGACATTGCAAAGTCAACTCATTTGAAAGAGGGCCAAAGCGTGATTTTGTCCACGGTGGTACCTGGACAGGAAAGCCTGGTGCTGCTTGATGGTGTCCAGCTCGTAGGTGGACGAGTCACTTCTCTTGCGCTGCAGCTGATGCTTCTTGCTCTCGTCGCTCGAGATGCTTCGCGGGATGTCAATGTTGCTGCGACTTAGATGCCGGCTGCCTTCCAGGGTGGGTGAAGCCGACCCCTGCCCGCAGTTGATAATGGTGCCCGGCGACAGGAGGTCCTGGTCCTGCCAAAAAAAAAAAAAATCCATTGAGTGAGTGGATATTGAGAGGTTTGCGAGGTATTGAGCACCTGTACGCTGACGAGACTGCCCCTCCGGCTGCTGTTCTGGCTTTCGTTGACAGTCTGGGTGCTGCTGCACAGAGCGTCGAACCCGAGTATTCCTCCCACACAGTCCCCGACGAGGCAGACCTACAGAAATCGCAAAGGACATCAGAGCACAGAAATTTCTCAGCTATAATAGCCGTCAATTCACTTCCTTGACACCGATTCCTATTCCTCTGGTAGCATATTTTGTTTGTTTTAAAAGAGAATAAAAAAATATGGCTAAAAAACCAACCTGGCCGGAGAAGGCGGCGCCGTCCAGAGATTTGATGAAATCGGCGTAGACCTGATTGGCTCTGACGATGACGGTGGCCACGGCTTCCTGGTACTGAGGCGCAGACGTGGCCAGCAGGGGGAGGGCCGCCAGCGGGATGTGATCTTGGCTGCTGGACAGACAGCCTTCGTCGTAGCCGTACGGACTCAGGCTGCCCCGGCAAGACAAAGAGCGCATGCTCAGCAATTTTTAAATACATTTTTCAGTTTTTTTCTTTTACTATATACATTTGGAAACAAATTAGTATTTTTTTTCACTCCTCAAAATAATCCTCTTATTTCAATCTCAGCTACATTTTGTACACTGCTGATTTCTAGTAGTAAGTGATGAAACCGGACAAAGACAGAATGAGGTTAGACGACGCAACGCTAACTCACTTGGACACCAGGGAGAAGGCTTCGGCACAGATGGCGGGACACGGAACCAGGCGGACGGCGAGGCGGCCCAGAGCCGCCGGGTAGTGGACGCGCATGACGGAATCGAAGGCGGCGCCGATGGTGTTGACGTCGGCCTGCTTGCCGCTGTGTTCGCCGCCGCCCGTGTCCAGGATGTTGCCACCGTGGAGCACCAGGATGAGCACGTGGATCTTGGAGGGCTGCAGGCACTGCTGGGACGAGCTGTCCTGCGGAGCGGAGACGGACATCAGGTACAACTGGAGAACACCTGGTGCTCGTTCTCTGCATCGCATTAGGAAATGATGTTTGTAATGTTGGGGGGGGGGGGGGTGCAACAAGTGGGATTTGTACAATAAAGTCTTATGGGTTATTAGGGGTAACCAAACTTTGACGTCTATAACCGTCAATGGCACTGAATGAGTTAAGATAACATAACACAAGATGTAGCAAAAAGTGCCACAGTTGCCAGAAAACGGCACAGGGTTTGGGTAAGGCTGGGTCGGGGTTGGGCAGGAACTACGGATTGGCTTCACAAGGGGGGTAGGGTCACTCGGGATTTTAGGTTTCCGTGGGAAACTAGAGGGGTGGGCTCACAGGAAACTGGGTGTGAGCTACTTACGGACTGGTGCCGCGTTATTGTGATGCTGGGAATGGGAGCGCTATCGGCTGGGACCCTAAAGGAGGCTCGCATCTGAACACAAGAGGACACAGACGCTCAAGGATGGACCGGATGGAAAACCGTTTGAGCATCTAGTCCATCTCCTTTATGGCCTTTGCACTCGGACGCTCTTTGTCCTCTCCACATTAGTACAACTCAGTGCCCGAGTTGAACGACTGTCTTTTCAATCCAAATATCATAGGGGGGAAGAAAAATGCTGATGAAAATTCATTAGATGTTCCCTTCAAGACAGTACCTCATCTAGTCGTTCCCCGCCGGCCGTCCTGTCGTAGTCCACCGTCATGTCGCCTGCAAATACGCCAAAGAAAGCTGTCACGGCCAGGCCGTCCTCCTCACCAATCATATCGCCGTGTCATCGTTTTCTTCGTCTTACCGGCGGTTTCTTCCATGTCGGGAGCCTCGATTTTGTCCATGAGGTCGTTGGAATTCCACTTGGTGATTTGCTTGGGTAAGACCTCCTCGCTATCTGAGAAATCCTCTGCGACACACACATAAATACAAAAGAGAAAAAACATTTAGTAACTACAATTGCACTACTACGCCACCGTAACAGAGTGGCGCTGTTTTAGGAAGCCACTCGTAGAACTTTCAAAGAAGAAGACAGAGTTTCTTTTGGACCCAAGCACGCTGGACTTCTCAGAAAACAACCGCTTCCTCGATTTTGGGCCAGGAAAAAAAAGTATAGACTATGATAGTGTAGCTTTGTGGTTTCTTTTAAGTTGTCATTTCTATTCATTTATTTTGTGATTTATATTGTGTTGTATTTAACTTGAAAGAGCTTCCAGAGAGATAACATAATGCTTATAGGCATATATTTTCTATCCTCTGAAGAACAACTAGTATCACTGCAGCAGCTTACGGAGGAGCGAGGAGCTCTTATATTGAATATCACCAGTGTTGCTTAAGTTATGGCATGTAAAAATGTTTGTCATGATGTTCTTCTGCCATTGATAAACACAAAGGAAACGGGTAAACAAACTTCATGCATGAGTCACTTTTCATTAGAATTTATTTGCTTAATGTTTCATGCCATTGATTCAATTATCTACCTCTTGTTCATTCATTTCCAAAATTATTTTTGCTGTTGGGCAGAATCATCGCATATCCAAAAGCACCGCTTTTGATGGGGGACGGCATCTTGCTTGAGTTGCCTCTCTCTCACTCTCTCTCTCTCTCTCTATATATATATATGTATGCACGCACGCTAATGTTGCACCCTTAAGGACAAATAAAACAGGTCTTGTAATGTTCTCCTTCATCGTCATTGAAACGTCATTGAAACGATGCCAACAAACAATAAGGAAGGTTTTATTGCTCGCTGAGGTGTATGTATCATGGGAGAGAGTGTGTGATTTATGAACATTTGACATTCCAACCAGCTAGTTGGCCTGAGTCCTGGGACAAAGTCATCCGGCAGGGTGGAAGGACGTAGGAGGTGCATAGGAAGGAGGAGGAGGAGGTTTATTTCAACTGCAGCCCAAAGCATGCTGGGTATCTGGGAAGCTTAAGAACTGATCTGTGGTTAGAGAGATGCATGCGAGTCAGCTTCCTGGAAAAGGGCTCGGGTGAAAACACGTCTATGTATAGACAGGCGCTCGCTTTTCTGTATGATCCCATACAAGAACTGTGGAAATTGTTCCAATGGTCACGTTTAGTGTCTTACCGTGAGCGTCGAAGAACTCTTCGTCCGAGCTGTCGTCCGAGTCCCGCGCGATACTCTGCATCCTCCACTCTGAAATGCTGTGTCGGGACGGGCTCACTGGCGAGAGACAAACATTTGGATGTTTACAATAAAACGCCACGGGGTATAAATCCACAATTTTGAAACACAGTGAAAAAATGACATATTTCATTGTTTTGCATTTTTCACATTTAAACATCTTGGTACAAGGTACCGAGGTACTTTATGCAGGTGTTGTGTCGGAGTAAATTTCTTGGTATTGGTGCACAAAACACCCATTTAAAAATACAGTGGGAGAGATTTTGCATTTTCCATCTTATTTTAACACACTCTCCCAACCTAGCACAAAGAAATATTGCACCACCGGCTTCCACTCCCACACATGGGGTGTTATATAAACACGCAACAACCCAGCACAGCTCCCAGGCAGCGAGACTGCGGCATGCTGGGAAAAACAGAGGAAATTGGCAGGTCTGGTCCATCATGGTGGAGCGGTTGCAGTTGGAGCTGGTCTGAGATGTCACGCCGCTTCTAAAAATAGGCATGCGAGGACCCACGAGTGCATGTGTGCGAGTCTGGGCACAGGTGGCAGACCCCCCACCCCCCCACAGCCAGTGAGCTGCTGCTGTGGTTGCTAAAAATAGCACAGTTGTAATCCAACAGGTTACATACAGTTATGTAATACAGTGAAGCCATGTCAATTTGAGGTTGATTGACTTTGGCCATTTTACAAAAATGACATATACTATCTAATATTTAACATTTACATCTTAGTCATTCGTGATCATTTTAAAATATTCTAATGTAATATTTATTGGAATACACTGAAATATTATTCATTGCCTCTTTCATATATATTATATATATATATATATATTATATATTTATTATATCATATATGTATATATTATATATATATATATATATTATAATATTTTGAATTTAATAATGCATATATATATATTTAAATACACTAAAATAATTTGAATATTTTTAATATACAGTAGTAAAAATTTATATTCATTTTAAACAAAGAATGTAATGCTTAATATAACATAAATATGAATAAATCATTAATTTTTAAAAAAATACTATACTGATATAGAAAACTAACAATAGAGAGAATGAGACTCGCACCTCCTCGTTTTGAGGAGCGGGAGGAGCGGGAGGAGGTGGACCACTGCTTGGTGAGCACGCCGCGAGGCTGCAGCGTGTTGGTAGCCGAGCCGCTGACCGTCACCTCCGCCTCTGCCGCCTCCTTGGCCTCCTGCTCCTTGACCGCAGGCGGCGTGTCCCCGTTGGCTTCGGTGGCCTCCTCCACCTGGCAGAACTGCGCCATCTTCTTGGCCAGGGTCAGCTGGGTCTCCAGCTCCAGCTGCCTGATGTCTTCCATGGTCAGACCGTACCACTCGTCTTGCCAGCACCAGGCCTGCCGGTGGGCGCGTACCATTACCTTTCTTAGTCCTAGGAGAAAGGAATACAACAAGATTGTCATTGAAAAGCTTGTATCTTGAAAAACTCCACACCTGGGTCACTCGAATCTCAAGACATCACTGTATATACAACTTCAGAAAAATACGAACCAACATCATGGATGAATCTCTCAATCTTGGACTGCATTCCCCAGTAGCGGAATTCCACCTTGCACAGCTTGTAGGCGCACATGATGGGCATCCTGCCCGGGTTGTTGTTGTACTCTTCTATCCAGTCGTCCAGCAGGGGGCCCCGCTGGGTCTTGGCCGACTTGTACAGCCGCGGGTCCTCCTCTGCCTTGTACTCGTGGGGAGCGATGGCTTCCGTTACTATATCAATAGGGTCTGCCGTTTGAAAAAAAAAAATATATATATATATATATATACATACACACACACACACACACACGTTTTTTAGCCACTTAAAAAGGTCATTTTTTCAAAACTAATAAAATAATTTAAAAGAAATGCTGTATATTTTGAACATCATAATAAACACTAGATACATCTTTATAAAAATACTTTATGGTTAAGAATAGCAATACTGTTTAGTTTTTTAATTCCATAAATTTTTTTCCAGATATCCTTAAATATTTTAAAAATAAAAATGCATTTAGTAAAAATTTTGATTAAAAAAATAATATCAATACTCCCAAAACAAAATGAATATTTTTTCAAATAATTTTTAGAAATGTATTGCAGTAGCAGCTGTTGGCCACATGAGGGCCTCATCAGCAACTCATGTGGAAAACGATTTGATTTGAAGTCAATATTGCCCATCCCTATGCGGAGTCAGTGCAGAAAATGCAGCATGAAAAATGTTTGTTGACAAGTAAACACTTTGCGGCCTTACCGACTGTCCTCTGCCTTTTGTCGGCGGCCGACATATTGAAAACGTCCGGCTGGTTGCCGGTGTCGCTCATGTAGTACGTCTCGATGTCGATGGAGAACTTCTCCACGAAGGGACACGTGTACCTGGATGGAGCACACGATGGTGCTTAATGATGTAGCTTCGGACAACTCTTTTCTCATATTACTATTGTTTTTAAATATACGACTTTACTTAAAAATATATCATTTGATTCTTGTAAGATTTATCACAATTATGCTCACCGCGTGCGGGTGTAAGGGTAAGCATTCCAAGACTCCTCTTCCACCCTCAGCGCCGCTTTGGGCAGGATGGAGCGGAACCAGCTGGGAATGTGCATGCCAATGTGGTAAACCTTGTGGGTGTATTGGCCAGTGCCGCCCGGTCCGTCCGTGTACGGTTTGTTCTTTAGGATTTCCACGCCGCTGCCCTCGCCGCAGCTCTCCTCGCGGCTCTTTTTCTGCCATAACGAGAAATAAAAAGTCAACACAAAACAGATGATTTGGGAAAAATATGACTTCTGTCACCAGTTATCCATAAAAGGGTTTGTCGTTGAAGATGTTGGCTCCAAATATTTTTGGGTCATTTTTAATACTGCGCCGCAAGGAACTGGCATTTGGAGCTCTCCTCTGTCCCCAACTATGGTTTCGTTGCCCTAAAAACAGTCCCCGTACATTTTGCGTCTGGGTGGTGTGAGCCGGGCTGCGTCTGCGTTGCTGTAGAGCGCGGCGCCTGCGGCTAATGAATGACCTGTCATCGGTAACGAGGTCTGCTACGCCGGACGCTCAGTGTTCTCCTCCTCCTCCGGCAAACTGGACTGATTCATCGCACGGCTTCTCCTTTCCCTAAATTGACTGCAGGAATCAGGTCTGGCAATTAACTCCCTACTTGCTGCAACAATAAATGCAGCACAATGTTACACACAAGCAGACACAAAACCTAACAACATTTGGAGACATCTATTCTTTATCCTCTGCAAAGAAGGAATATTGATACGGCTTACTAAGGAGTTTTGACCAACACTGAACTATATTACAAGGCGCTATTTCCTTCTGAATTATTAAAAAAAAAAAATTATAGTATTTTTTGTAAATGTCATTTGCGGTCATAAAAAATAAAAAAAAATGTGGGGAAAAAACAATTGCTTCCACTGTAAAGCCCATGTCACGTTTTGGCCAAGACGTCATCACTAAAACAGTGTCGACGCGAAAGGCATCAGCTGTACAGCTGTCAGGGAGTTACAGCGTGTTTGTTTTTTTTCTTTTCTGCAAGTTAGTTGATGGAGATTGAGATGCAGAGGCGCAGCGGCGACCATATTTCATTTCTCACCCAAACCCGACAGCGGCCAGGCTGAATTTAAAATGAGTCGTCACAGAGGACGAAAGCGGGAAGAAGGGACGGGAACAGAGACGCTCTGACGAAGCAGCAGAGGCCTATATTTGCTGCTGTTGCCGTGGCAACCAGGCTACATCAGGAGATGGCAAACTTTGGTGCGCTAGGGAGAAATTGGACATTTTCAGGGATGAGGTTAAAAAAAATATCACAAATATAAACTAATGATCAATGGATTTAATGAAGTGTAATATATTTTTACTCACAATAAGTTTTACAATTACTTGACAAAACTAATTAAAACTTTTGTAGTGTACATGTAAAATTAGTACTTGTACTAGTTTTGTTTCATATAGAATAAATTGACCGTTTTTGTAAAAAAAAAAGATGAATGTACTGCATGAACTAAATGGTACTTTACGATTTCTAATTATTTAATCAAATTAAAAAAAGTTAATAAATACTTTTGATATCGCTATTTTTTCCCATTATTCACAATAAAAAACTACATCATGACTTGAGCTATATTGATACAAAATAAGTTAAAAATGGACAAATACACATTAATAAGCCAATTATAAAGGTGAAAGAAACCACAAAATTATTGCAGCAAGTATTTCAGGACGTTTGATAATGTAAATGCTGGGCGACCAAACGTCAACCAAACCCACGCCCCAATTTTCCTTCCATCCCTTTCGCTCTCTCTTTCTCTCTCTCACTTTTTTGCCATCAACCCCTCCTGACCGCGCTGGCACATTGCTGCTAGTGATGTCACCGTTGCCATGGAGACGGCAGCCTCCCAACAACGAGGCGGTGCGGGTCAGGGGGAAAGGTAACTACAGGCCACTGGCGTTACAGACTCCGCTCCTTTACATGCTCGACGCGTCGGTATGCAAAACATCAGCGAGGAAAAAAAAAAAAAAAAAAGTACAGCAATCCCGGAACCGTTTTTGCATACTCGAGTACATGCTAACCGCTTTTGGAGCTGATGACTCACGTTCCCGACCAGCTAGATTTCGTGAAGTTGTCGTAGTGAACTGCGGGTCAAAGTGTTTCCATAGTTATCGAACCCAATTGAGGCATAAACGCACTTTCATATTGATTTGCGTTTATTTTAGCTTATTAAAAAAAAATACACGAGAAGAGGACTTTGTAAAAAAATACTTGCACATTTAATCGCAATCACAACGCAAAAAAATAAATAAATTCAATACTGAATTATTTTTCAAAACTGTTCAGCCCTGAATGCTCCATTGGGGTTTTTGTCAGTAAAAATGTCTCCAAGGTAAAAAGGGTAGACTGTCGAGAAAGTAGAGCCGCTGTTAAATAATGCAGACCGTTATGACGAGTCGGCCTTTCTCCTGGGTGTGTAGCGGATCAGCTGGCAGCACCGCTGGATTAAAATAAATCCTCCAGCATGTGCGCGCACCAAATGAGGAGGAAAAAAAAAATGCAGGTTTTTTTTTTTTTTTGCTGGATATCAAATCCGAGGTGGCCACCTCCGCCTAATTTTGGGCTTCTTTCAGCTTGGACAACTTCGAACATCATGAAAGATGATATTGTGCAAATTTCCCATCCCCGTATGAGCAAAATTGTATATGCAAGTGATTTTTTTTTTTTTACCATTACGATAAAACATGCGTATCCCTCCTCTCGCTCCCCCACCCAGTTACGAGTTTTGTTTAACAAAATTCTTCCAAAAAGAGGCCTCAAGTTGTTTATTGCCACTCCCGGTGACATTTGCTGTCAAACTAAAAATTTGTTGTGTAATTAAAACAGCCGCATAACTTTGCTTTAGAGTTTGAGCTGTTTACTAAGTCTGCTGTGAAACTCTTCTTGGCGAGCGTCTCTAGGTCTGAATTGTACTGCCTCTAGGGGGCGAAGGCGAGCACACAATAACCATTGAATTGAAGCAAAAACAAAGTGGCAAAAATAATTGGATTTCTTTACATTCTATTCACTTATGTCATAGCTGCATGATTTTTTTTTTTTTGGGGATTAATGCCAGTTCCCCTGATAAATATCAGAATTGGCGATCGGCCTATTGATTAGGTCCCGCCTCCGACAGTGTTCGGGTCTTGGTGACCTTGACCACCTACCACATGTCCCCTCACCTGGATCATGTAGAGCTGGGCAATGCGGTACTCCTCCACACTCATGGGCATGGGGATGCGGTACTCCTTGATAAGCATGGTGGAGGGCGGGGTGGGGCGATGACTGACAGGGTAGAGGGGCGATGGAAAGGGGGGATGGGGATGGGGAGAAAGACAGGTTTCCTACAAGCGACGCTTCAAATCTGCCAAGCCGACGTCCTCATGGATGGCTCCTGTAGAGAGGGGGAGAAATTAAGATCCCAGCAGAGAAAGTTGTGAAAAGACAAGAGAGCACAGCTCACAGTGAGCGAGCTGCACTTTGTATGCGTCGCTGCCCCATCCAGCTTCTCCTGATCGAGTAAGCCCTTCCCTTGATAAACTTGGCTACTTATACACAAGGTCGATGCTTAGTGTGTGTGTGTGCGGATGTGTGTGTCCCCGGACCTTGGGCTCCGTCACATGGGGGGGCTCACTTGGCAATAAGAGGGATTAGAGTTTTAGTGGGGAGCATTGCGTAATGTTCTCGGAGCCCCCCCCCCCCCCCCCCCAACAATTGCACAAATAGCCGCCTTGAAACAAGCACGCGCTGGGCACAAGGCGAGGGTGGTGGTTGGACATACGCAACGTGTGGGTGGTGTGAGGTAGGCTGGATGCAACAGTGGAGGTATAAAAAGTCTGCACACCCCTGCTCAAGTGTCAGATTTTTGAGATATAAAAACATGAGATTGAGATAAATCAGTTCCAAACTTTTTGCGTCTGAAACGGGACTCACCCCCCCCCCCCCCTCCCGTACACATCTGACATCTTTGAAAGTGTCTCTGTTAAACTGACTCAGTTTTAACAAGGGCCACTGTTTTTGTGCCGTGGAGCTCGTACAAGGTAAAAAAGAGCGACCTACGCGTTCAAAAGGTGACTCGCAAGCATTGCATAAGCTTAACATCCACTCATTCCTGAGCATTTTTCCCTGGCGGCCGGCCGGCCCTTAATCGCCAGGGCCGCGCTAATGGTCCCACCGTGTTATTTATCCGGCAAACAAAGGCCAGCTTTGGTGGCGGCACCTGGTGGAGGTGGGGGGGGGGGCACGATTACGTAGGCTGAGTGGATACCCCACATCACTTCAGCCTGCGGGCACATGCAGACATGCAACACTTACCTAATGGACTACACTACAGTGGACTTTATTTGGGGAAAAAAAGTCACAAACACAATTTCAAATTTAAGGGGGAGAGGAAAAAAGTTGCCATCTCATGAGAATGAAGATCAAGAACATCCTGAGTGAGCACCCAACACGACTCGCACCCGCAGGCACATGAAGACAAGCGAGCGCTTACCTAACTGACTACTTGTGCCTTGCTTTTTTTGGAAGTACATTACCGTCAGGGAAAGAAAAAAAAAAAATCAGAGCAGGACCCCACGTATATAAGCTAAAAATAACTGCCCATTCGGGAGAAGCTGGGATAAAAGTAGGCTAGCGGAAGGGCCCGCAAGAAGAGCCCGAGAGGTCACCAGTTGGGACTTAAGACTTACGAGTTTTGTTAAGAAATGCGTCATTGTTGTGGGATACGAGCATCGTGTGGCGGCAGTGAAGTCAGGTCAACGCACTTCATAACAAGCAACATAACAAATATTTGAACACAAATTGCATCAACACATACGTGACGATACAACTATACTCATATTCTTTATCCTCTGTCAAGAATGACTAGTGCTGCTTACTAAGGTGCTGTGACAATGTCCATGGACATCTGTATTATACAGCCCCCTGGTGGTCAAGGCGGGTACACCAAAAGGAGCAGCACAATGTCCAAAGAATTGAAGCAAAAAAAATGTAGCAAAACAGATTCATGGCAATAATAATTTGTTATTTTCCATTTAATTCTTTCCATATTTTCTGAGTTACAAGGCATCACTTCATGTTAGACTTGTTTTTTTTAGGTTTGTTTGGATACATTTACAATGTATTTTAAAAAAAAAATGTGTGTTTCAGTAAGTTTAAATGTGTTCACAGAATTTTAACACATATACCCCATATGAATTTTTAGAGGTGAGAAAAAGCTACAGAAACGTCAACAGCACAGGCAGGAGTATTTGAAAATAAAAGATTATTGCACGCCAAACCTCATATATAGCTATATTAATAAATTAGGAATTAAACTATTGTCAATTATTTTGTGGACCTCCAAGATACAGCTCGCATTCTTGAGTTTGACAACCACTGCCCTAATGTATAATCTCTTTTCACAGCAGCAATACACAGGCTACTTTTTGTAAATCCGTTTCTCCTGCTTTCCCTTGGAGCCCGATACAGATGCGAGACCTGAAACACTCTCGTGTGCGAGTGCCACGCTTGACCCAGAAAAAAACCTACATCCACACAACATATAGAGAGTAAAAATAGCTCCGTCACAATAATCCGGGCATACGCAAGCATAGCGCCTGACGTTTGCTGGGTGAATATGCTGGTCCAGTTCTAAAAATAGCCCCCCCTGGAGGCAGTGACGCAAGAGCGGTGCAAAAAAAAAAAAAAAAAAATCAGGAGGCGAGGATCCCGTTGGTACTCCACAACGGATGGCCGCGAGCACAGTGCTGCAACTGCTCGCCTCATCTGGGGCCTTTTTTTCTTTTTTTTTTTTGAAACACTGCTGAACCGTCTTGAGGCCATGGTGCATGATGCGCTTAGCCAGCCGTCCGGTTAAAATGTCAAAAGGCTCAATATGATACCGTGTGGGGGTACAATTGTTGCTACTAAGCAGGGATATGACACATATCTGATAATGGTCAAATTTGAAAACGTTTGCTTGTAATTTTGCAATACTTTTCACAGAAAAAAAAAATTATAGTCATAGGATTTTTTTTTTTACTTTTATTCATTACAACCGTTTTTCTCTGGATAAAAAAATGTGAAACTTTTTAGCCAAAATTTTTCCCCTAGAATATTAATCCTAATGATGATTTTTTTGATGCAATTTATTGCAAAATAAAAATCTTTTTAGGAAGGTTTTGTTGAATGGTCCACAGAAATGGATTGAGGTGCTTCTTAATACTTTTGTCAACAGACAATTAGCAAATCAGTTTAGGTCAACATATTCCCTCGTAAATAGGATGGCAACTCGGATGGTCACGTTTAGGGGCGTTTGCACCAAAGACACTTTGTCTGACGTCCATAAAGTGACAACTATGTCTACAGAGGCTCCGCCTCACGGGACAGGTGGGACAAGGGAGGCGGGAAGAAAACGACGAAGAACCCAGTGGGATGTGCAACCTGCCTTTCTTCTTTAGTCATCGTTGCACGAAGGGGATGAGCTAAAAATACCCCCTACACCCTCAGAGCATCTTCTCCATTGTGTTCCTCCTCCTCGTCAGGATCTTCTTCCTCCTACTGTAAGACTTAAAAACAGCTCGGGCTTGCAGGCGGCTAATATGTGGACAAGTTTTGCTCTCAAGAGCTGCTAACTACGATACGGACATGCTAACCACGCTTCGGTGTGTTTGAGGCGCATAAGGAGAACACTTCCCGCAGGAGGGAAGCAGCTTTTAATTAAAAAGTGGACACCAACAATTTCCCCGCATTGTTTTCTTCTTCCGCCTAGCTGGCGCTCATGGTTGGTTTTCCATGCTTTCACCCCGCGTCCAAAATTAGATGACCTTATATGCAAATGACACTAGGATTAATCAGCCGAGGTTAAACAAGGATCTCTCGCGCCGTGCATAACTTACATAACTGTCTAGGGGGCGGTGTGTGTGTGTGGGGGGGTTAGGGTCCGATAAAGGGATCGCGTGGCTACGCTGTCATTTGGAGCAGACCATTAGTAAATTCATGCAGGCCGCAAGAAATGTTTTTTGTTGCTTTTTCCTTCAACCTCAATCAAAGCTTTTGTGTGAGAGCAATGCCTCCACATGAGACGACAGCGGTCAAAAAGCTTTCAGACAAGGGTCCTTGAGATGTTTGTACGTCCTGTTATGATAAACGGGTCCAGCCAATTCCATGACAACTGGTGAAATTGAGTGGTTTGATTTTTATTTTGGCTTCTCCCAATCTGATTTATCCATTTGGCGTCCAAGTACTGCGACGTAAAGGCTGCACGCTTTTTTGCTGAGCTTATTGGAATAAATCACTAAACACAATGTGGCAACCTTATGAGGGAAAATGTTAACGCCCGAGGCCAAAACGCATTCTCCGTCCCTGCCCCTGTATCCGCTCCATCATGGCTTGAAGGGGAGGGCGGATGGGGTTGCCATGGAGACACCGAGGGGGCTCGCCGGCTGCTCATTGGCGGGCGAGACGAGGGAGTTGAGAGCGATGAGGAAAGCGGAGCCCACTCACACAAACGAGGGCCCGATTCTGATTCTCGCTACGGCGGTAGCACAAAAACGTTCCGGTCAAAAATGAGGCTTGGGTCGGTTTGGAGCTGGCTACACGAAGGGAACAAAATACTAAATATAAGTGTTTTTTTTTTTTTTGTGCCAACAGAAACACATTTTAAGATGAAACAGAAGTTTATTTCGTTTTTATTACACAAATATTAATGCCCAAACTTCCTATTTTGGTTGTCGGAAATGTAACGGAGCTCGCCATCAAGAGATATTTATGTTCAAGCTTGCGTTTGAGAAATATCAATGAATGAGTCATTCATCAGCAGGGGGCGCCGTCAAAAGAAAATGAACTCCAGATGCTTGGGTGGCTTATCGTCAAATATCTCCCAAAAAATGGATATTTCCGGAATTCTGATTCATTCTGAAATCGGTATTAATGAACACAATTATATCTTCTTTTTTAAACTCGTGTGAATGAGTTTGACCACATGCACATTCGTTATTCCTGTGACCTATAACCAAGTAGTTAATAAGAAAAACAAAAACTCTATAAAGCAAGAAGGAAGAATGGAATGAGTGAGTGAGTCCCACCAGTGTCTCACTCTCACTCTTGCTGACCATAAAAGGCCGTTTGTCCTTTCCTTTAGTTGAGGTCATGCTCTCCTTTTCTGTTCTTTTTTTTTTTAACCACCTTTTCTTATCAAACTGCAAAGCCTGTAAAAGCAGCTATCGCCACAACACGCACCGGACACGCTACACTTTGAACCGACGGTTTTGTCTGAAAACCTTTCACAAAAGTAACTTGGATTCCCCAACACAATTGTGTAGCATGAGGGCGAGGTGGGGTTGGTGGGGGTCTTATTTTTAGTCCACGCTAAAGTCAGGTGTCCGGCGGTGGTGGTATGTGCTCACAAAAAACTTAGCTATGCAAACGACACTTTCCCATTACACAAGGCAATCCGTCATCTAACAGGATGCCGGACTTTGACTGACGGAGGTCCGTTGACAACCTTTGAACTCCCCGTCACGTGAAAGAAAGAAAAAAAAATATGAAGAGGAAACAGCAGCCCCACCCTCCCTCCCTCCCTTCACTACAGACGTACTGTACATTGAGGACAGAGGAAGGGGGTGGCGGTTTGATTAAAAGAAAAGGCAGGCGACGTGACGCAGGATCCACTTCCCAGATTATTTGAAACGGCATCAGGATGAGCGTCTACTCAAGAAGAAAATGGCGCTCATTGATTGTGGCTGCAAAATGCCGCTTTATTTTTCCAAATTTTGTGTCAAGTCTCTTAAGATTTTCTTTCCTTCAAATTATACACATATCCCATAATGCATTTGTTTTCTCCAGCTCAGTGGCCTAGTGGTAGAGTGTCCGCCCTGACACCGGAAGGTTGTGGATTCAAACCCCGGCCGGGTCATACCAAAGACTATAAAAATGGGACCCATTGCCTCCCTGCTTGGCACTCAGCATTAAGGGTTGGAATTGGGGGGTTAGATCACCAGATGATTCCTGGGCGCGGCACCGCTGCTACTCACTGCTCCCCTCGGGATGGGTTAAATGCAGAGGACAAATTTCGCCACACCCAGATGTGCGTGTGACAATCATTGGGTCTTTACTTTTTATATAGCGATTAATTTTTTGATCAATGATTCTAGTATTTATGTTGTTGATTAATCGGATAAAAACGGATATTTGCGATATTTAACAACAATTGATCCTTTTAGCCCTAGTAGCCTAGAAATTGAAGCATTGTGAATATTTGTAGTAAAATTACTCAATTTGGAAAAATGATCCCAGCAAAGCTTTGAGGCAGAGATTTTGTGTCGACCATTTTTTTTTTTGATCGGAATTTTCAATTAATCGTTTCAGCCGTGGTATTCACGTTCCAAAGGTATTTGGAGCGCTTCACTTTTTGCACATTTTGACATGTTATTCTAAATCCAAAACAAATTCATTCAAATTGCTTATCACTATTGCTAAGATCTTTTTACACAATTAGGAAAGCTGAAAAAGACAAATCACCTTCTTTTCATTTGTGTTGAACATGACGTTCCAAAGGGCGCACAGGTAGCGACCTTGAACCTTTAGCACAAGTCGCTTCTTGCTTCAACCCCTCGGGCACACAACACTCTGAAAAAGGTGACCAAAATAGTGCCTGCATGGCGTCTTGTGAGTAGGTGGGCTCTATTTGAGGATAAAACTTGTTAAAGCGCCCCGCAGTGCTGCCAGCGCCAATAAAAATCTATTGACTGTCAAACAAGTGACGCAAAGAAGGCGTGAGCCGACTGCCTGTGGGGCTTATTAGCTACGGAGGGGGGTGAAAAAATAATAATAATTACACTACGCGACCCAAGATAACATGAAGGCGCCTTGCTTCACCCTCTACAGTTGGAACCAGCTGAACAACATTTGTGATATTTATCTTGGTAGTGAATTTTTTTTTCCTCAAACTCTCACAAATTTCTTTAAAATGCAAGTTTGTTTTAAAAAAAAAAAACGTAAAATCAAGGCTTTTGTTTCTATTTTTTTTTTTAAATTAAAAATAAATCACAAATATTCTCATATTATCCTTGATATGCATGTTATTGGTGTCATCATGAAATTTTCCTTTGTAGAATCACACAAATATTTTCATGAGATGGCAACTTCCTTAAAGCATGGCACTTTTTGTGAATGAAATAACTTTGTTAAATTACACCAATATCCTCAAAATATCGCAACTTTTTTCAATTATGTGTATTTATTTTCATACAATTCATACTTGTGAATTCCACAGTGGCTTGAAAGCTAATTAGGCGTATAAACTGTAGGGGGATCTCTGGCACATAACAAAAGTGATCAAACCAACCAAGGATTAAATGACGAATCAACTGTGGCACTTTGGCAATTAAAGGATTTTTGTGTTTGCATTGCGGTAGGCCACGCCCTGTGTGTGTATGTGCATGCGTGCGTATGAACAGTTCCTCGGGCCAAAGCGCCAAAAGTGTCACACCCCCCTCTAAAAACTGGTTATGCAATAAAAAAATAAAAAAAACATTGACAACATTAAAAGCATTTGAAAGGTGTATGAGGATGTCACTTTGAAAAAATATCCTGAGTTGTCATGAGAAAATAAAGAAGGAAGTTGGTGTAATGGCAGCGTGAAATGACATCTCCGTGACCAGATCACATCTTTTTGCACAACATCCCTACTCAACCGTCACGCCAGCCTCGACACGTTACGGCGGGATAACATGATGATCCCGACACGCAGCATTTCTCGATTTGTGCAAATGCGAGTCTCGTCTTGTCCTTATGTAACTGTAAGTAACTGACTTGGGTACAGCCTTTTTGTTGACATAACAAGCCACATCGCGCTTGCAAGTTATATTTTGTATACAGACATGACTCCTTACCACCCCTGGCTACCATGTAATGTTGATTGTTTTTAGGTTGCTGTCTATATAGCAAATCAATTAATAGGCTAATAAATCTCAATTGTGAGCTGGTCTCTTGGGGTGAAACGGAGGAAATACAATAATGAAATAGCACCATTTGGACCCCAAAAGATGCCAGTCCACTGCAACCAACCAAAGTTCTGCGGAATTACAAAGTGGGTTGAATTCACTGACACCATGGTGCTTGTCGCTCAGATTTTTGCTCGCAAGTAAAATGGCAGGTCCCTCGTATCTCAAGGCACCACTGTCATTTTGTCACTTGCAAAACTGTATGAATTAACCTCAGATCACTCTTGGAGCTGAATGAGCAACATTTGGAGATTAAACACTATCTATGGGTTGACAGTGGAGTGCAGCAATGATTAATAATCAATATTAGCAACAGAAATAGAGGGCCACCAAATTAAATTAAATGCCCCATGGAGCGCGGACCTGCTGTGGTAGTCAGTAAAAGCTGCGAATGATTGACTGCATGAACACTTCCTGGTTTCGTTCTGAAGACAACTTCGCTGACAGCGTGAGGGCCACAAGGCAGAAAGAAGCAGGTACAAAAGTTATCATCATTAAAATTGGAACTAAAAAGGGAAGGGGCGTTTCGAACCAACGTAAACCCACCCGGCACTTAGTTACCTAGCAACATAGCAGCCATGACAAAAATTCTCATCACATTCCTGCGATGTACCTCGGCATTGGGAACCAGGAACCCGGTTTATTCACCTGGCGGGGCGGGAGGCGGGAGGGGTCCTCTCCGGAGTCAGCGGGACTCAGCGGCAGCCGCCCACCCGGTGAAGTCCATGAGGTCGTAGCGAGTGCAACCCCATCCAAAAAAAGTCTCGATTTCCTTGACGACGACGCGGAGCACAGATGACGCGACCACAAAACATCGCCGTCGTCATCAGCACATCCTCGGCGTGTGTTTACGCCGGACACCCGGTCCTCTCCAGCGAGGTTTTTTGCCACTCAGGGCCGCACATTTGGCAACGGGAGAGGCTACACAACACTCCGCCACTAAAAAAAAGGCCAAACTTAGCTCACGGGCGACGTCCACAAAAAAACGCCCTTATTTCCACCCGTTTGGCGGGAGTCGGCGGCACGGGGGCTGCGACGTGTCCGGGTGTGGGGAGCTCAGCTTAAGCCAACTGGCGGTGAAGAGGGCGAGGACGAAGACGTGAACGAGGAAGAGACGCCACCACCGCCATCGTGAAGTTGTCACTCGCAAGTCTGAAACGCAGCGAGACTTCACAGTCCCTTAGCAGCACGTCACACCGAGACACGCCAAAGACACACAAGTGACATGACGCTGGAGATCCGGTTAGACTTTCAAAATAAAGGTAATAAAACTACGGTACAGTATGCAGAGTGGGACAGAAGTTACACGTTTTAAAAGTAGTGGGAAGATAAAACAGACGTAAGACTGTAATGAAAGACTGAAGGAAGGATTGGCATTGACAAAAGCAGGAGAAATTTAGGGGGGGGGGAAAGGATAGGATGGAAGGAAGTCCAAATGAAGGAAATGAGAATGATGGAGTAAAGATTGGTAAAGAAACGAAAGGCAAAGGAATAGAGGAAAGAAGGAGCAAGGAAGGTATGAAGGGAGGCAGAATGGTTGTCTTGAGGATGGAAAGAATGTAATGAAGAAATTACTTGGTCAAAGGAAAGAGGATAGTTAGTAAAGAAGGGAGGGGAAGACAGGACAACGAAATACATTTGTAATTTCATCCAGTCCTGCGTCAAGGGCAATGCTGTAGGTTTTCCGGTCTGTCCTTGTTGTATCAGCTTGACAGGACTATCTTTATGCAAGCGCAATATCGCCCTCTGCCGGTCAAATGCAAATTACACGACCTTATCATGGCAAGCCGATTTTGAAGATTTTAAAAGTTGATCGTTTTTGTTAGTTTTTACGTTACGAAAATGTTTATCTTAAGTACATTTTTATTCGTTTTAGTGTTATCTATTTTTATTTCTGTACTTTCTTTTCACGTTTTTGACTGACGTCTGGGATTAAAATTGATATACAACTATTTGTTGATTTCTTTGGAAATCAGCATATTTATGAACATTCTATTGTAGTAGTAGTCCCTAAGTAAAATGCAAGTCTAATATAGATCTCTGTTGATGTGTATTTTCACTCAAGATAAAAAGTTTTGAAACTCCGTTACATGTGCACACTGAACAATGGGGAAAATGAAATCACGCAGAGAGGTCATATTCTCATTTCCTGCGACCAACAAAGCGCTTCCCGATGGACTATTTTTAATCTATCAGAGATGACAGGAAGATTTGTGTGGAAAATTAACAATTTCAAATATACGGATGGTTCAATTTCTACCTTTCCACTGCATTATTTGACACCTTTGCCCGTTGCCAACATATTATTTTACTCCAGGGGGCGACAGAGTCTACAAAATCATTGTTTTGACCACGAAGGAGAACGGTGCTCGACGACTGTCTTTAAGCGTAGAAGAGTCAACAGAGTTGGAATTAACATGTCTTAGCTCATTAATATAAATGTAATGTCTTCTTTGGACGTACCTGGAAGTATGTCGAGGCTTATCATGTTCGTACGCTACATGTACAACGGCCTAGCGAGTGGAGTGGCGAGGAACAACTCCCCTTGGCTCTCCTCGGTGGCAAAGACGCCCCTGGGTACACCTTTGCGGGTTGCAATCGCCGGAAAGAAGGACCTGGTCCAGTTGGAGGAAGACGAGCTGGAGGAACAGTTTGTGAGGGGCTCTGGACCCGGCGGGCAGGCCACCAACAAGACCAGCAACTGCGTGGTGCTAAAACACATCCCCTCTGGTATTGTAGTCAAGGTTAGTTGTTATTAAACTCATCATCAGTCATGAGTGTTCTTTCAGTTTCTTGATATGTTTATTATGACGATTGAATGATGTAAGTTTGTTTACACTTTTCCACAATCCTGATCCTCTCGTGCAGTGTCATCAAACCAGATCAGTGGACATCAATCGGAAGCGAGCGCGAGAAATAATGCAGCAAAAACTGGACGTTTTCTATAAAGGAGAGCGCAGCGACATTCTGGTCAGAAAGAAAGAGGCTGAAGCCAAGAAGCAAGACAAACGAAGGAGAGTCAATGAAAATCTGCAGAGGAAGAGACTATTCAAAGAAGCCCTCCTAGCCCACACCACATCTGGAAATGACTCGGTTTAAAATCAACAGCAATACCTGAAACAATTTGGGTGATCTTTTTAGCCTTCATATCAATGGGAATGCTGTCCTCAGTAAACCACATGTAATTCGCTAATCTGATCATCGCTTTAACCAGAAACACCATCAAATGTTGACTAAAAATTATTTAATTTCTTTCAAGTCTTGTGTTTTCCAAAGATTATTTATTTTTCACTACATCAAATTAAAACATTTCCTTTTCTTCGCAAAATTCCCCAATTACTCCCAGAATACAAGTTTTGCCTTTCAAGTGTTAATGTCCTCGTTTTTTGTGTTTGTGGAATAGCCCAAAAAAATGTATAGTAACGGTCTATTATTGTCCATACATTATCTATACTGGATTTCTGTAGTGTTTTGCAGCGACTTTTTTAATATTTTGGTTGGATTGATTAAATTAACTAATAATTGGCTTGTTTAGAACTAATATTTATTACTAAAACTGTAATACGTAGACAAAACTTCAAGCTCTCGCTTTTTTACTGGCTGTTTAACAAGAGCTCGAAATACAGCCAATGAGAGAAGACCATAGACCCACATGATCCCGCCTATTTGAATCAAATTAACCAATTAGAAACGCCCTAGGATTTCAAACTCCTACACGTTTCTACGCATAGATACACTAGTTATTTGTATGGGTATGTCGACGTTGTCGTCTCAACACAAAAAAACCCCTAAAACCACAGGAATTATTTAACTCACCACCCTCCGCGTCGGACATGTACTCGAAAAACTGACATGGCAAAAGGTAACCAAAACATCCTAACTCTTTTATGTGTGCGCTTATGGCTTCGCTAGGTAGTTAGCTAGGCTAATAACAAGCAGCTACCCAGATTGAGGGAGTAGTAACAAAACTGCTGGAATTTGAGTTTGCAGGGAAGAAGCAGGTGCAAAGGACGGACGAAAAGCCGGAAACCGTTCCTGTAAGCAAAGGCATCTCCGAAGAGACGAAAGAAAACCGGCCGCTAGTTACGAAAGAGGTATGTTTGATGTCTACGCTGAACAAAGTAGTCCTGCTTTGACGGAGTCTCTTTATATGGGGTTACCCGGATGTAATCGAATGGGATACAAAAACAAACGTGTAATAAAATATTCAGCTCTTGCAGGACATCCGGCATATTTTTCATCAGTTTACCCAGTTGAAACAAAATGAAATGTCACTAAGTAATCAAGCATAACCAAGCCCCCCCACACACACACACTGTAGAATCTGTGTTGATGGGGCACCCAAAAGTCATTATACTACTGTATATATAAACTATTTAAGTATATTTACTTTGATTTGTTTTTATCTTGTGCAATAAATTAAAGTTGAAAAGAATTCAAAGTGGCCCTTGCATTGTTCAGCCAGACTGCACAAGAAAAGCACCTCAGAGTGTTCGCCCAAGTCCACCTAGTTCAAAAAAGGCCATATTGCCTCTGAGGTACACCTCCGGCATGCTCATTCAAGATGGAAGTGACGCGGATGTCAATCACACAGCTAAGCTTGACAAAGGTGAGAAAGCTTCTGTATTAGCATTGCAAATAGCAAGACAAGAGAGCGCCAGACACAAGCTGTTGTCATTGTAGACACCTCGAATAAGACTCCGACAGAGCTGTGTGAAGCCAAAGTCGCCGATCAACCGCAGCAAAAGCAAACGACGACGCACACGAACGCGAGTCTGGCAGACAACAGCAAAGTTCCAGCAACTAAACCCCGAAGTCGGAATCCTCGCAAGGGCAAAGGGAAAAAGTGCGTTGGGAAGCAATTCATCTCATGAGTGAGGAGGAAACGTATTATGATAAAATTGTCTTTCCCTTCAGGACAGAGAATAACGCTTCCCAAAACAGAAAGGTCACAGACTTCTTCCCGATCAGGAGGAGTAACAGGAAAACGAAAGCAGAGTTGAAGGTTTGGGATGATCCTTTTCTACCAACTTAATTGCTGAATATACACCGAACAGATTCTATTCTCATGAAATGTTTACAGAATGAAGAGCACAAGCATTTGGATGATTTGATTAAGAACGGTGTTGAAGAAGGAATGCAGGTAACGCCCACGGTGCCTATATTCTTATCCTGCAAACCAAAGTAAATGCGTCTTGTGACACTTAAGAACTGTCACCTCTGCGTATTCCCAAAAACAAACATTTCGGAATAGCGTGAGTTGTAGCACTCTATTCACCATGGGGGGCATAATATTTCCAATGTGTTATTAATGGTGCTGGGTTTTGTCCACAGGTGAGGGTGATCGAGGGCAAAGGGCGTGGCGTGTTTGCCGAGCGGCGATTTAAGAAGGGCGACTTTGTGGTGGAGTACCACGGCGACTTGCTGGAGCTGGCTGAGGCCAAGCTGCGAGAGGCCCGCTACTCCCAAGACCCCCAGACGGGCTGCTACATGTACTACTTCCAGTACCAAGCTAAGACCTACTGGTGGGTCTACTTGAAGTCTCCCATCATATGATTGTGAGAAAATAAATGTTTCTTCTCCTCCACACAGCGTGGACGCCACGCGCGAGACGAACCGCTTGGGGCGGCTGATCAACCACAGCAAGGTCGGCAACTGCCAAACCAAGTTGCACGCCATTGACGGCTCGCCTCACCTCATCTTGTTGGCGGCCAGGGACATTGAGGCGGACGAGGAGCTGCTGTACGACTACGGCGACCGCAGTCAGGAGGCCATCTCGGCTCACCCGTGGCTCAAGCATTAAAACGCACACACACCACCGTTGTCTCGAAACTCGTCGGTGCCACACGGATGCTACGGATGACTCGTCCTTTTTTTTTTTTTTTTTTTTAAAGGACGTACAAAAAATGATTTTAAACTAACATGCTTCTTTTGTTTGTTTTTTTTAAAACAATTTTAATCATGCTTTTTACATTTCTCTGCTGTAAAGGATCAAATGTTACATATTGTCTACTGCTGTGATATTTTCCACCCGTATAAATTATGAGCTAAGCTGTGCTCAATAAAAGACACAATGAGCTGAGAAATGCATTTAAGGAATAAATGGTTCAAAGTGTCATGAGGAGATGAATGTTTTGCTTTGTAGCTCCTCGGAGCAGGAATCAAATTTTCCGCCATCACAAACATTACTGGGCATTAAAATGTCATTTTGTAAGAAATTCAGTTACAATATCATTAAAGTGAAAAGCACTGGACTGAACGCTTCATTAGGTACTCAAAGGAAGTGCATCACAAGATGTGGCCAGTGTGGTTTGAGTTTGATGTGTTTTTGTAAACCTCAGATACTTTCGTTTTTGTTGATGAAGACGTTAAGTATAATCAACGCATTTTGTTAAATTGAAATTATTACAATAAACCTACTATGTGTGTTTGGAGACCAAATGTTTTTTTTAACATTATAATTTGACATTTGGTTTAACTGTGAATTTTTGGGAGTATCAAACAAAAAATGCAATCTAACTGAAATGTGTGTTTTCCTAAACTAGACTGTTTTGTCGTCAATGAACATATGGTTTCATAAACGTTGAGGAATTTGTCTTCTCGAATAAACCTGATGTTTGTTTTTGTAAACATCCAAGACAATTTAGTTGCCAATGACTAACGCATGTTACTGTGAACATCAAAACAAATTTTGTCTTTGACGAACCTGACGTCCGTGATTACATAAACAGTATGTGGGCAGTATAGGAAAGATTGGGTCTGCTCATTTCAGTGGATAAAGAATATATGATTTGAGTACTGTTATGTTGAAAGTTTAAATACATATCAATTGCTTATTAATGTGTTACCTATTGTGTGTTAGCAATAGCGCAAAGCTAGCAGAAAAAGCCGTGTGTTTGTCTAAAAGGCACAATGTTCAGTTTGACAGTTTTTTCTTTTTTTCTTAGGTATTGCTAACAATTTGCCAAAGTGTTGGTTAAGTGAGTCGAGTTGCCTTTCCTGCCATCATAAAGAGCTCGTGTTTTAACTTTTTGTATCTCTCTTGTGAAGGCTCATGTATAGGATGCAGGTGTACCTAATGATTTGAAGAGCATCACAATAATAAATCTTTTGTTACACATGTAAAATTAAGCGTGTGTTAACTTTACAAATAGTCTGTGAGTACAAAAATATAAAAGTGGTTCGAGAAACCTTCCAAACAATCCAGTCCCACCAGGGTATTTTTTGAGGTCTTCTCGTCTTACTTCCGTCTAAATGAAAACCTAGCGAGAAAGAGAAAAACAAGTTAGTGCGGGAAGGCATTCGGGTATCGGAGGGGAAAAGTGCACAGCACCGAAGAAACTCCAGTGAGTCAACATCATTTGGTCACAAGTATGTGATTAGGCTCAGGATGAGTGAGTGCAGCCTCACGCAATGCATTGTGTCATGCGCTGCATGTAAAGCTGCACTTGACAACAACGCATCCGTTTGCTTCGCTCCTCGTCGTCCTCGGTGAGCTGAAGTCGATCCAGACTGAGTGAAGGAGGGGTGGGTTCTGATCGCCTCTCAATCACTCATCAATTTGCTCGTTTGTATATCGTATTTTAAAAGCTATCTGTACATGTGGTAAGTTCAAAATGTGAGTACTTCGGACACATCGAGTAAATATTAAAGACAATTTAACTACTCACAGTTTTCCAATGGTGGTCTTTTCCGTTTTTGCATCGTTGATCCCGGCCGCTCCGTTCTGCACCGACCCGTCCAAGTCCACTTCCACCATGGCCGCTTGGCCCTGTGACAGAATCCCGCTGCACAAACACAATCGAATCCCACGTGAGCCACTTGCACGCCAAACTGTTGCATGAGGACACTTCAACACGTGATGGTGAACAATAAAAAGCATAAGCAGGCTCCTTTATAGCAGCACAGTCTAATAAAAGTCTTGACAGTAATGTTTACCTCTTGTAGAGCTGCAGCTCCTCTTGGGCCACCATGAGCTGGGCCTTCAGCTGGTTGCGCTCCTGTAGGACCTCTTTCAGCTCCTGCATGGTGAAGCGAGGCCTGTTGGGGTCACTCAGGTCCACCACCATTTGATTGGGTCCCACCGCTTGCTTCAAAGACAACAACACTTAGCTTATGATTTGTCGTACAACTTTTTTTCCTGATCAAGCTTGGAATGCAATTTACTCGTAAACTGACAAGCCATTAATCCAGAACTAGGTGTTGGTTCGGTCGGTTTGCGCGTGAGCGCCCTCTGCTGTGCACTGAAAGTGACATCACAGTGCACTCAGTTTCACGGCTCACCAGTTTTCTGGGTTTGGCCACAGTGGATGCCGATCTAAGTAATCCTCATATTTAGGCAGACAACACCAGCGAGGGAAAAAAATACAACTTAGATCGTACTCTTGTCATTTATATCCACGGACGACTGCCTCACCGTGCCCTGGCCGGTGGAGCTTTCCGTGACGACGCGGTCCAATTCGCTCTTCAGGTTGTCCCTCTCAATTTTCAGCTCTTCCAGGGACAAGTTGTACTTGTTGACCATCGTTTCGAACATCTCCAGCACGCGAACTATGCGAAACTGGAGGTCAGACACTTCTTCGCCCGTACGGCTGATCCTCAACAAGTCTCGTCCGACGACGTACGAGATGTCGTACACGTCCTCCACAGTCAGCTCGAAGGCGTCCTTCTCAAACGCCAATGCTGGCGACGACTCCTCGTCAAAGTCCATGCTTAGAAAGGGGAACCCAATCTTTATCTTCGTCGCTTCTCAATGATGTTTATGGCCGGAGCGGGTGACTTCTTCGAGAGGAGCAGCACTTCCCCCATCACGCGTCTGCCAATGGCGAGTGGGGAAGAGGACGGCTAGTATCCTAGCTACAGGTGAGAGAGCACAAAGAGTAACGTGCGGAGTTAAGAGGAATCCCCTCCGTTCCTCCACTCGCCTACAAACATTCTTTGTAGTTTAACGTTTGTAGTGGCTAGATACTCGCTTTTCGTACCGATTCAAATAGAGTTTGGAAATGAATCGAGCAACGCTTTGTAGTGTAAACCCCTTTGGAGTGTGGGCTGGCTAAAGGATCAGCCAATACCTCTTAAATGTTCGGGCTTTTCCACGTTTTTTCTCCCGTCACTATGGCAACCAAAGATCCCAAACACGCCAAAATGTATGAGTGCACAACATGCACCGCTCCCCGGAACGTCATTTTTGTCAACTGCAGAAAGCGACAGAATTTCTGTGGGAATTACGTGAAAGGGAAGAGTCAGTGTTGGGCAAGGTACTTGGAAAATGAAGTCAGCTAAGCTACAAGCATTAAATGTACATTTATCTACATACCTTTGCATTTGCTTTGCATACATTGCATACATACATGGCTACATCAAATGTAGCTTAACAATACTGAAACTACTCTCCCGAAAATGTTTGTCAGTTTAGAAGACAATGAATTAGCAACATAATTAATTTAAAAACTACAGAAAATCTTTAAAAAAAAAAGTCAAATGTGACCATTAATATGGGATTTCTGTCATTGAAAATGTAAAATCGTGAAAAATATTGCATTTGAATAGCATTTAATTTACCTTTGTGACTGTTCAAACATGGAAATACATAACATGAAAAATAAAAGCTTTATTTCAACATTAAATCACCATAAATTTTTGTACAGTAGATTTGGTTGACGAGACTAAATATATATCAAATTGGCTTCACTTGAGCGCAGGTAGCACATTTTATACCATTGATACTCAATACCTTTGTCATATATTATTTTAGCTGTTCTTTAAATAAGCCACTGTCAGCTAGAGTTGGCTTACTCCATTTTTTTTCCTTAATTGCATTAACTGCTAAAAAGGAATTGACTGTACATCTTTTGGTACCTTCCCACCATTTGGCAGGTAATTTAAAAATCAAATTCAAATACACTACTCGGAAATAATGGATAAAGTCCAATAGCCCTAACTGCTTAAAAAATCATACAAAGGAAACGAGGCGTCTGATTGGCAACAACGTTGGGTCGTCTGCGATTAAACCGGCGGCGACCATGGGCATGATGGCGGTGAAGATCCTGAAAGTGAAAACAGAGAAACCTCTGCCGATATAGATTCACGTGTTTTGAGGAGATATGTGGAAGTATGTATATCACTCACAGGCGACGTATTCCAGAATCCGGCAAATCTGAGGAGGTGCTGGTGACCTCTGGTGGTGGCATCGATGAAGATGAAGCACCAAGGAGACAGCTGACATCCTCCTCTAAGTCTTCACTGGGCGACGGAATAAAGTGAGTGAACTAACATGTTTTATGGCCATGAACTCACGACATTACGTTGCACTGATAAAATAATAACAGATATGGAAAGCCCTAGTCAATCCCTTTAATCTGAGATGCGACTCAATGTGGTTTGTTGCAGGATTTTTGATCCGATTTCTTTTTTTAATTACCTTTTGTGATAGGCCAGTTCTTCCTCTAGAAGGAAAACCTGAGCCTTGAGTTGGTTTCGCTCTTGCAAGACATCACGAAGCTCCTGCAGAGTGAAGTGAGGAGCTTTCGCCTCCGCCTCTTCAGGCACTTCTTCCTGCAGATGACATAACATGAAATATCTACAAATGTTACAAAAATACTATGATTATTATTATTTTTTACGATTATAATGGTGTCTGTCTTACCAGTAAGAAAGCAGACTTGTGTATGTCCTGCTGACTTGTGTTCACGCGTCTGTGCGTTGAGCTGTTGAGGAAGTTGGGAATGTTCTCCAAGGAGTCAGTATCTCCTCCGCACTCGACCCATACCGAGTCTGCCTTGACACACTCGGACGCCTGAATGTCAGAAAAACACGTCAAAACATGAGGGGCACTTAAGGCTTAGCATATATAAAGACAAAGTGTTAAACAGGACACATTAAATATTTCCCGGGATCCTCACGTGTGGGGACGCCTTGGACGTGGACGAAAACAAAAGGTTCTCCTCCTCCATCTTGGCCACCTCCCTCTCCAGTTCCCACTCCTGCCGCTCCTTCCTCAGCTGGGTCAACTCGCGCCGCAGGGCGTCCATCTCGAACCGACGGGCCTGCGCCGCAGCCTCCAGCTCTGCCCGTTGCCGCATGGCCGCCTTGCCGTGCGCCTCCATCGTGCCGAGTTTGTGACGGAGATCCTGATTGATCCGGATCAGACGGTGCTGCTGCAGCTGGAGCTGAATGGAAACAAATGAGCGGTGCAAACCAAAATGTCAGACTTCCAATGTTGTTTCAGGCATGGATTCTTGGAGGCTTCAAATAAAAAATAACTGACTTCCTGCATCAATTCAGACATTGCTTTTTAAATTGATTTGTGAGTCTACTCATAATGTGGCTTCAGAGCTCATTAAAAAAAAAAAATTAAAATGGACCTTAGAAATGACCCACAGATGTCCACTCACCGCCTCAACGTCATCGTTTTTTAGCATCAGCTCGTGGTCTTTGGCTTGGATTTCATCCCTCTGCTTCTCCACCAACTTATTGAGCCTTGTCATCACTTGCTTTTCCTTCTCCACCGTCCCTGCGAGGACACAATATATTTACCCATAGGACAAGAGGAAATATAGCTCCGCACTGCGTGTGCGATTTGATAAATATAGCGGTTGTCAACATGACAACGGTGTCTTCAAAAATAACCTGTGCTAGTTTGACCCCACCGCATTTGGCCGCGAACGTTCGGGTGTCAGCATATCGACACAAATTGTCCATTCTCACGTGACTGAACGGACAGTAAATAGGGCCCCCTATAGTTCTACTCAGAGATGCAAGCAAGTAGGTCTCTAACTGATAATATAGTCCACCACAGTAAAACCCACCCTCATCTTGCAGGTACTGGTCTTGGTTTTCCACGAGAGCTTGGCTGAAAGCTCGGCAAGCCAGCAGCTTTTTGTTCTCCGCTTCCAGCTGAGACAGCTGCGAGAGGAGATTCTCAACCTCGGCTTTCCACACGTCTTCCACCTGCACTAACTCCTGGAAGAAGAAAAAAAACAAAAACAAAACATTGCGTCAGTCAAAATTCTGTATTTGGTCTTAAAAAGGAGACAGAGGAAATATTTTTTGTTAACAGGGGAATGTGCGAATATATGGGGTTCGACTCTTTCCACATCACACTTACCTGGTGGTGCTTTCTCTCCTGCGCCGCCCTGTCGCTGCGCTCCTGGCGCAGCCGCAAAAGCTCCCGTCGCAGCTCGTCGGCCTCCTGCCCGCTGCCGCCGGCGTCTCCGCGGCGGCTCACCAGCGTCTCCAGGAGCTCTAAAACTTGGACCACCTTAGGAACCACGCCAGCCAGAGCCTCACAGCCGAAGCGCTCGATGGTCCGCTCAAACTCCTGCGCCAGGGCCGCGGCGATGTCGTACACGTCCAACACGGTCAGGTCGGACCAGGTCTTCTCCAGAGCAGACATGACGTGTATTGCGATTAAAAATAAAAATCTTGGTTCTTAGTCTTCCTCCACGGAACTGTCGTGTCACATTTTACAGTGGAAACGAGCGTTTAAGGGACTTTTGTGAAGGACCGCGAGGACGGTTCAACGACGAAGGACTACTTGTTATGAAGTTTGTTGACAGGTTCAACTTTAACTTTCGACGATGCGTTCAAGGCTCTCGAAAAGGTTCGTACATATCAGTATTTATTGATTCCCTGAGCGGATCAATTTATACGCGTTCATCGGACAAGACCACTGCAGGATATTAATAATATAACAATGTCTTTTCTTCAGACAACGTTGCAATGACAATCCATATTATATTAAAACCTGAACGCGAGTATGTTGGGGGTTTTCTTTTACCACAGTTTCTGAATGCAACAGTCAATACATTCCACGCTGCCCGGAGAACCCGACTGCGCATGTCAGAATCTGATGCGTTAATACTTTAAAAATACAAGCGAAAGACCAAAGCCCAGACCACGTATTAAATTAGTGTATGAAAATACAGAATACGCAAATCACTTGAAAAAAATTCAAATCAAAATTTAAAAAAAATATATATATATATATTTTAAATTAGTCAATAAAACCTTAACGTTTATGGATATGTTGTGTGGGGATACGTTTCAGTAGTGATAAAATGGAAAAGAAAAATACATTTACAGTAAAAAAAATATTGTAGAAATAAAAGTTTATGGCTTACTTGTAAAATGTCCCCCCCCAGAAAAAATAGAGGGACATGTCAATAAATTAGAATTAAACATTTATTTAATCTGCTGGGCATTTACATTTGGTATCAGGAGAAACACCTTCGTTAAAATATAGTATTTCCGACTAGATTTGGGAGCATATCAAAAAGAATAGAACAGCATAAGATGATGCAATAATAACCCTTCCAAGTACCCTGTAGGAAAAACTCCCAGAGGTGATAAACATCCACATTCATCCTAGAAGCTACTACATGTAATTGGCGTGTACAGCATGTATCCATTCGAGATGAACTCTATACATTATTCTTGTTGGGACTTGCTGTACAACTGGATGGCTTTACATGAATTATTATTATGATCAGTATGATTAAGTAAGACATAGGTCCAGCACATTCCAAGGCCTCTGAGCTAACAAATGAGATGAAAACTGTTCAACATGAAGACAACGAGGGAGGTGTGTTAAAAAAAAAAAAAAGTTCAGATAACTCATTCTCAAAGCAGCATCTAGAATTTTTACCATGTCTTAAAATACTCAACGCAGTGGAAAAAAACCTTTGTTGATTAGGTTGCCAAATTTGAAAATAGAATAATAGGCTGTTGTAATATATAGGCATTAATGGAAAATAATGTGCAGCTTCTGTTCCATTTTGGCAAAAGCAAATGACATAAAAAAAAGAGCAAGATTGTCAGCAAGCAACCTATACGCGGGATTTTCTCCCCTCTTCTCCTCATAAGGCATTTTACGTTCCGGGATGACGACGATGTCACATCTTTGTGCTTCTGCTTTCACTTGAACTGCAATAAGACAAAGGAGTCAAGTCACTTTGAACAACAAAATAAGATAAAAATACTATGTATAAAAAAAAAGCTTTAAAAAAAAAAAAAAAAAATTATGGAATATGAATAGTATATGTACAAAAAGAAAATCTATTTAACTATTGTCTATTGACCATATATTTGTGGGTCATTTCAAAAGACTTACGGGAGACTTGAGCAGGACATTGGGCTTCTGGGCCAGCGTGGGCTTCTTCATGAGCACCGGCTTGTTGAACTTGGGTGACATGGATACCAGCGAGGCGGGGTCGTCGTTGCCATCAACGTCGGCCAGCTGGAGCTGGTCCAGCGGCACGCCGGCCAGAGAGTAATGCTGCTTCCTCAGCATGCCCAGACGCAGATGCTCGTTTTCCAGCAGAGACTCCAGCTCCAGCACCTTCACCTACAAAAACATTGACACATTCAATCCATCAGGGGGCAGTATTACACAACTCTCAGAAGAATGTAGCCCAACTTGTCCTTCTGGAATCATTTCCTGTGTAACTGCAAATTTCTTTTTTCCTCTGCCAATTCGACCTGTCCTTTATGTTGAATTAGAAGATGAATGAGAAACAAACTGACTTTTTTTTAAAAAAGCTTTTCACCAACCCAGCTTTGGATGCAACATTTCACAAATAAAAAAAAAAGGCATTTCAGACAGCCTATTGTTCTGGTGGATACTACACGTTTGAAAATGATAGAGTCTATGGGGCCCATAATCCACAAGGTGTTTTCTGAGTCCATCGTTACCTGTGACTCCATTTCTTCTTTTTTCAACTTGATGAGCGACAACCCAGAGAAGTCCATGGGATCTGCACACCAGACACACACAGAAAACAAAACAAAAAACGATTGGATTGAGGCTTGACACGCACCCGCTAAAGTAATTGCCCGACAGCACTCGCGTACCCTTATCCTCCAGGTTGTCCTGTCCCGTCCTGGTGGAGCCCACCACTTTGGCGGCCATTTCGTTGACCAGGCGCGAGGCCTGCTGGAGCACCGTCAGCCTCTTGCTGTGACGATCTGCTTTCACCTGGAAACACATTCGCAAAAGTCAACGAGACTGTCACAGCAGACATACACAGACCCGAAACTTTAGCTGTAAATTCCTTGAAGTTACCTTGGAGGCAGCGACCAGTTGTGCAGTGCTGGCAGCGATCTCGTGGGAGCAGACAATCAACTCTTCATATTTGCCTGTGTGCAGCACCACCTTGTCAGCAGACTCCCTGTTGGTGGCCAGGAGAAAAACACCCAATTGGTTCTCTCAGCAAATACAGAGAACCTGGTGTCAAGTAGAACTTACACCATCTCTGTGGCCCCCCAGCCCACCGCCTTGGCCGCAGAGATCAGCCCCTCGGTCCAGCGAGAGTTCCTGGCGTAGAACTCTTTGATGGAGGCAGCGCCCTGAACAAAAACAAACTTGGGTTATTCTAGCGGCTAGAAGAACTGAACTAGGGCGACAACTCACCCTGCCGCTCTCCACGATCTCCTTCTGCAATTCCGTGGAAGCAAGGACCAACATGCGGATAGCCTACGCAGGACGCAAGTGAAAACACACAATAAGGATGAGAAAGGTAAGAGGAGTACAATGTTGTCCAAGTCCAGCGTACCTTCATGAGGTCTGTGCAACTGTTGAGGATCCTGAAAGAAAAAGGTACACTCAGATAACGACCTTCAAATATTAGTACCAGCCTTAAAAAAAATCCGTATGAGTTGGGCCCAATTAATCAAAACATTTGAATAGCTCTGGTGAAAAAATGGCAGTGGTGTTTGTTTGATATCCTCATGAACAAACCTTTCATTGACTTCCAGTTTAATTCCCGACGTGTCCTTTCGAGCCTGATTCATCACTTCCTGTAACCACAAGGACACACATCACTTGCATATTCAAGAATAAAAAAAAAAAAATGGAGGACTAATACATATACACATGCCAATACCTAAATAGACAACACACACGAACAAACAAACAAACCTAACCAAGCAACGAACATCCACAGACAGGTTCACCTAAAAAAAAAAAATAATAACACGACTACTTTTTTCTTTCTACAGCTAGTCCTACTAACATCAATCCTGCGGACGGCCTCCTCGATGGCCGCCGAGGTGGCGGCCATTTCCTTGTCAACCATATCCCCCAGCTCATCTTGGCGGATGTCCATGCCTTTTGGTCGCAGCTCCTACACAGCAGAAAGACAATTTCAGTTTGCGCTCATCATGGGACGGCGCGCCGGATTGCGTCACGCTTGCGTGCCTGGCCCAGACGTAGGATCTTGTGGATGATGACTTGAATGGAGGCTGGGTCGGCCCTCTGCAGCGTGCTCTTGGACTTGAGCTCCCTCAGGTACTGCAAACTCTGAGTGGCGCAGCTTCTGCAGTTCTCCGTCAGTTCTGTGGGGCGGGGGTGCGTGTCATTTAGGCAATAAATTCATTTTAGTCGTGTAACATTCCGAGGGTATTTGTGTATTGCTTACTGTCTGCGTGGTCAGTTGGCGCCATGTGTGCGGTGGCGCTGCCATTGCTGATGGTTTCGGCGGCTGCGTGGGAGAAGTGAGTCAGCGACCTCAGCAGCGCTCCAGCGTCTGAAACGCAACGACACAATGTCACCTCGTTTCATTATTAGTTTTGTTATTATTATCCACATTGTTACAAGACATTTATTTACCCTTCATGTCTTTCACGTACTCCGCTTGACCTTTTTTCACTTTATCCACGGAGCTCAGTGCCACCTCTGCTCGACTGATTAAATAATCTGTGTTTGAAAGACAGTCGGAAGTTTAAATACATTCAATTATTAACAACGATGCGAGACCGATGCTCCATCTCAGCGGCGTGACCTGGGGAGCTGGTGCATCGGATGTGGAGGGGATCGTCCAGCTTGGCCACGGCATCTTGAATGATGTTCTCGGCTTCTGTGACGGTGCCCTGCAGCAACGCAAACTGCTCGTCCAGGAGCTTCTGCTTCAGCAGCTCCTCCTGTCTGGCCTGCGTGCAATACAAATGAAATACAAAAATATCTGACTGTTTCCGCGCACTCAATCCAGTGTACACGATATAGGAACCCGTTTGCGTGACTGATTTGAAATCTAAAACCAAGCGGTGAACAATCCCGACCCACCTTCTCCTCCAGTCTGGCCTGCAGCTCGGTAAGTTCCCTGCTGTTCTTGTCTTTCTCTTGCTGGACGGTGGATTGCTGCAGCTGCGCAGTCTGGCGGACGGACGAAAGCTCGGCCTCCTTCTCGCTCACCGAGCGCATCAGACGCTCCTTCTCCGCCTGCATGGCGACCATGGTGTTGTTGACTTGAGCAGAGGACTACAAGACAGAAAGAAAAGCAGATGCAGTTAAGGTAATCACACTCTGTACTTAAGTGCATTTACAATTTTTTTTTTTTTTTTTGTCAAAGATAAACTGTGTCAACTCACCATCTCACTGCTCTGCAGGGTGGCCTTGATGCGGGTTATTTCCGCCATCTTCTCTACCAGTTCTCTCCTCAGTTTCTCCATCTCAAATTTCTGCTCCTCCACCTACAACAAAAACCATTTGGTTTCAAAAACCAACCAGAATGCGAACGCTTCCACGACGACAGCCCGCCGACCTTCATGTCTGCTTCCTGCCGTATCCGATCCACCTCAAAGGCCAGCTGCATTTTGGTCCTCGCCACCTCCTCCTGAGTTTGGTGGGTGGCAGACAGCATCTTCACTGTGTCGGCACTCTGTCGGCAAACGTTAAGCAATTGTGACTTACGATTGCAGTGTCCAATGAAAATCCTGCAAGTATGCTGCTTGACCTATCTCAACCAAGAGATTTTTCAATGTCGGAGAGGAGCCAAGTTTAGACTGGCTTGGTATTGGACGTTACAGAGAGTCTTTGCCAGATGAGTACACATACACTTCCGATGATTTATTTATTTTTCTAAACATCTGTAAGCAATATTTTGGTTGACACCTTTAGTTTAAAGTATGAATACAGGTTCTTGGAAAATGTCAGTACAGGGATGCATCTTTTTTTTTTTTTTTACCCCCGAATCAGAGCCTTTTTTTTGGTGCGCCTACCTTGCGAAGTAGTTCAGCATGGCTGGCCACCAGCTCCGTGTGCTTCTCTTTCAGCTTCGTGTAGCGTTGTTCTGTAGCCTGGGCTCTTTCTGCGCAAATACACAAAAGCACTCCCTAAATACACAGCAGCCAAAATATTTGTGATTAGCGTAATATTGATCTTACGTTCCGCCTCGATGAAGGTGCTCTGCAGGCTCTCGTGCTCGGTGATGCGGCGACGCGCCGCCTCCAGAGCCAGGCGGAGCTGCTCGTTTTCCACTAGCGCGCGTTGCTTCTGAGACCGCTGCTCCTCCAACTCCGCCTCCAAGCTGTTGATCTGCGCCTTGAGCTGCATGATGTAGCGCTGGGCCTTGCGGTGGGCGGGGAAATAAAAAAAGATATCATTTACATCAGCAATCCCCAACTAATAGCCAGAAGTAGTCATTCCATATAGCTCGGAGAGAATATTTGCAAACAAACAAGCTCAGAGCTCCTACTAAATATAACAACTATATTCAGCGTAGAGGTGAGTTGTATTTTTGTGATTTTTCATTTGTTGTTACTTGTACTGCTTTAGAAGGGAACCACCGGTTGAAATAAATCAGAGGAAGCATGACACACAAGCTCGCCACATTCCACATGTGGGGAAGAGATATTTTGCATCCGTCCAACAGGTGTCCAAACAAACAAAGCAGTGGTGTCAAGTCAGTCACAACAGCGCTCCTCACCTCCGCTTTCACCTTCTCCAGCTCGGCTCGCAACAACTCCAGATCCCGCTTGAGGCTCTCAATCTGGAGATCCCTGTTGCAAGATGACAACAACAACATATTGACAAAATAGCTACAAAAAAAAAAAAAAGTTATTTACGACAACTAATGTTTTCAACTTTTTCGTCAATCCCTGTAAAAGCTGGCAATGGCGTTTGTTGTTATTGATTAAAGTGCAATTAACAACGTCCCCACAGGGTGGCGCACCTACATTAACTGACTATTTGCTTGGGTATTGGAAATGATGGGGGAAAAAAATTGTCCTGCGTTTGAATAATTTCTTCCACTGGAATGTAACATGGTCCATTATCAGACGACGCATCACCTGTCGTCGAAGCCTCCGTTGGGCGGTCCAAAGGCCTGATCGAAGATGTCGGGCTCCGGCGCGGCTTGCGAGCTAGCGGCGTCGCTGACGTCGATGAGCGGCTCGGGGTCATCGTCATCATCGTCGTCGCCGTCCTCGTCGGGGATGACCACCACCAGCTTGACGTGCTTGGCCAGCGAGGCCGCGTGCAGGAAGTTGGGTGGTGACTGATGACAGGATGAGAGGGAAAGAATATAACCATGTTAGCACAAGTATTCACATTTTGACATGTAAATGTTAAAAGTAAAGTATGTGTACTTGGATATTTCTCGCCACTGCTACAAATAAATATCAGATGAGTCAATTGGTAATTTAAGGCCTTCCAGTTTGATGACTCGTGGTATTGGGAGAAATATGTGAGCTGTCCCTTATGTGAGTCAAATGTGAGCAGATCTTACATCAGGCAGTCGGGGGATTTGGATGAGCCTCTTGAAGAAGAGCATCTCTCTAGCTCTGTTGAAGAAGGTCTTGAGGCTGCGGGCCACAAAAGCGGACAATCACGTCATCATACAGGGAGTTCCCCAAAAATATCTGCCAATTTGCAATCAAACTTATAGGACAAAAGTGAATCATTAAACTTAAGTTGAAGATGAATGTGAGTTTATTGTTTTCCTTTTTGGTTTATCCAGGGTGGAGAACATAGTGCCTATTTCATTTTGTTGACCTATGACACAGAGATTCAAATGAGATAGGGGGATGGTAGTTGTGGTCGCCTGGCTTATGTTGCACACTTTCTTTTATTCAATACGTTCCCTTGACACCACCTTTAGCGCGAGGACACGACCGAAGCTCCAACACGTACGTACCTCTGGAACTGGTCCCGGAAGCGATCCCGGTGTCCTTGTAAAGTGTCAGCGGGGAGACCTGAAATCCCCCCAAACCGATCCATTTATTGATTACGTTCAACCCCCGGACTATTGAAATGGTCATTCTGCGTTTCCTTACACGCGTGTAGCTTGAACAGCAGCTTGACCATGAAGTGATAAAGTTGACTGCAGTCCTGGATGACCTGGATGAGTGGCGACAGACGACACTGGCCCGAGGTGAGCGTGGAGATGGCGATGGACGAGTTGAGTTGCCTCATCACTGATCGGGACCACATTTACACACAGACGCATATTTAAACCTTAATGAAGTCACACAAAACAACTGAAGGATTACGTGTTGAATCGTCGACCTTACAAACATGGACATGGACCGAGTATTGATAATTATGTTGGTTCTTGCAACACACATTTAACAAGCCGAAAAGATGTCGGATTTGAAATGATTCCATTTTAGGCTATAAAATCTGTTGGGTTTTAACATGAACAGATTATACTTGAACACAGAGCACTTCTCCCGAATTAAGGAATTTTTAACATTGGTAGTTGTGGCAAGATTCTGGGCGTCTTTCATTACAAGTGAATAAACGGAAAGAGACTTAATGCCCTGTAATTGGCTGGCATTTCCTCATCAGATGCAGCTAATTTAGGGCGAGACGATGTCGGAAACAAGTTCAACGGAGGCCACGCGGCAGAAACGCCCTTCCTCATCAACTGTAGGCGGAAACCACCATTAAAATTGCACGAGATTTCATTTTAGGTTTTGGGTAAGGGTCACTAAGAGACTGTTCTGGAGTTGCAGTGTTTGAGTATTTTTTTTACCTGTCTCAGCCAACTTCAACTCTCCATCCATGTAATCAAACAGCTCCACGGTGAGCTGAAAACTGCCGGGGACAATTTGAGAGTCTCGTTACGGGAGAGAGGAATGAAGCGAATCGACTAAACTAAATGAGGATGTCGAGGATGCGAGGTTTAACGGACTCACACGTTGTTGACGTCCGTCCCCGCCGTGCGCTCCAGCACCTCGTCGGTGGCCTCCAAGTTGGCGGGGATTTCAGAGTGCTGCGAAACAAGAAAGCTGCGTGTTCAATTTCAACGTAATGCCAGATGGATCCCGCGAGTCCGGACGCCCCTTTCACCTTGTTGTGAAACTTCATTTTGGTGCAGAGCAGCTTGGAGTACAGCGCAACCAGCTGCCCGTATCGATCGTGCAGGTTGCCCTGGAAAAGCAAAACATTTGAATAACAGGCATCCCACATTTATCTGATGCTATTATTGACCATTAGTCTTACTGGACCGCATCTCACGGCTCCTGAAATGTCCACACGAGAATAAACAGACCTCTTAGGCTTAATGAGCGTTTCCATGTTCATAAAGGAGCCGGTAGACGTCTAGACGTCATTTAATGCTAATGATTATTCCGTAGCCGCATGATGGATTTTTCTTGTGTATGAACGTCGATATACAAAAAAAAACATTTCCTTGCCTACAATCAACAAGACAAACACTCACCCAAAGCTGGCCGAGTTCCACAATAGAACTGAAATGTCGCATGCAATCTTGTAACACCTGCAAAGGAACCCCAAACACACTTGAGTGATGAATTCACTTGTTTTTGTTTGTTAAAAATATCGAGAGCCTCACATTGCGGTGGCCGTCACGCAGGACTTTGTGCAGCACGTGGCAGAACTTCCAGCTGAGGATGGAACTGTTGGCCAAGGGGAAGCCCAGAGCGTACGACCAAAAGGTATAGGCCCCCTTCTCCCGGTGAGTGCCTAGGATGATACCTGATTGGTTCCCTGTTAAAGAAGTGCATGTTGATGGGAATCGGCTGCACTCCCCGCCTCAGGAGAAAAAAAAAAAAAAAAGGATACGCCGTGCATGCTTCTCCTTCACGGGTGTTTCGGTGGAGTTGATGGCTTTGCTGATGCTGCTTAGCTGAAAAGGGAAGAGAGTAAAGATTTTGTCATTTTTTGCGAGTGGTGATTACAGTTGCGGGAAAAAAAATGCTGCTATGCATAATACACAGCATAGATGACGAGTTAACAGATCAAATGCCCACGCCGGGAGATACGAGCTCCAAATGATTATGTGGAGAATGAGTCATCGGAAACCGTGTGCCTTCCGGAACCGGTCCGGCAGGACCAACAAGTGTCAACCGAGAAATGGCAACGCGAAGGGAGGAAGAGACGCATCGTATTTTGATTTGGTCGTTGTCTAGAACGTAGCCTTACTGATTATCAGGAAGTTGTAAACTACCATAATGGGAATCCTCCAATTGTTAATGGTTAGCTATCTATATAAAAAAAAAAAAATAATATAAAAATATATATTAGGGCTGTAACAACAAACAATATGTACAATAGCAAAATCAATTTGAACCAATCGTCCTTAAATCGTATCGCACACCCATGTTTCAAAATACAGATCGAATTGTCTTGTATTGGAGAGACGCGCTTCCATCTAGAAAATGTCAAAATTCAATAAAGATACCACAAGTGACACCTGATGAGCTATTGCCAAACGTCCCTCCCCATCTAATTTCCAAGTGTCGCCATGGTAAAATTATTTTCAGAATCAAGGAAGAAGGAAGGAGGGTGAAAAGAAAAGATGACGAGCTGTGGTAATTAGTTGGCAATGATTATCATTTTATATTTTGTTCCTGTTCTTAACTCAGCACTTTTGTGTGTGTGTGTGTGTGTGTGTGTACGCATAGCAGCCTCCATCGGCATGGTCTTATATAAAACTCTCATCCAGTGAAGGCATTAATCCCCACGTGGCTTTAATCTCTGGTTTCCATTTCTCTTCTCCCTCCCTAAATTTTCATCCTAAAAAAAAAAAACATGTTTAATCATTCCCATTACTGTGTGAACCATTTGAGCAAATATTAACATGTCAATGAATCTATCTTGCATTTTCACGTGGCACCTGATCCGCAAAATAATTGCTGACGTCATTTTAACTTGCTGTTACTCTCCCAAAAGTCCAACTAAAAACTGTCCCTGCTAATTATTTTGTGGTGCCCCAAATGAATGCTAGCAAACATCCAGGGACCTCAGTTTGTGAAGCACTGCTTTACTCCACATAAGAGCATCAAGAACAGATGGGCTTCTGTGCCAATGAGAAAGTAAATACAACAGGAGAACCCCCCCCATCCCCATCTCCCCCGACTTGCCGGTGACGCAAACTAAACGGTCGCGCTAGCTCGTTTACACAGGGCGAGTTTGGCAGGGCGGCGTGGAGGCCTGTGTGACAATGAGGGGCTTGTTGGTTGGGGGAGGAAAAGAGGATGAATAGTTGGGTAGCACATTGGGGAGGAGCTGCTGTGAGTGTGCGTTTGTAGCATTGGCACACAGAGGCCGTCTCGACAGATGGCCGCCGAGCAGCGAAGCTACGGTCAAACTGGTGTTGGCGGATGATTGATAAAAGCCAGGCAAATGTGCCGCACAGCAACGTCGCTACACTTGACTCACCGCCGTTGCCATGACGACCCCCAAATCAACTTCATGGCTCCAAACAAGAATCCTCAACTACCGCAGTGGAACATGTGCACTTGTCTGAAAATATTTTCTATATTCCCAAAAATCTGCGCTTTACATGTTTTACTTGAGTGTAATGCTCTTGACATGCGGGAAAAGGAGAGCCACAGTCACTGAGGAGCTTGTCATCATCTTAAATCAACGCAGGAGGACAGTAAAACGACTCTCATGCAGGAGCTGCTGTTAGCCACAGCTCACACCCAGACGCTCACGGGCAGATTTGCCAAAGCCAGCCTCTCTCCAGCGTGCAGATGTTTAGAACACCACACTAGTTCCTGCCTCCTAAAGGTAATAGTAATAATAGTGTGTCTAAAACGTGAAAGAGGAGCATCGGTAAATTGAGAAGGAGGGTAAGCCTCAACTAATCCCCACCACCACCATAAGGTTGGGTTGCCAGCCGGCATTATTGTCAGCATGCACTCAACCCGAGCAGCGTCATCCGTCCGTCTCCTGTCCGGCGAGTGCGCATGCAAACCATCTGGATGTTGCTCAGTTCAGAGTCGGGAATGCTTGTTAAAAATTTAAAACCGCTGCTGCCCGTTGGTTGGAAATGCGAGTGCATGATAGCACAGCTCGTTACCATCTTGAATCAACACACAAGAGCAGTGGCGTTGGCTAGCATTAGGATGTGATCAAAGTGGAGTAAAAGTTCATTAAAAGTTGACATAACTGACATTTTTTCAGCAAGCCCCAGTCTTTCTTTTTTTTTTTTGTGCGCCCAGACTAGATTCAACCTATTTTAACAGACCACTATAAAAAAAAAAATTTAAAAAAACTTTTTGGTTTCCTTCTCTTTGTCTTAGAAAGGGGAGGACAGAGAGCAACCGTGCTAACTCGAGCATACTTTTGCCACACTTACTTTTGGCCTTTTTTGTTGTTGTTGATTAATGTGTATCGTTTAAAAAAAAAAAAAAAAAAAAAAGAATCACACACACAAGATGCCAAAAGGTAGCTCCAATTAAAACAAAAGAACACTAATAAAATCATTCTCTTTATTTTAGCCGAACATAGAGTATGTTTATTATTCTTAATGCATCAAATATTCTGTATTTTCCTATATTTTATTACATAATAATTTCCCTGTGCGGGACAAATAAAGAAATATCTTATATGGGACAGTGACACATTTCTCTTTTGTATTTGTCTGTCTAATGTGTGTTTTTGAGTGAGACAACCTTGTTTTGGAAACAAGACATTGTCATAAAAGTGTACACTGGTGTGCTCAGATTTTGTGTCGACATAAAACCACGATGGCAGACACAAACAGCTAATTTAACTCACGGCAACATTGCCCCTTTTAATTAAGAGGAGAAGCCCAAATGCATTAAGAGTGCTTTTCTCTACTGTACTCCCACTCAAACACTCTTGTTTATCTAACTACTACCTTCACGCCCCATCGCCTCGCCTGGCCTGGCCTCACGGGTGCTCTCTCAGGCAACTATAGCAAAAGAAATCAAACACTGCACCCACACACACATTTCTAGAGGAGAGTGCGCATGTGATGCTTCACCTTCACGAGCAGTGCAGCAGTGGAGCTCGACTGCATGAATCAGCAACTTGATCACAAGACAAGTCAGGCTACCTCCTACACACTACCCAGCAGGTTCTTGATTTTCAAATTAAATTGGTTCACGCTCGTAACTAATCTTGCCCCCTTGAAATAAACGGAAATACGATTCAAGCCCCACATTGTGCTCCTTCTTGTGTCTGTGCCCTGGCCACCAGGGGGCACTATAAGCCATACATGCGGGTACAAACGAAGAAAACCAACTGCGCAGTAAGCAAGATACAATAAGATTAAGATCTTTTGGGGTTGGCAGAGGATAAAGAATACATACCTGTGTATCGTGTCGTATGAGATACCTCAACTTTTTCTAATGTCTAAAATTTCATTTCACACAACGACAAAACATTATGACTAAAGGGCCTTTCGTTCTGACGAAGCCGATCATTCACCAATTTGTGAAAATGTTGCAGTACAGTGCCAACCACTGCAGAGAAGGACTTTTGCGATACTTTGAAATAAGTCCGGTATTGGCTCGATGCTGATACCTGGTATCGGTACTTGGCTGTCCTTATAAAACAGCAATGTTGATGCTATTTGTTAGCCCACCGATGGTGCTTTGCATTGTGGTTTAGCATTAAGCTAACAGACTTTCTTAATGCAAAGTTCCACCAAGATTTAACTAAAAAGCATAAGTAGTATTTTGTGTAACCCCCCCCCCCCCCCCATCGCACAAACAGTGTCAACTAATCTCCTTGGTGGAGGGGATATACACAAAGTCATTCTTTCGGCCAACAGCAAACTTGGTGGAACAGAATGGAGATGATTGCTGTTCCAGATCTAGAAAGTGTGACAAATGTTGTGGAGGGAGGCGGAGGTGGAGAGCTGGCCAAACAGGACTAACTAGATCAGCACCACCATAGTGTCAAGTTATGTGTGCTTTCCTTTTCCATATCCTATTTATTTGACTTAAAAAATGCCATGGACTCATGTTCTGCTTCATTTTCAACCCCAACTATTCCAACATAAGGACATGCAGCTCTATGGTTGGATTTATTGTGTTTGGATTTAATGACAATGGTTTAGTGTTTCAATTTATATCGATTAAAATGTACTGATGTCCTTCATTTGAAGTTCATTAAAGCACAGGCGAGTTCTTAACTTTGGTTCGGTTAAAAAATTGTTAATCATCAATATTGATTTTTACTGCAGTTAAAAGACAAGTTAGCCCTGCAATGTGGATTACGTATAAGGAAAATTAGCCTTGTATTTTGGCGTAATGAGAGCAACGTTAAAAATATATATATATTTGAGTATATGAAAAGATGAGCGCTCGATTTTATGTCAATTAATACACTGGTTCACCCCCCTCGTTTATGGTTATTGTGAGCCCAATTTACCCTCTACTTTCAGTCAATGAAGATGTGGGTGAGCCCCCCATTTAGGCTTAATTGAAGCACAGGTAAGGCCTCCATTTTGAGTCGGAAAAAAGGCAGATTAGCCCTCAATTTTGAGTCGGTAAAAAGATCGAGTTAATTAAAATACAGGTGAACCCCTCATTTGGGTGTACCGGGAAAAGACAAGGTTATCGAGGGCCACACGGAGCACGCACAAAGACCATTCCAAAAAGCGTCAACAAACAAACGAGCGAAAGTCACCCTTACCTGCCGCTTGTCGAATTGATCCCTCTCGGCTCCGAGGCTGGCCTCGGTTCGCCTGGCCTTGACCCGCGTCGTGAGGCTCATCCTCCACTTCAGATGCGGACTCAAATGTCCCAAATCCCCATAAAAAATATTTTAAAAACACACATTTAAGAGAGGGCACTAACTGGCTCGCCTCGCAATGCACGTTCTTTTTTTTCTTTTTTTGTCGTCGCCGTCTCCTTTAACGATTCCAAAACATTCCCAGTCCGCCACTGCGGCGATGAAACGCGGCCAGAAGGAGGAAACGGACGTAGCCGGTCTGCCTTGTTCAGGGTACGGATGATCCTCCCCCTCTAAAAGGTGGACGAATCCACAATTACGTCATTTGCCTCCCACGTTCTACTTTATCATTTTTGTTAGATCTTTTATTATTTCACCCATTTCATTTTCAAATCCACGTATGTAGCTCTAAATAGTACTTTATTTTTTCCCCCCTAATCTATGCCCTACAGACGATGACGTCATTCAAGCCGGCAATGCTGTCACTGTAAAACATTGTGGAAACCAATGTCAAACTACAGTGAGATCACTAATTTACTTTGTTTAAACAAATTGTAGTTCATTATTAACACTTTATTAAAGTTTACTATCAGTTCACAGCACAGGTATTGCTTGTTGCCAGACCGAATTTATGAGGACAGCCACATTTGCGTAATTTTGTTGGCCACAGAAAGGACTTCTTGAACAGAGACCAAGTGATTAAAGCACAGTGTAGTGCACAATTTGGAAGTTCTGGGTTTGGAGCTTGACTCAGACAAGCATGCACAGTTGTTTAATATAACCCCATTACTCCTTACCTCTTGATTAGACTGCACAGGTATACCGAACGTAGTGCCCCATGACAGCCTTGAGTGCAGTGAACATGTCAGACTTGAATTTCACGTTACTCGGCGGTGGGGTGGAGCAGACTTCATGGCATGCAGTTTGTCCCTGTTTCCAGAGTGCACATAGACACATACTAAGTCAACAAAGGTCCTAACTGGCTTTGTTACATTTTTTTTCCCAGCAAAATGACTGCAGCAGTTTGTCACATACCGGTGCAAAATGATGATGCCTCAGGAGAAAGGTTATTTTTAGACCGTTTAAACATTAGCCCTTAGGCAATAAAGTTACTTCAAATGGGATGCCAAATGTTTTAGAAAATACGTCCATAACCTTAATTATTTTGAATGCGATGCAGTTGCAAAACAATTAATTTAGTGCATGAATAAAGAAGGTTGTCACAATGGGAAAAAAAAATGCAGTAAAGAGTTTTTTTTCTTTTTCTTTTTTTTTGGGCAGAACGTAAAACAGAGTAATGCTGTCATCTAGTGGCAAATTACAGTCATGACTAGAATATAGAACTAAACATTGTTGAAGGGAAACAAACATTGGGGACGGAACGGGAAGTATAGTCAACGCTTGATAATCGATTCTAAAAATATTGGATAGTTGGTTCTGCTAACAGGATGGCGTGATGCCACCATGAATTGCATTTGGTAGATTTCTGTTTTAAGAATGTACATTTATTGTGAGATTTGCGACTATTTCCAACAATAAAATTCTCCGTGTTAAAACTTGAAAAACTTTTGAAAGACTAAGGACAGTTTAGATTCATTGAGTCAATGCCTTTCCACTGGAACCCTCTATTTGTAATCGTAATATGTAATTGTTGCTCTATTTAAAGACCTGAATTTTAGAATTACAAAATCTGAAAAAAATCCCCACCAATTGCATAAAGACCGCTCGCTAAAACGCTCCCCACAAAAACGGAAGTTTGGTGGGCCAAGATGAGCTCAAGATCACTTCAATTTCAGTTTCCTTCAATTTTCTCTGGTCATTTTTTACACATTCAAGTCGTCACACAGGTTATAATAGTTCAGTGTAATAGTTGAATTTTCATTGTAGTTTTGATTTCATTTTTAATTTTTCTCGTTTTAATGAAAATTTCGAGCAGGCTTGTTAGTTTTTAATCTTTAAATGCTTTAATTCAGGTACGTTTTTAATAGTTTTCCTATAAGTTTTTATAAATCGTTTTAGTATTTGTTGTGTGTGTAAAAAAGTGAGGGGAGGGTTACCAAGTAGTGTGTAATAAAGTAAACTGATATTCCTTCTTCAGTATAAATAAATTGGAAATGAATGTCAAAAGCTCATGTACGAAAATGAAGAACGCTTTTTATAACCTTTTATAACCTTGTCATTTTTTACACATTCAAGTCGTCACACAGGTTATAATAGTTCAGTGTAATAGTTGCATTTTCATTATAGTTTTGATTTCATTTTTAATTTTTCTCGTTTTAATGAAATTTTCGAGCAGGCTTGTTAGTTTTTAATCTTTAAATGCTTTAATTCAGTTACGCTTTTAATAGTTTTCCTATAAGTTTTTATAAATCGTTTTAGTATTTGTTGTGTGTGTAAAAAAGTGAGGGAGGGTTACCAAGTAGTGTGTAATAAAGTAAACTGATATTCCTTCTTCAGTATAAATAAATTGGAAATGAATGTCAAAAGCTCATGTACGAAAATGAAGAACGCTTTTTATAACCTTTTAAGCTTTCGAATTATTACCTATTTATAATTAGTTTTTATTCGTTTGAGTTGATATTATTGCTATAATGAACAATGTTTTTCAATTTGAAGTTATTTTGTTAGTTCTTGTTGACTGTAATAACCTTGATCATCACATGACACAAACATTTGATTTATGGGTTATTTGAAATGTGGCCCACTGTAATCGACACTAAATTTGGAGTAAGGTCAATTGCAATTGACGTGGGCCACTGAATTTGACATACTGTAAATGTTGTTGGTCATATGGGTCAACTGTAATTAGCATCTGGTCACCATATTTGACATCTGGGCCTCTATATCATTTGAAATATTTTCTTCATTTTTCTTTATTTTATTTATTCATTGCTCTTAGTTATTCATTGTATGTGCCTTCTCATTTTTACTTTTTGTATCGTTTACTCGAATGTGTAATATGTCTCGTCACCGTGGGATAGTAGGAAACGTTCGATCTCTTTGTATATCTTAACATGTGAAGAAATTGACAATAAAGCAGACTTTGACATATCCTGTAGTCAGCATTATATGAATACAGCACGTACTGTCATCATTGTCTTTAAAATGTGGTTATTAAAACGATATAATTTGCCATTTGAAGAGTCTACCATTGATCAGCTGGATCCAAGCGTTAAAAAATCCTAATCAGTGATAATGTCGTAGATTGCGATCTCCTTGCAATCTCTCATTGCATTTTCACACACGAGTGCTTACACATCACATAACACCAAAAAGCAGAAGCAATAGGGGGGTAGGGTTGGGGGCGGGGGGCTTCCTGTGCGGGTTGACACCAAAATGACTCAAAGAGGGGCCAAACATTCGCTCTCTGGCTTCTCAGCATTTTTCATTGGCTCCCTTGACATGCACTGCAACTTCACCTCAACGTTACTGGTCCGGACGCTTCCCGCGCTCCTGTCCGTGGAGTTCATCCTGGGGGTCTTAAGCAACGGTTTTGCCCTCTGGATCTTCTGCTTCCACCTGCGCCCGTGGAAGAGCAGCACAGTGCTGCTCTTCAACCTGGCTATCGCAGATTTCCTGCTCAACATGATTCTGCCCTTCCGAGCCAGCTACTACAGCTCGGGCATCAAGTGGCACTTCGGCCAGACGATGTGCAATGTGTCGCAGTTCATGCTGGCGCTCAACCGCACCGGGAGCACACTCTTCCTCATGGCCATCGCCGTGGACCGCTACATCCGAGTGGTGCACCCTCACAGCCGCGTCAACTCCCTGACCCCCTCCAAGGCCATGTGCGGCGCGGCCGCCCTGTGGTTGCTCACCGTGTGCATGACAGCTAACGCCCTCACCCTGCAGAACTATCGCTCAGACTATTGCGAGAGCTTCCTGGTGGAGACCAAGGCCAAGGGCAACCGGCTGTGGCACAAGTTCAACTTCCTGTTCTCCTGCTGGATGCCGCTGTTGGTGATTCTCTTCTGCACGGTGCGCATCGTAGCCCAACTGCGGGGACGGCAGATAAGCCAGCACGGCAAGATAAGGAAAGCGTTATGGTTCATCACTGTGGTGGTGATACTCTTCGCCATCTGCTTCCTGCCTAGTAACATCACGCAGCTTCTCATCTGGATCAAAACCCAGGAAGCCATTAAGACCCTACCAGAGTCAGAGGTGTGCGACGCCATGGACGACCTCACGGTGGTCTTCTACATGACCGTCAGCCTCACTTATCTCAACAGTGCCCTGGACCCGGTGGTCTACTACTTCTCCAGCCCCACCTTCAAGAACATCTGCAAGAGGTCCCTGAACCTGCCCCTGGGGGAGCCCACCGAAAGCACAGAGAAGAGGACCAGGGAGACTGCGTCGCAGTCGTGCAGCCAGATTTAGCAGTGCATTTTCTCAAAAGTATTGCGTTTTTTTTTTTTTTTTATATGGCTCACTGCAAGCACATCTACATTATCATATATCTGTAATATAAACATTTTGTGAACCTCTTTAAAATTGTTTTTATCTCATTAAAGACCCCAAAAGTGAATTCAGAGATTTGATGGTAAAGACATTTAAAGATAATTAATAATAAAAACATACCAAAGACTGAGAACTATGAACAACTTGTTATTTCAAAAACAGTGCCCAATAACACACTATTAGTGGTTATACGGCACGGTTTTATTACTAGGCACAGGAACTTTCACTGCTTCTGCAAAAACTTCACAAATATGGAAAACATATTAAAAAGCACAATGTCACCTCCAACTGTGTTGTTTCATCAAATTTCATTCACTCAAGTGATGGCAGCGGCACACTTCCTCTTTTGGGTCACACCTTAAAAAAATAATGGTGCATTTCAGGGAAAGCAATACTTTCAATTCTCTGAATAAAGTTCTCTGAATAAAGATGCTAATATTTTTTTATTTAAAAAAAAAAAAGAGGAAAGCTATCTCACTCAAAAAAAACCACAAACAGCTCAGGTTTTTTTAAAAAAAATTTTTATTCAGAACTTAAGTATCATATGCAAATTCAGACTTTATCTGAGCCCTACTGTTTGCATACAGCATTTTGCAAAATTGACTTTTTAAACGGGCAGCTTTGGAGTTTGCCTGTTCTGACATCTTGACTTTAGCGGCCCTACACATAATGATAATCTCTTTTATTATATCAGGAAGAGGCTCCAAAACATGACTGCCCTTCACCATACTTAACAGTGGGAACATTTATTGGAACAGGAAAAAAAGTTAATACAAACTAACAGTAGCATAAATATCGGGCAGAAACTCATCGAACATTCTGCAACGTAAGGAGGTCCTAGAAGGGGAAGAGCATTGCAACTTAATTCCACACCAAAATGGCTGTGAGGCAAAGTTAAAGGATGGTTTTTTTTTTTCCAATGGCTTATGTGAGTGATCAATAATTGTGTTACCTGGAGACCTCAGTTTGTCGCATTTCCATGTTGTCTGTGTTTCATGTACTCTTGAGCCAGCCAGTGAGCGTCTTCCTGACTGCGGAGCGCATCAAATCACTTAGAAACAGTCAAACTTTCAACAAGTTTATGAGTATGGAAAAATTTTCTCCCTATTGGGGGAGGGACCAATAATTCCACCAACAAGCAGTAGGTGGTAATAATTAGGACTCAAAGGAGTGGTTAGTTGGGTCTTGAGGAGATACAAATGAAATGACATGGGCTCAGTATGTCCCGTTTAAAAAGACGGGTTAAGAATAATAATCCAATCCAAATGAGCCAAAAAAGCAGTAGAGTGGGTCTGTGGAGAGACAGATGACTAAAAATCAGACCTACAAGTTGCACGTCTGTCATGAAAAGATAAAGGGAAGACTATAACCAACTTCTGCTTTGGGGTCTGAGAGAACTTGTGAAAAATTTCCAGATGAATGTGACATTTAAGGCTCCATTCAAAATTTCTCGTGGTTTCTCACATCGGCTGAGCATAAGCAAGCGGTTAACCATGTGGGGATTACTCAATCAAGAAAGAGGAAATTTCAACAGCTGTTGTCACGGCAATGCCCCGAGCAAACACAATAAATTGAAATTACCAGTTGTGGCTGATCAGATAATTGATCAGGTCCTTCACTTTCTCCGGTTGGCCGTTGGTCGCCATCAACTTCTTCATGTGCGTGAAGTGATTGGTCTTCACGAGTTGGACGTGTTGATCGTGTTGCATCATGTACGTCAGCACGGTGTCCCTGATCTGAAAGGTCAGAGGACATGATACAGTAAACCCCCTCTCAAGTGTTTTGCCATTCATCTGATTCTGGGCCCCGATTACCAGGTAAGTAACAATAATACTCTTATCGCGTGTCTTCACCGCCTGAGAATCTTCTTGCCATCGGAATGCTTCACAGCTTTACGTTTCCTCTTTCACAGCTTCACTCACTCGAGATAAATTGACACGCGAGTGTTTACCCCAAGACACCAATCGCCTGTCGCTTGGCAACAGGAACTTCCATTAAAAATTCAATAAAAAGTAATAATGAGGCTACAACTCACCTGTGAGGGAATTCCGGCAAATTCTCCCGTGTTCATGAGCTTCTCTTCTTGTTCGAGTACAGCGAGTGGGTCGTGCACACAAAGAAAGCCCTGCACAAAAAGCAAGCAGATGTTTCACCAATAGGAATTGATTTGGCAAATTAACAGTAAAATCGGATGGTCGGGTTTGATGAGACACAAGTGAGACTTTGAAGACACGTTGGTGAGACTAGAGCCAAAAGTAAGACCCAAAATCAGCAGGTTGGGTCTGAAGAGACAGGTGTTTTCTTTTAAATCAGATTTATCAATTATAAACAAACAAAAAAATGGTTTGACCGATTAATCGATTATAAAAATACTTATTAGTGAGCAGGACTAAAATTGGAGCGTGCAGCTAATCCACATGACCAGAATTGGAATGTGCGACATGAACCCCTGATTGCAACACCCCCACTACTTGCTCACCTGAACCTGCTGATCTTTTTTGCTGACACAAGGAATGAGCAGGAGCGTTCCGAGGGCAAAGGCCAGCAGATTGAATTGGGCAAAGCCTTTGGCGATTCTAATCAAGTCCATGTTTAACAACAGCGGGCACCTTGGGCAAAACAAATGAATAAATCCACATCCACACGGCATTTATACAGTACAAATAAAAACGAGAGGAGAGTATACTTTAGAAGGAGAACAAAGTTCCTGTGAAATGTTGCTTGTTGATCCACGCTCAAGGGTAAAGAAGCTGAAATCAAAACAAGAATGCCGTACACTACATTATTATTCTAACAGCATTATAGTAAGAGAGTAAATCTATCATTTATTACAGTTACATCAATGGTAGCATTAGGCTGTGTTAGCATTAGCACTGTGTGTTAGCGTCAGGCTAGATGACTTTTGTTAGATGAAATAATAACTATTCGGTGTTAGCATATAGAATGTTTATTCGAATTTCGCTTTATGTGTTAGTTACACAGTAACTTTCTGAGCGTTGCATCTCATAAGTCTTCTTTTCCTTCCCTCAAAGTGAGCCTCCCGTTTTTAGACGGCGATAGAATGACAACAGGCACTAAAGAATATTTGAGAAAGTCTGTTTTAATACGCTTATAAATGCCTTGTGATGAATAGGGGTCCACACGACGAACCAAACGTGAAATGATTATGAATATTAAATTACCTGTGATAAAAGGTGCCAGCAGCAGACTCTTCCAGGCCCTGGAGAAACTAGAAATCTGGAAAGAAGAGAGAGCCAAACTCATGAAGTCTATCAGATGTTATTTGTTTTGATTTTTGAAATGCTACCTCCCACAGGGCTGGCACGGCAACCGCTGCTTCCAGCACCTTCTGGAGGTCGCTAATCTGAGGGTAGAGGGGCATACGTTTTATTTCCCTGCACATTCGTTTTGACAGACCCTGATGATAACTATAAACATTTTGGGAAAAACAAAACAACTAGTAGCAAAACCTCAGAAGAAGCTATATCAAATGTAAATGTCCTGACCAAGTTGAAGCAGAGCATTTTCTGAAGAAGACCGTTCCACAGCTGAGGGTCATAAACCTTGTACTCCAGGCACAGGTCTGCCACCAAGCACACTGCCTGTAAACACAAAAGCTTATCCTTAGGGAGCGAGCCGAAGCGGGCTTTCACCGTTTCAGAGCGAGCGGAAAGTACCTGTGGCTCGTGGCTGTGATTCTTCCACAGACCTTTGATCAAGCCCTCTTTGGGGCTGCTGAGGAATGACCGCACCGTGTAGGGAATGTTTAGCGCCTCCAGCCAGGACACAAAGATGTAGCATTTCAGGTAGTTACTGGAAGCACATCATTTTTTATTTTATTTTTTTACATTTCAGGAGAAATTACTAAATGGACTAAAATGGAACAAGTAACATAATGGAACAAGTGTCAGATGGTGTGCGATTGATACAAACGGAATTGAAATGAGAATTTATTGCAAAGACTTGTGGAAATGTGAAGATGCTCTGAATGAGGTGAACATTTTGGAATTGGAATAGCTTGAATCAGTCGAGGGTAAATGTGTCAAATATCTCCAGCTTTCACAAAATAAAAAACATGGAATCAACTTACTCCAGGTCTTCCCTCGGGATCTTCAATTGGGCCTCCAGGGTGTCGGCGTCGGCGAGACGGACGAGGCAAAGGAGCGCTCGGGTTCGATGGTGTGAGGTGAGCCGGGGGCCGGATTTGCTGAGAGGCTACAGGTAGGAAAACAATAAGTCGGTGGAGAGCATGAACACAAATGACGCAACGGAGGACTCACCCAAGTCTCGGCAGTCAGGATTGAGCTGAGAAGGCACACGGCGTTGGCTGTGGGTTGAGACTGCAGCATGTGCACCACTCTGACAGGAACAAATCGTATGGACGCCGTCAGACAACCGGGTCCTTTTGATTGCTTCACGTTAAATGTCACTCAAATCTTTCCTGAGTAGAAAACTAATAATGTTACATTTTCCTAAAAAGAAAAGATTGAAGCTTATATGAAATTGTTGTTTTCCTAAAAAAGTCAAAAGTGTGGATGCTGCAATTTCCTCAAGATATTGTTATAGATCAGGGGTGTCAAACTCATTTTTTGTCACGGGCCGCATAGTAGTCATAGTTTCCCTCGGAGGCCCATTATGATTGTCAACGTCTTCTATATATATATATACAGTATAGGCTACAAAACAAACTGATGAATAACTAGTTTTGAAATCAGAGAGTAGTAAAAAATGTTAAAATATTTTAAAAAGACAAATGGTAAAAAAAAAAAAAAAGGCAAGCAATATCATACAGTATAATTTTTATAAAGTGACGACAATTTGTCATTTTAGTAGTGATACAAAGTCGATGCAAAATTTAGATGATTGAATGTTTTTGCATTACTACTTTGTTTGATGTTTCATTTGGATTGAAAAATCTGTATTTCCCTCAAAGTAAAACACACGATGATGATGATGATAGACTATCCTAAAAAAGAAAAGCTGCGGTAAAGAAAGTTACCTCATTAAGTCTATGTCATCTTTGACGTTGCGGACGCATTCCTGGTGGATGTTGTCCTTTTGAGCCAGGCAGACGATAAAAACAGCAGAAAAGAAAGGCGTGGAAAATCTCATGACAAAGCATCGAGTGTGTACGGTTTGTCAGCTGAAGGGAAACAAACCTTTGCCAACACGGAACCCGTTTTGCAGAGCCACTTTTCCAGGAGCATGTTGTGGATTTTCAACAGATCCACTTGGTTGATGGTGACAATTTCCTTCACCACAGCATGTATGTCTGAAACACAGGCCCAATTCAAATAATTTCCCTCAAAAGAAATTCAACTATTGACCCTACATTTTCCAAAACTTTTAGTTTTTATTGTAGGAATTGTTTATTAAAACAATTTTCATCATTGGAGGATTTACTGAAAGTGATTTGCATAATCAGCTAACGAACCAGGATACGCATGCCCTCCTGAGTCCCTGAAGCGTCGTTCCACGCTACTGTGCTCGTAGAGGGCCGTAATGAGTTTGTCCGGAGCCCCGCTGAGCTTGAGGTACTCGGCTGTGTTGAGCTGAGTGGGCATCAGGGCGCTCTCTGTGGCCGAACGCCGGAGCTGCAGGTGCACCTTGGATGTGAAAGCTTCCCCTCGGGTCCGCATGGCATCCTGCAGTAAAATAAAATAATCAAAAATAAACAAAGTTAAACAAGAGTGGCTTGGTGATGAACTGGTTAGCACGTCCGCCTCACAGATCGGAGGGTGAGGGTTCGATTCCACCTCCGGCCCTCCCTGTGTGGAGTTTGCATCTTTTCCCCCGTGCCCGCGTGGGTTTTCTCCGGGCACTCCTGTTTCCTCCCACTTCCCAAAAACATGCTTGGTAGGCCGATTGAGCCCTCCAAATTGCCCCTAGGTGCGAGTGCGTAGGATTGTTTGGCTCTGTGTGCCCTGCGATTGGCTGGCAACCGGTTCAGGGATTCCCCCGCCTACTGCCCGATGACTGCTGGTCTAGGCTCCAGCATGCCCGCAACCCCCGTGGGGACAAGCGGTATAGAAAATGGATGGATGGAAAATGAAATCAAATGCAATATTTTAAGACCACGTCACACAGCCTCTTTTACGAAGAAATACCTACATCAATGTCTGGCTCCGCAAGCCACGTTTTTCCAATGGCCAAGCAAAACCGAAGTGACTGCGTCTTCTCATTGCCTGCAGACGAGAAGACACTGGGTCTACATGCTGAAGAATACTGGGCCATCACATGAGCGGGTCAAACCTGGAGGCAGTTCCTGGGTAATCTTGAGGGCCGTGGCAGCCGCCCATTCCTGGTTCTTGATGCAACGAATGTACCTCATGAGGGTCATGGCCACTTTGTGGATCTCCTTCTTCTTGCCTGCAGCCTGAGCTCTCTTGCTTTGCTCCAGGACGAGGGGCTTCATCTTTGCATCAAAGACGTGGTTGACTGCCAACACGTAAAGCTTGTCCAGGCTCACCTGTCAGGGAGAGAGTGAAAGGGGGGGGTATTTATTTCATTTTTCACACAGAAATTAATTTGAGGCTGGCTCAAGTGCAGTACCTTCATCAGTTTGCTGATTAGAAGAAGAGTTGGGAAGGTCTTCTCACTTAGCTCTGGAGCTTAAATACATGAAACAACTTGATTTTTGTCATTTTACTTAACTACAGGGAAAAAAGTGTCTCTTTCAGATTGAATATTGGTCTAAATCAAGGTTTAGTTCGAATTTAGAAATACAATTTTTGCGTGTGCCGTTATTCCACGGGAGACTCACATATGATCTTCCAGTAGTGTTTGTTCTGCAAGAGCAGATGGAAAGGCAACCTGACAGCATCCAGAGGGGTCGGTGGCAGGCTGTTGTTCTCCAGAAGGTATGCGTGCTCCACATCTGAAGGAGGAGCCAGACGCTTGTACGACTTCAAGTGCTGCAGGAGGCCAAAAGCCTGTGGACCACATGACAAGGAATCACCTCACGTTTAGATTTTTCCACCATTTTTTTCTTTCACACTGCTTAGCATAGCAGGGGAGAACGATAGCGTTTTGTTTTTTTACTTTTACCTGACTGGCAGAAAAGCCTGCAACGTTCTCATCAGCAGCCAATAAGAGCTTCAGCACCACCTCGATCTTCTCATAATTGTATGGACTGAGCTGAGGGACAAAATGTCGAGTGATGAAGGTGTGTATTTCACCTATTGGTTTAGAACTTATCCCCCGACCCAAATCGATAATCAAGGCTTCACTGTATTCCCAAACCTTAAAAATGGCAGCTGACAGACTGCCGATGAGCTCGTGAGTTTGGCGCAACTTGGGGATGATGCCCAGGGCCCGCTCCAGTGCCTCTGCATGGCACAAGGCTTGCGCCTGTCCCTCCCCTTCCTCATCATGGAACAGTAGTACGGTGGTAACATACTGATTGATGACATTGTCGCTGTCCAGACCGTACGTTCTAAAGGAAGAAGAGTCGGAGCGTGAGAAAGCAGAGTTTGACAAACTTCAGAGCGGACATTTTCGAGACCTGCAGTACTGGAGGATGATTTCGGGAGTGATCTTCTTGTTCTTCACCAGAACAGGGATCAACTCTGCTGGCTGGTGAAAAACAGGGTGGATGGAGATCTGCAAGAGACAAAAACGTGAGATTAGTCACCACTCACAAAAAGTCGAAAATATTGGGCTTTTTTTTGGGGTCAACGGCTCAATTATTTGATTCATGAAATGGACGGTAAAGTTTCAATCAGAATTGGTATTAAAGGCTTTGAGTGTCATCTGCTGTTTGCGAAAGAGAATGGTGTCATGCTATTCATGTTATTGGATGTTCTTTTGTATTTTAATTGCAATGTTATTATGTTGGATTCAATGATATACTGTATTTTCATTTAATTTGATTTATTCAATCAAGGTAGATGATTGACTAGAACATCCACCTCATAGCTCGTAGACTTGTATTTTGCAATTTTTAAAGCTGTGATGAGTTTGAGATAACCAAAGTGTTTTTATGGATGACAGTTTGTGGTATATTAAGCTTTATCAACTAATACTAATTCAGGGGGGGGGTGTCCAAATCTTTTGAATATTGTTATTCACAAGGATTAGAGACAAAGCTCAAAGGCAAAAAGTGAAGGTTTATTGTACCTCTATTTTGGCAAGCTTGATGCCCCATTCAGCATCGGTGATGACTGAGAGAAACTTGTTCTTTTCCTCAGGGAGATTGTACGAGCCGCAAAGCTCGACCCCGACTCTGGCTACAGCCTGAAAGAAAGACAAACTGTCATCTCCTTTCCGGTCAACGACAACAACCCTCGGTGTGAAAATACACGTTTAGCGAACCAAAATCTTCTCGTAGTTTTCCCACGTGTTGTCGATAACCTTCCACAGGATTTTAAGAACCTCTTCCTTTGAGAGGAGCGTGCACAGCCCGATGGCCAAATGGCAATCCACCATCCTCCAGTTGAACACCTACAGGACATCAGAGACAGATGTTCAGAGTAGACATTTTTGGATGAATTTTGCTCTTTTGCAGTGCTCTCACTTTGTTGAGCAGAGCCACAGCGATGGAGTTCAAGGACGAGTTGGTGATCTTGCGCAACTCATTCAAGGACCCTCTGTACTTTCGCATTTCCTCTACGTCGTAAAGCTGATGGAAAAAAAAAAAAAAGGTGGCACAAGAAAGCGTGTTGACAAGTAGGTCGGAACTACCGTTGATAGTGTATTGTGTATGGCGCCCCCTGCCTGTGCACTAATCTTGAAGTCCATGACGTTGGAGGTGACGTGCTGTAAGCAGCTGCCGTACGAGTTGACCAGCACCCGAAGGGCCAGCTCCAGCTGACTGCACTCCTGTAACATCTGCAACATGCTGAGCAGAGGACTCAGCAGGGGCTGCAAGTAATTGAAACCTGCACACCAAAGAGCAAACCATGCTTACAGTTGAAGTGAAATGGCGGTCATGTGGGACGCTGACTGGACCCACCGTCTTTGAATGAGCAGTGAGAGAGGCAAGAACAATCCAGGGGGTACAGTTTGCTGTCTGCAATTATGGGAAACAAGCAAAGGGACTGATTCAAAGACAAAGTCAACATTTATTGCCCCATTTCTTGAAGTTACCTTGAGAGACAGGTATCAAGCAGTGGGTGATCTCATACTGGACAGGTAACACGGACAAGGGGTCCAAAATGATGCAATCTTCGTGAAAGACATCTTGGAAACACCATTGAGAAGATGGATCTTTCTCTGCGTCCGTGGCAAAATCCTGCATGCAACAAATCAAATGTGTTATTCCAACATGCATATCACTTTTTCTTTTTTCTTTTCTGATTCATTCAACACAAAGAATATTTATAAGTCTGTCATCGAAGACGAGAGAAATTGGAGAGTATTTACTGTTGAGAGGCTGACATTCTAAGGATTAGACCCTTTTAGGTTAAATAAAAAAAAAAAAAAAAGTCCCCTTTAAATAGTATGCTGACCTTGGCGACAAATCCGTAGCTGTCCGATATTTGGCACTGGTGGTAGATGTCCATGGCGAGCCGTGTTGACTTGCAAAGCTCCAAACAATCCAGCAGCAAGTCTGTCATGACAAAATAGTAAACCCACTTCTCTATAGCATTTGTGAACTCAATATTTGCACATTCATCCACACAATTACAAGTGTTTATTTATTTACCGGGGTGGCACACAGTGCTGGCCTGGCAGGCGAGGTGGTAGATAACGGCCGGCAGGTCGGTGTCGTCAGGCAGCACCATGGGTACGTCAGATTCTAGCATGTGGCACAGCGTTTTGGCGGCGGTGAACAACACCTTGCCGGTGCCCGTGTTGTTGTGATGTTCATAAAGCTCGCTGAAGGCAGAGGCAAAACGACATAAGAGTTTAGAAAAAAAAATGAATGAAGTGCACCATAAATACTTTTTTTTCTTTTTAGCGACTAAAGTATACAGACAAGTGAAACAGTTTGGAATGCATGACTTATGTTATAAAAACTCAAAATTTGTAATTGCTGTGGCTGGAGAAGAAAAGAAATATATATACCAAATCATACCTGAGGATGTGCAGTGCTTCCTGCACATTGCCCGTCCCCAAAGCTCGCAAGGCCATGTCAGACCAGAGCTCCTGCTCACTGCACTGCAGCGACCGACCCAGACGACGCAGGTCGGCCTCGGTGGAGATGGCTGCGGACGGGCGAGCGCTACGTGCGCGCTCGTGTGCCGCGATGTGATGCTCCCGGATCTCTTTCTGGATGTCGGCATCTTCGTAGTTGGTGGGGGTCAAAAAGATATCAAAATCCTCCTGGAAAAAAAAACAAAAAAAAAACAAGAGCACTGTGATGACTTCAGTCAAAAGGGCATGGTCTTGAAACACCTTCCGTGTGGCATTCACCTGTAGGCGAGCGATTGCTTTAAACATATGAAGGCTGTTTTCGGACTCCATGCTTTGAAGAGCCTCATCTGCAGTTGACATCAGAGCAGGTGTGATGAAAAATGCAAACGTGTACATTCTTTTCAGTGTAAGTCTGTCACTGTCACCGCCAGTTATTTCCGAAATAAGAAATTTGGTACTTACGTTTGTGTATGACAAGCTGGTATTTCAGTGCCTCCACCATCACCTGAGCAATGACCATCTTCTCCTTCTTGTGCTAACACAAACATATTGGCTCAAAGCAATTTTTTTTAACTCAAGTACAGGAAACAATATCTGATTACAGTCAACCCTCACTGATTCAATAAACAGATTTAAAAAAAAAAACATTTTTGTTAGCGCAGCAGTTGCTAGCGTTGGCCATTGCCTGCCGGCTTCTAAGGTATTTTAAACATTATAGGGCGGGGGCATCTATCCTTGGAAATGTTTTGCTATTTGGAGCTCTTGGTCATTAACCGCCACTAATTAGGAGGGTTTGCTGTATGTTCTGGAGTCTTAACTTACTTCATCAGACAGATGGTCTTCCTCCAGCTTGAGCAGTGCCCAGGATGTGAGACGCTTCATCACGCAGGTGACCTCTTCGCGGGGCAAACTCTTCAGCGCAGTGACACACGCATCGCTCTGTGGAGGGAGCGAGGGAAGGAGATGGGGGGGGCCTCAAATAAAAAAATGTGGGAAAACACTTACCTGGCCTTGGCCAATTAGCCGGACGAGATACAAGTAGTTGATATGAGACGTTGGAAGTTTGTACGCTTCTGCGAGAGCTATGGTGTCTTGCAGACATGTTGGAGAGTCCTGCTTCAAGATGTACCGAACCGCCGCCTGCAAAACAGAACCCATCAGATAAAGGGGAAGCTATGACTTTTGACTAAAGCTCACTGATTTTGATTTATTCATCGCCCCAAAATTAAATAATAAATATATAATATAAGGAAATAAATACAAATAATAAATAAAAATATCATAAATAAATAATTACATTTTACCATCATGTAGCTTGGGCTTGAGAGGGTGCAACTGCGGATCCCGTAGCCCCACAGAAGTTTGCGGATTTCCATCAGACGGTAGCTCTCTTTTAAAAGCTCCTGCCTGTGTTCGAGTCATAAATCAGATGAATTTTTGAATTGCCATTCCAAAGGAGGTTCCTGATGACATACTTTGGTCCTTCCATCTCCAGGTACAGCTGAATCTGGTCCTCCACCACAGGATTCCAGGGGAAGACAGCTTTCTGCATGATCGCCAACACAGCATCCACCTTCAGCTGTGGGGGAAGAGTTCCCACAGGACGTATCAATTACTGCTAGCAGGCTTACAAGTGTTCAAAGTTCCATTTTAAAATAGCATTAAAATTGGTCATTTCATACAACAAACACCCAAGAATTGACGGTGCACTTTCTTGATGATGACAGATTGCGCTAGGAACAAATTCATTCTATTTATAAATGACAATGTACTATATTTTGTTGTTTAAAATGCCACTGTGAATGATGAATGTGCTTGTGTAATGCAACTTACATCCATATCTGCCATGCATCCCAGCACCGCCACTGCTTTGGCTTCCCATGCCGTGAAAAGCGTGTTGGTTTGGGAGTTGCAATTTTCTAGCATATCCTGACCAAAAAAAAAAATAATAATAAAGTTGATGTTATTTGATATCAGGCTGGCAGCTGCCGGTGTGATGATTACCTTAATGTACTGCAGAAGCAGCTCATCCAAAAGAATGCCGTGCTCATCAGCATAAGGTAGGATGTGATTTTCCACTGTGGCGGCGATCAGATTCGGAGCTGCCGCTTTATCCAGCATGAGGAATGCAACACTGCGTACCTTCCCCTGATGTTTACATCCGATACAGTCCCAACGTAACACAAGGAGACATCATTTAGAATAAGTGCTCCTCAGAAAAGTGTGTGTGAGCAGTAAATAGCTCAATTGGCACATCAAACACAAACCTTCTCAAAGAGCGAAAGCGAAAGACTGCAGTTGTATTTTGTATGGAGCTCCAGCAGCTGACGCAGGTTGCAAACCAGGGTCCTTAAGTTCTCCACTTCCTTCGAAGCGTAGTAGTCATCCTGAGAAAGCAAAAGCAAAGAGCAGGTGATGTGATAATGTGAAAACAATGTAAAATAACAATCATAACTTACAGATTTCAGCCATAGCCATAAAGGTGGCAGTCCGAGCTCTGCCAAGGCCAGTCCGTTCTGTGGCCAAGCGCCCTAAAAAAAAAAAAAATGTTTGCCAAATTCAAACTTCAAGTGTGAGATTTCCTGATCCTCTACCTTCTCCATCAGCTCCAGATTCCGTGCCCTCTGCTCAATCCACTTGGCCAGCATTTTCTGAAGGCAAGAAAAAAAAAAAATGTCTAGCTCGCCGGTTTGTTTTTGTCCCATTGTTTGTGTGAGGTGATATACTGCCCACCTGTCCTGATGGAAGCACTCTTCGGACAAAGGGAAGAAAAACATTCTTGAACCAGGGGCACAGGTCTCGGGATGGCAAATCCTCTGGAATCGCATCAAGGACGGCTTCAAGTTTGCTCTCATCAAAACGGCCTGCAATGTGGCCCTTTAGACAAGAAACAAAGCCACAACAAATCATATCTCATCCTTGACAGGAACATCTTGTCAGTTAATTGTTGATGTCCCTTTCATTCTCACCATGCACTCATTCGTATGAGTTTTCTCTTGATAGCGGACCGCTTTATTTTCCTCGGATTATTTTTACCTCAAAACGAATCAAATAAATGACTTGATTGTCACAACATTGTGACTTTTTCAAAATTATGCAACCATTCTTCTTGAAAAAACGTTTTTATAAACTTTTGCCCCTCAAATCTGATTTTTTTTTTTTGCCCAGCAAATAAAGAACTATGACCTTTAATCAATCTATACAATTTATCTTTAAAAAAATATCCAACTACAAGTTGAAAATTTAAAAAAATCAAATCTTACACATTCTTGGAAAATGATTTGACCCCCCCCCTTGCTCCCATTACCTCGTATTTCAGCCAAAGAAGTTGAGCGCCCCACAGGTCTCCATCTCTCAAGTGGCTCAGAACGTCTCCCAACATGTCCGAGCTGTTCAGGAACTCAATCCAGTCGATGCCGCTGTGGTTGACAGAGACGTACAACAACCACCGCAAATGTAGCTCAACGTTGTAGATTTTGCAAGAAAGGGCGAGCATGTACTTGAATTTGTCCGGGCCGTGAAGACTGCAGAAGGTCGCTAGTCTGGCGAGGGCCTCCTGGATCTGCAAGGACGAGGAATGCGTGGCGGCGAGGCTCAGCATCTTCTCCGCCGTGTCAAAGGTCGGCCAGGGACACTTGATGCAGTAATCCACCACAAACCTCTCATCCTGGACCACATGTAAACAATGATGGGAAGTCACCAAGTATCTGTACTTGAGGATTTCTTTTTCTGATGATCTTATTCTGGGCTCTCAGGTCATTTAACTAGCTAAGTCTAAGCAGAAGAGCACTTACAGCAATCTTCAGCAAGTTAATTCTGGCCTCCTCCACAAGTTCGGACCATTCGTCCTGTCCGCAGTCACCCACCGACGCAGAGGCCAGCTGCTCCAGCAAGAAGGCCAGCTTCACCTTGTAAACCAGCTGAACAAAAACCAACATTTCCAATCAGAGCAGTGTTTCACCAACATTAAAGACCAAAAAAGTTATTTTAACATACCTCTAAATCCAGTTCAAATAAAGCGGCAAACTGTTCAGCCTCTTCAAATCTCTGTTTGTGAAGAAGTCTGCTCAACCTGGTGGATGAGAAGGTCAAGTGAGCTATAATTAAATTAGTTTGGGGTCAAATTTTGCACAAATGAAAAAAAAATTACCCAACCTGTTCTCGGGCAAAGTCTCTGTCAGGCAGCGGACGATGAGGGAGGAAACACTTTCTCCTCGACTGCTGCAGCTACAATGGAGCAAACGTACAATATGAAAGGGCGGTTGTCACAGTATTGGCTTGTCAATGTCATGCCGGCTTACAAAAAAAAACATTACCTTTCTGAAGTGGTACCAATCCCCTCCACCAAATAAATGGTGTCCTGAAACAGAAAGCTTGACGTATTGACAAGTGGGGATATGAGGGGTAAGTTTTTTGGGTCACTCTTTTTCCATAAGACCGAGTAGCATTAACAAATACAGAGTAGGATTCTAACCCTGTCCCAATACTTTTGTCTAGCTAGCGACACCGTAACCAACATCATTTATGACTTAAAACAAAACAACGTTCTCATGAAAAAATATTGGCTGTACACGTCTCATAAAGTCTCACGTTTGACAGTGGCTCAAAAAAAAAAGAAAAAAAAAGTTTCAAAATTGCGACCAGTCATCACCATGCTTATATTTCTCTGGACCAGGCAGGACACTGAGGAGACATCGAGGCAGTAGCAAACCGCCATGGAGGGCAAACATCGAATCCTTAGGGAGTTGATCTAAAAAATATAAATGAATCCTAGTTCAAGTTGAGCAAGTTGAACAACTTGAGCGACATTGAACTGCTGTAGCTACCTGGCTCTTATTTTGCTTCTCCAGGGTGATCATCTTCACACTGCCTTTTGCTTGACTGTCAGCAACAGCACTGAGTTAAGATGGCCGCCATCAACACACAATCCCAAACGTTTGGGCAAAAGTTTACGATAGCTTTTTGAAGCCATAAAATCACGTTTACCCTTCCACCAAGGCCGCCGAGCCGCATTCGGTGATTATTTGAAAGTCGAGAAGAGCGACATCTGGCCAGATGTGAACCATAACCAGGAAATGCGCATCCCAACGGCTCAGGACTTCCTGAGAAAACAGAAAGTAAGGCAACAAAATTGAATGGAGCTTTTTTTTTTTTAAGCAGATCTTATGCGTTTAAATAATATTCTGGGAAAAACACAAAAGGAGTCTAAGCGTAAACCACAAATGGAAATTGCATACATCTCTTGAAGCCTCCTTTTTTTAATAACTATTCATATACCAAAAATGTAAATGTATGCCATTGTACTCACCTCCGTGTCAAGAATGTACAGAACATTTTCCACCACCACCATTTTCTTGACACCTTTAAAATGGAAAAACTGTCATTGTTGTCATTGTAGCTCAGTGGCCTAGTGGTAGACTGTCCGCCCTGAGACTAGAAGGTTGTGGGTTCAAACCCCGGCCGGGTCATACCAAAGACTATAAAAAATGGGACCCATTGCCTCCCTGCTTGGCACTCAGCATTTAGGGTTGGAATTGGGGGGCTAGATCACCAAATGATTCCCAAGCGCGGCACCGCTGCTGCTCACTGCTCCCCTCTCCCCCAGGGGATGGATCAAAATCACACGGGGATGGGTTAAATGCAGAGGACAAATTTCACCACACTCAGATGTGTGTGTGACGATCATTGGGACTTTAACGTCTTTGTTGAATTCTATTAGGAGTCCCTCTACAGCACATTGGAAGCTCTACATCTTGGTCAAACTGGTTTCATGTCAGTGTTGCACTTCTCCTCACCTGCTATCAAACTATTGTCCATGGAGTGAGCGAGACATATCTTGGACTCATGAGAATCGACGATCCAGTGGGTAACTGCGTGCTCACCGTCTCCCTGTCGAATTCAGTGGGGACATATTGAACAAAGGCTTTGAGCCCAATAGTAATTGATTATTGCACAGTAGTGATTAATTACTGTTAAGCAAACTGTACTGACTTGTCACAGAAGTGGCACACTCACCCCGATGAATAAATGGATCTCATTGGCCAAAGTGAAGGCAACTGCGTTGCCGCAGCCTTTGTTGTGGTACATCTCGGTGGAGCAGAAGTCAATCTTGATGACACTCTGAAGCTGTATCCATTCCCCAATAAGTATTTTTTGAAATAATTATGCAATCACATGTCACGAAAAACGCCTTTACTCACCTCTTTTAAAGTGGCCATGTCCATGTTTTCAATGGCTGGAACAAAAATAAAACAGAAATAAAAAATCTTACATGAGACTGAAAATGAGACTGCCTTTGAGATTATAAACAATGTTGTGTACTTACCTGTTTTGATTCTGACCAAATTAAGGTTGACGATATGGAAGAAGCCATCCTTTATGACCAGAAACACATGGTACAGGCCTGTAGACAAAAAAATAGAAAACCCAAAGCAAAAGTCCCTAAAAAGGCAAAGACATCATCATTTTGACAAACAGTATATTGCGGCGGTGATCCATGTTAAACCCATTCCCAGAGTTTTAGAAACTTTGCTTTGTACCTTGCGATACCTTGCTTTCCTCTGTGATGAGAGCACAATACGTTTTCCTGTCACCGCTGTTTGGTTCAACCAAAGCCTGACCAAAACACAACGTATCCATTTTTTTCAAAGATAATCTGTCATTGTTTGTGGGATAATCTTGGAGTTAAACTAATGTATTTGTATACACACTATATTAAAGTCATTTTTGTATCATATGTCCACTTTGAATTCACAATATTATACAACCACAAGGAGACAGGAAAAAAGTCATACTTTGGTGAGGAGTATTTTCTTGTGTGGAACAAAGATCAAGTGCAGGTTGCCGTTTCTTTCACACACTAACAGAAAATCTCCCTCCAGGCACACGTCGACAGCATCCACGTCACTTTCTAGAGATAAGGAAAACGTTTAATTGGAGAAAGTATATTCTAAAAAAGATAATACAAAAGACCAAAATGTGTTTTGAAATAATAACAACTTGGAAGTCAACCAGCGTCATAGTATGGGTGTTCAAGGATCAGAAAATGAAGAACAATAGAATAACAGCCTCACACCACTTTGTGCCAGATGCAACCAACCTCTGTTGCCCAGAAAATGACAATCTCCATTAATTTGATCTTTTGGATCTAAAAAAAAAAAACTGATGTGAATTTCATACTAAAGTGAAGAAGCAGCAGAACGGTCTGGAAGCGCTCGGCAAAGAGGACCACCGTCTTGTCGGCAACAAGAACGCTCCAGTTGCTTCCAGTGATGGAGTACAGATGAGGGTCTGGCTGCACCTGCAAGACAAAATAAGATTTGTCGGCCTTCATTAGTGAACGAAGATGGCAAGATGTATCACCATAGGCATTATAGTAAAAATAAAAAATAAACTGCGCCAGAGACTAGCCACGCCACAAATAGTAAAAACCAATTGAAAGCATGGATCTAAGAACAAATATGTATTTATTGTAAAACCTTTTAGAGATGTTGTTTATTGTTTTGTTTTGATTTCCTCCTCACGTGCAGGCGAGGCGACAAGGAGTTGCAACTGAAAATCGTATTAGATCGAGGACTGCCCTATCCAGTTTTTTTTTTTACCTCATTCGAGGACACCTTGACCAATGTGTCCAATTGGTACAAGCTACTGCCATTCTCCTCCGCTGATATACTGCCGAAGCGGACATTGCCTGAATCCTCGTTGACTAAAAGCTCCACGTCGTTCCACATCGTCGCCTCTTCGGGAAGTTAACACACAATTATAGCAGTATAGTTTCTTCATTTAACACATTAAGGGCTGTGAGATGTGTAATTTTACCTCTCTTCGGAAATTAAAGGACAAACATAACTGAGATGTCGAATAACTCCAGCCTTCAATATTAGATTTTGGCGGGTGGTGGCAATTGTCCTCTATTTTGATAATACCTACATTCGGTCTTTCAGGAACAATTTCCACCAGGGTCTTACACGAAAATGTATTTCTAAAACTAAACAAATTGTACCCATATCCCATTTTTAAACTTTTGTGATCAATAACTGCCATTTGGTAGCAAATTATTCCTGATGTCTGAGAGAAGATTTTGCCTTAAAACAAAACTAGGGTAAAATTTACAAACGATATTCTGGCAAACTGTGCGCATGCGTAGCTCAAAACAAAGCTCGCCCACAAATGCGGAAGTCGCAAACGCGTGCTGCGCCAGCGATGTCCAAATTATAAATTTCAGAATAAAGTATCCTGGCAACACAATAAACAAATACTCCACCTTTACATCACAAATGTACGTGAATACAAATAGGCTTGACATTAATTGTACACAATGACAGTTGAACGTGATTTTGGTAATTTGGATTCGATTTTTTAGCCCATTCTGGTTTTAATTTGAATGCATTAGACAACGTGTGTTTCGCGGTAAAGGTTGCCAGGCAACGACAACAACTCCAAAACATTAATTTGGCACCGTTGCTAAAGCTTGATGCTGTTTTCATAATATGACTAATTTAAGATTTCTCCCTCAATTCAACTAATAACTCATAACTGGATCTTTATGACAAGAGTGTCGTCATCCTTTCGGAAAGTAACCAGGTGACTGACAATTTTGTAAGCAATGGTGTTCTAACTTGGCAACTCTCCGTGGGATCATATAACCTCTTTATTATTATTTAACTGAGCGCAATTGATGTGTTAATAAACATTCAATACATTTTTCTTTCGGGATTCAGGAATAGTAAGGAGGGTGAAGTAATGAAATAAAAACTTTATTGACCAGCATATATATAATTTCTCTATTTTATAATTTTGCTATTTTAGCAAGAATTGTTTTCTATCAAAAGAGCTTTTGGTAAAAGAAATGTCGTGGAAAACCTACTAATGGGGGGGGGGGGGGGGGGGGGTTGGGGGGGGGGGCAAACATTTTAAGATAAAGTGGCTAACTGGCCAACAATGTTCATCCACCAAATCACTTTCGTGGCCCACATATTTTGTGGGAACATATTCGATATTAACTAGGTTATTTTTTACTTTTTGAACAGTCCAAATTGGTGATTCTCAAAACTTTTATTCCCACACTCCAGTGACTTTTAGATCATTTTATTTGATAGGCAAAATGTCTGAAACACAGGATCCCGAGAGCCCCCCAAAAAGTCACCAGAGCAACATTGACAAACTAAGGCGAAGCAGAGAGTCTCAAGTCTACACTGCAACCAGAGAAACCCTTTTCACACAGGAGACCACACACAGTAGAAACCATGCATTGGTAAGTAACTGTAGCTCTGAATACAGTGGGACCTTGACTTGAAAATGTTCAAGGTATCTGTCATTTGGGTAAGATTTTTTTTAGCCTGGTTAAAAAAAAAAAAAGAAAAAATCAATTTCATTTCTTATAATACAGAGAAACAACTAAATTAGTTGGTCAAGGTACCACTGTATGAAGAGTAAAATATATCCAGTAAAATATATCCTCAAGCACGCTGTCCCCCATTTAGTCACTTGATTGGGTCTCTGGCTTGAATTCGTCGCTTCCCGTATACATTTTGCAAGACCACAGTCAGCTGGTGTTCCTCTATACCGGAGCTAACGTCGGGATAATTTACAACCACACCACCAACTCCCAGCATATACTCCAGGTAATAATATAAATAGAAATTAAATTAAAAATTAAATACATTTAACAAGTAGGATTTAACAACAACACACATTAAAAAGTTGATATTTTCCAGGGGCACTGCTCCCCCATTTCATGTATGTGCGTCAGCAAAGACCGACGCTGGATCGCGACGGCGGACCTGAGCGAGACAAGCACTGTCATAGTGTGGGATTCATACTCTGGGTAATGTTCGACATACACTGGCAGAGCTAGGATCTTTTTCCTTAGGGAGGACCGTGGGGGGGCGCGTGGATATCTTAGGTGTGCACAAAACATTATTTTATTTTTTTTACAAACCCAAAATATTCTTCTGAACACACTGATGAATAGTCATTTAATGTTGTCTATGGGGGACGGGTGGAAATGTTTAAAACAAAATCCTCCAAAATAGAAAAATAACTAAAAGTCAATTATTTGACCTGGGCCCTGAGGGGGCCAAGCATAATTCACGAGGGCCATTGCCCACTCAGCCCCTCTAACTCCGCCAGTGTCAAATAAATCTGATTACTTTGTTTGACAAGTCTGCTAGCAGTTTCGTTAGGTGTTTTTTTGTTGTTGTTTTCTTGGTGGGGGTATGATACGTTTGGACCGATCCAGCATTCCTGTGCACACGTTGTTCGACTGCCATCCCAACGGGGGAGTCAGTGCCCTTGGCTTTTCGGCCGACGCCAAACAGCTGGTGACGCTCGGGAAAGAGAGAACTCAGGTGAGTAAAAGCTGTTGCTTTCCATCTCTGGTGGATCGTAAATGATTTGCTTTTAGCCTTCACTGATTTCACCGTACGGTTAAACTACAGTGTGTGTGTATCTGGGATTGGACCAACGACTGCCATGACCCGCTCTGGCTCACAGAACTCAGCCCGGAATACGGTTCTCAAGTAAGTCCAATTGAAATTAGTCATCACCTTGCCCATGTTTTGTATTTTTTTAAAAAACCTCTAATATTTACTTGTTTTTGCAGAATTACATCATTTTTAACCCAAACAATAGCACCCAGTTGCTGAGCAGCAGTGAAAGCCAAGTGTTGTTTTACACCACGGTGAGTCGTGGCACGTTTTCATCTGTTCCGCCACATAATTCTAAAAAACAAAGGAAAAAAGAAAAGGTCATTAAAAAACATGAAACGGCATTGTTGTTCCATTAACGTTTTGCTTTTTTCAGGCACAAAGAAGTTTGCAATATGTTCCATTAAAGGTTATTAAGGTAATATTTTATTTGCCAATTTGTTTTATTTAATATTTCATGCTCATTATATTTGTCCAATTATTAAATATTAAATGATCTTTTTTTAAACTTTTTTATCTCTATTAGTGGTTCTTAAATGTATTTTTCTTTTTTCATATAAATTAAAATGTTCATTATAAGTTACTATAATATTTCTATTTTGTGTATTTTTTCTGCACAAAACCTACATACTGCAGTCGTATCTTAATTTTATGTAAAACTTTAATGATACATTTGTGGTTTATTTGTTATTTATTTCCCCGTGTTTTATGTGTTCAGCTGGGCGACGCGGCCACTCTGGAACTGAACTCATCTCTCTTCCCCTATTCCACGCCCGAGTTCAGCAAAATCCCTAAACTGGCCGGTGGGCCTCTGAGTCCATCCGTGTTCCACTGGCGAGACCTCCGAATCCTAACCCCGTCTAGGGCGGGGGTCATCATGATCTGGGAACTCATGCAGGACCTGGATTCCAACCAAAGGCTGAGCCGAGACCACGTGAAGGTCATCTCTCTGCAGGAGCATCCCATCACTGTGCTTGTTGTGATAGACTAGTATGTACTCGTCGTTTTATTTGATAGCAAATGTTATTGCATCCATTCAATATTTACTTGACGTTCTCATGCTGCATGTTATCATATGGTCATCCATCGCTAGAGACCGAAGAGTTCATTCTCCGGTTGTATTTGTTTCTTTCACGACAGCTGCATTGTGACTGGAGACACGCGAGGCCACATCAACTTTTACGATGAAAACATGCTGCTCCTGACCTGGTTTACTCATCTGAATCTTGGCCCGATTGTTTCTATTTCCTTTTCGAAAGAGTTTCCAAGAGAATATTTGGAAGACGGAACCATGGATACCAAGCCACTCCTGGGCAGGTAAACGTCCGCTTCGGTCACCAGTGAAGAAACTAATACCCAATTGGAACAGTACAATTATGTAATCTCGTTCCATGCAGAATATCTCATGGCATGTGGAATCTCATCTGTTTCTCATTTCACGTTATCTCATCTAATTGCTAGTCTTACATCATTTATCGCATGTCATTTCACCTAACGTTATTTAGTCTTTTTTTTTTGTTTACATTTTTCCCATTTCATACATAATCTGATTGATTTTAGGACCTCATCTCTCATTTCATTTTTTTTTTTAATCCCTCATATAATGTCTCTCTCTCATCTCTCAATTTATATCTGATTTCTCATGTGATCTCATCCCTCCTCTTCTTTTCTTATCCATCCCCTTTCAAATCAAATCAAATGTGCCGCAATTGTCATCCTAAAACTAACTTCTTGTAACATCACATCTGTAATCTCATTTCTAATATAATCTCACACAACGCTACGCTATCGCAGATGTTTTCCCGCCTCATATTTTGTCGTACTTTGCAGGAATTTTTTGGTTTCCTCGTCAACCTCCGGGGTTGTCCACGTGAATGTGGAAGGCGGCACGTGGCGTGTCTTGATGCAGGAGAACTGCGACCCTGCCCACGCCGTGGCCTGCAATCCCAAACAGCCCGTCGCGGTCATGGGCAACTGCAGCGGCGTCTTAAAACTTTGGGACTACCAGCAAAAGCGGACCATCTGCAGGAGGGTCTTGGAGAAAGAGAAAGACATCCAGTGTGTCACGATTGACCCACAAGGTGACTATGGAAATCGGTTTGAGCTTTTATTCCATTTCTCCTCAGACAAATGGACAACTGTCCTGAAGCGCTTTGCCACAAAATAATCAATCAACACTTTCTGTCATACCAAGAAATAATATTCATAATCAAAACATAAAATCGGAACAACATATAATTGAGCGTACAACTCAACACATTTTCTATTTTTGAAAAGAAAAATTGAAATAATAAATACAATTAATTAAAACATAAAATAGAAACAATATACAGCTGAGACCATGCCTCAACCCCATTTTTATTTAAAAAAAAAAAGAAATCAGCTATTTTTGGACACTGACGCGTTTGTTCCTTCTTGAACAGGACGCCACCTGGCGGTGGGTTTTGCAAGCGGAGCCGTTCATTTTCTGGATGCCAACACATTACAAAGTGATCCCAAGGAGTGTTTCGATTACTCCCCGGACAGCATCAGCCACATGAGTTTTTCGCATGACTCCAGATACCTCGCCACTGCCGTAAATTACCTCGAAGCAGGGGTGCCGATAATTATGAACGCCTCCGTACGTAGTAATCGAAGTTGTCGCCATCAGGATGTCGGAAAAGCGGTGACGTTATTTCGCATGCAGCCGCCTTTGTGGATCTACCTGGGCAGGTACCGCTCCCACTACAAAGCCATTACAGACCTCATGTTTGGGGTTCACCGGGACAGCGCCAAGCCTAGACTGTTCACGCTGGGCGTGGACCGCCTGCTGGTGAGTCTGCAATTGGTGGATGAGATTTTTGCAAATCATCAAACATAAATCGATGGGCATTTATTTATCTATTAATGTTATTGATTAATGGGTCGCAATTGGCTGCTGGCTGTAAAGCATGTAGAACAATCGGGATTAACAGGTGGAGTACGACGTGGAGAGCAGTGAAGTCGGCCACCTGATCATCCTGAGCTCCAAGCGTCTTGACCAGAGCGCGGTGCCTAAGTGTATGACCTTATACCCGCCGCTGAGCGCCGAGGAGTTTCTGGTGGTCGCCTCGGACCAATACAAGATGAAGCTTTTCAACAGCACCTCCAAGACATGCAGGTAATAAACATCACCACCATTTTTTGTTTTTTGAAAAGGAGACAGATGATGTAGGTCTTTTCTGAATAACTTCAACAGAAAGACCCTCCTCGGGCCGACGTACGGAAGCCCCGTTAAGAAAATCAGGATTCTCCCCACGTCCAAAGACAACGAGAGAGGCACGTACTACATGGCGTACATAACAGACGACAAGGTCAGTCCGCTTCGCACTTTTCACCAGCCAAGACTGAGTAAGAGGAGGTCTGCTGATGCTTCCTCCAGGTTGGCCTTCAGATCTTGCCTCTGGACGGCAACCCCTACAAATCCCAAGCGGTGCTCTGCCATCCGACCGGCGTGTCCGCCTTCGCCTACTCCAACGACGGACAGTTTCTTTTTACTGCAGGTGGTCCTGACTGCACTGTCTTGCTATGGCAGATAAACTACAGGTAATCTTTGCATGGAACATACACGAGAAGAAATTTCAGAATGTTCTCAAGTTGCGGCGGAGGGACTGGAGAAGTCACACGACTGGGCGCTATCATCAAACAAATCCACAACAAGCTTCCCCAAAAATGTGTCCGCGCATCGTATTCATCATCCGATACTACAATATTAGAAACACCTGCCAGATTATAATCCGGCTCTCCTGTCTCGACCTATTGTGTTTGGTATGCGTAATATAAATTGTGTTTTGGCTCCGGTGAGCGCAGTGCCCTGGAAGGAGCAGCAGCTTTGGGAGGAAAGGACCTGGAGCCATATTACACTCTTTTAGAGGGAGGCCGGAATGGAGAATTCTACAGGGTGAGTTTGAAATGTCATCATTTAGTCGTGGAACCAGTACAGCCAAGTAACGTATGTTTTTATACTGTAGGAAATCGAAGACTTTTTCTATTACTGCCAAATTCACAGTCAAGGTCTGGAGTCCATGGACACGCGACAGCTGTCTCCCAAAATTCCCCTGACGGAATTGCCTTCACTCATGCGGGCTTTGGCCTACTTCCCAACTGAAGAGGAGGTGCGATCCACATTTTGGTTTCCTCATATGTAACATTCCTGCAAAATTGGCTGTTTTATTCTGAGCAGGTTGAAGACATGCTAAACGAGGTGAAGATGGGCCAGTACACAGAAACGGGAGAGTACGTCACGGACATCAACCTGGAGGAGCTGATCAAACTCTACGTCAACCACCGGCCGGCCTTTGGTATCTCGGCAGATGAGCTAGCCACAGCCTTTGAGGTCCTCGGCGAGCCTAGCGGCCCCGCGGGACAGCCCGTTCTGCACAGAGACCAGATGTTGGAGCTCCTGCAGGGCCGAGGTATACAATAGAAAATGTTACGATCCTGGCGCCTCGCGTCAAGAACCAGGAGAAATCCTTCTCACTAACAGAAAAACAAAAGTAACACAATATCGGAATTTGTCTTTTTGCGTCACCATGAATCCACACTTGAATTAATTTGATGGTATCTAACAGGGGAAGCTATGACAGAGGATGAGTTGGCAGAGTGTTTTACGACACTGTTGGGCCTGTTTGAGGTCAGAGACGAGGAAAGTCCCGAGGTCGACTTCTTTAAAAGTGAAGGTAAGTACGAATACTAGAATGGTTACAATATGTAAACTTTCACACATTTATTTCCATCTGTGTCTTTTTTGTAGACGTGAGCCACGAATATGATCTGGAGAATGCCATCCCGGAGAAAATATCCATGGACATATTTACACATCTCATCTTGGGTCTCCCTTCATCCTCGTCATCGTCATCGCTGACGCTCAAGAGAGGACAGAAAGCATCAGAGTTTGAACAGACCAGAACAGAACAGCTTGATGACGACTAAATGGAAACTCGATAACTGAATGGGAAATGCAGTGACTCAGAATTATTAATATTCATCATTTACAAATAAGTACAAAAAAAAGAAGCATTTTGCTGTGTTCTGTGTAGTCCCAGAAATTACACTGTAATCTCCCCATAGTGTAATAAAAATTTGAGACAAAATATTCAAGGTGTTGCCAATGAACTACTGTAAACATGAGCACTAGCTGCACAGATAAAAATTGGACATCGCTACAGGACTGGTAAAATGCCAAGTGAGTCACTTTAAAGATAAAGGACAAAGAAGGCACAACATAATTAACAGAAATGCGTTATCTAATTCGCGTCCTGACGCGCCCCTATCAGACAGGGTGTGGTCCGACAGACCAATCAGAAACGTTCTGACCCCGAAAAACTTCCTGGATCTTGAGACGAGCCCACCTCCTTTTTTTTTTGATGAAGCATTGGTTTAGACCAATAAGAAAAGGCAAGACTAACACAGGCCAATCAAAAACCTTGCAACCTTTCAGTGACAACATCCTGCCTCCAAGTAGCTTTGGTGTAGTGATGTGCATTCCAGTTCTTTTAGGTGAACTGAATGTTTAGAATCAGTTCACTCAAAAGATTCGTTCCCCCCCCCAAACACACACACTGATCCGGCTTTTTTTTTTTTTTTTACAACATCCAGTGGAAACAACCCATACACATCAAACAATACAACTACACTCCCCCCCCCCCCCAAATTATTATATATAATAATGATTGGCGCGTACACACTGATCTGTTGGCAACAGTCTCTCACCCGGTCGTGAACGGGAAGTTGCGTCACTGACTTGTCGTGAACGGGTAATTACGTCACTGACTCCTCCATCTAACGCTCGCTGGCGCTGCTGATTGGTCGTTCGCGAAGATTCACGAGTGAGTGACAGACAGCATTGCCGCTATGCCATTGCCAGCCGACACACTTTATGCCGACATTGATGTTTTAATTTTGTATTTGTTGACTTGTAGTTGATGGTGTTATACTGAATGTCTTTGTGTTTGAATAAAAGGTTTAAAAAAAAACGTTATGCCGACATTTGTTGATTTTGGGGACACCAACTCAACAACGTAAAACACATATACATATTGTCATATAAAGCAGTTAACCAAATGTCTGATTTTTATGTTTTGATTGGCGAATATCAAAACCTGGAATACAACACCAGACAAGTTATAACATAAATGTTTATTAAAATAATAATAATAACAATAATAATGATCAGTGAGTGATTCACTCAGTGAGTGATTCGTTCACTCAGATTCGTTCGTTGGTGAACGGGAAATACAATTCACGACTCGTTCGTGAACAGGAAGTTACGTCATTTTCTTCTTTGTTTTGTTTTACGGCTAGGTGGCACCAGCTTCAATGGGCATTACCGACACCTACTGGTTGAAGCTATATGAACGGGAAAAAAGAACGAATCACTTTAGGAAGTGACTCGTTCACTCTCGTTCACTGAAAAGATACGTTCTTTCTGAACGAATCGTTCACGCACGAGCCAACACTACTTTTGTGTCAGCTGGTTTGTACTCAACTTGTACACAAAGTAGATTCAAAGAATTTCGAACGCCACAAATTGGCAGGAAAACAAAACAAAAACAAACAAAATTAAAACAATAAAATCGGACCGGGAGGGGACACTCGTAATGCCACGGCCAAGACTCATGACGGTTATAGTATAGTAATAACCCCGCCGGGCTAGCTCGCTAGCTGCTTAGCCATTTGTTCGCAATCATGGCTTCTCGGCAGCAGAGTTCCAAACAGCGGGTGAGGAAACAACAGCGGGACGACGATGAAGACGACGACTCGGACGCCGAAGAGACAAGCCCGAGCCGCAGCCCCAGTCCGAACCCCAGCCGGGGCCCGCGTAGGTCGCAGATCATTCATAGCGGGCACTTTATGGTATCGTCGCCGCACAGCGAGCACCCACCGAAGAAAGGCTACGACTTCGACACGGTCAACAAACAGACCTGTCAGACGTACCACTTCGGCAAGGCCAGCACGTCTCACATCTCCATCGACGCCTCGCTCACCAAACTCTTCGAGTGCATGACGCTGGCTTACAGGTACCACCAGTTAATTACTCTGTCACAATTCCCCCAGTTATAATTTTACCCTCCTAAAAAAAAGGAGGAAGAAAACCCGAGTGGTTCTTGTGTGAGCATGTTATAGAAAAGTGACTTGCCAGCCAGTTGCTATTTACGGATGACAAACGAGGATTCCCTCGGACTTTTGGAACCAGCTTGGATTTGTCGTCAGGACTATTAATAGAGCAGCATGTTGTTGTCTACTTTCTTTAGTTCAACCATGCTGCACATATTTAACATTTTTAATGCTTTTAATCTAATATAGACAGGAAACAGGAAAAAAAAAAATACTTTTACAGAGTCCCACTAAAGCAAATACATAGTGTCTATTAAATGTTTCTTCCAGAATTGATTTGTACTTTTCATTTTGACTTGGAAATTTTGCACCCTGGTGAGGATAAAGCGGTTCAGTCAATGGATGGATGTGACAACTAAATGGTAAATCCACTTGTTTCCACAGCGGTAAACTGGTGTCTCCCAAATGGAAAAACTTCAAAGGTCTGAAGCTGCTCTGGAGGGACAAGATCCGCCTCAACAACGCCATCTGGAGGGCCTGGTACATGCAGTGTAAGACAGTTTATTTTTCCACATTCTTGCTTGATCGATTTTAAACTCTAAGTTTGCATGCGTAAAATGCTGCCCTCGCAACGTAAGAAGTCAAAGATTACTCTACTTTGGTTTTCTCAGGTTTGAGTGATTCAACTTTTTGTCCCCTGCAGATGTGGAGAGGAGGCAAAATCCCGTTTGTCATTTTGTGACTCCGCTGGAGGGAAACATAGACCTGGAAGCGCATCGTACTTCCGAGGTGAAGGTTTGAATGCATATCAAAAAACGCATGATTAATTTGGTGACTTTATATCATCATTTGTGTGTTGTAACTGCTAGATGATCACCACAGAGGGCAAATGCTGGAAGAGAAGAATAGAAATTGTCATCAGAGAGTATCACAAGTGGAGGACTTACTTCAAGAAAAGAGTTGAGTTTGGGTTCCAGTCACTTTTTTTTTTTTTCATCTTACAGCACTGTTAATCTTTCTGACTGTCCCTTTAGTTGCAGAAGCACAAGGATGACGACCTGTCGAGTTTACTCAAGGTATGCAGAGTTTGGAAAAAATAAAAATATACAAAGCATGCAGCTTGTCAGTGCACCAAAACCTTTTAATACTTTTGAAAAAAACCAAATCAAACTAAGTCGTTTGGTTCTGTTTTCAGTCTAGAAAATCGGTTTGTTTGGTATACAGTGGGATATAAAAAGTCTGCACACCCCTGTTCAATTGTCCCACCTTTATGGTGACAACTTGTACAACTCAAAAGGGGGATTTTTTATTTTTTTTAAAAGCAGTATCACCAAAAAAAAAAATCACATTTGAACAGTGGTGTGTAGACTTTTTAAATATACTGTAAGCATTTTGCATCAGTTGAGATTCAAAGCCAGGTCTCAAGATTTGTTAAAATTAGAGTTTCAATTGCGGACGAGGATTTCAATGCAGACTTGAAGACAGCATTCGAGTGTCAATCACTAAACTGTAAAAGTCAAAGCATTCCACTGAGCGCGCGTGCATCTCATTGTCGACCCCACTTGTTGGCTGCGCTGGCCCTTGCATGCTCGTGTGATTGACCGGCTTGGTGCTTACATTTCTAACACCTAAAGGGGCCCAAGGAGCAGTTAGGGCTGTTTGGGGAAGTCTCTCCAGACATGCTCCGTGCTTGCTTTTGTCAGGATGAAGAGAGCGAGGCCCCCGTGCCCATGGAGCTGGAGAGCCTCTTTGACATGGAGATGCTATTGTCCGAGGTGTCTGACACGCTCTTTTCCACCTTGGTCTCGCACCAGACCACCGCCTGGCCCAACCCCAAGGAGAACGGTGAGGATTGGCGAGTCATTTTTATTTGAAATTATTTTGTAAAACAAGTGGGGGGTGGGGCAATGTTGTATTACTTCAAGCCCGGGAAAATCTTTTGCTGGTGCAATTCCACAGCTCATGCGGTCAATGCAGACATGATCCAACCGGGCCTCATGCAGCTGCAGCCCAACCTGGACTTTTCTTTCGATCCACTACAAGGTAGCGGCCAAACGTTGTCTCTTTTTCAGGTGGAAAAGTCTGCACACCCGAGCGATCCATGACAGGAGTGCCAAAGGAGAGCGCTCCTTCTAAAATTGTGACTTGTTGTCCGATGGCGTGACGCTTTTGTATGACTAAAAGTAGATTGAGTCCCGCACATGCGTCTCTTGAACACACACTAATTGTGCACCTGAAGGAATCACGTGCTAGTCTTCCAGTAACTCCCCTAGACACGAGTTTCCTTAACCGAGTAACCTACAAAGTAGAGGATGATTTTTTTTTTCTTTTTTTTACTAACCGCTTGCTAACATAGACTCTTGTTTCCAGACTTATTTCACAGCTTCCGTCCGCCCGTCTTCCTCCCCGTTTCCCCCACCGCACCGTCAGGCACCCCACTGCCCGGCAGCGGCTCTCCGTCGCAGGTAAACACGGGGCGCGACGCCTTTAACGCACCACTACAAGCAGAAGGTGTAAGACATTCCCCGCCCCCACCTTCCTGCCTCTTTTTTCTGTCCTTTACAAGTAGTGGTCAAAAATCCACGTAACATAGTCATGGTACTAAACTGGATAATGGCACACGAGCAGCTGCTCGGTCTGCTTAACCGCATCATTACACTGTGTAAATAGCGTCTCTTTGTCTTTAAATGTCAACATTATTATTATTTCTGGATGCAACACACGTCTGATTACAAAGCAGCCAGGCAAATATTCTTTTCATGGCATTTCGGTTCATTTCCAAATTGATTTGAGGCAGTTGAGTTCCAAGCTTGTTCACAAATTAAACTCGTGTGTTTTGTCACCAGAGCCACTTATTGTCGTCCATGCAGCTCACAGACAGCCAAATCCCGTCCCCCATGACCAGTGCAACCAGTGGAACCAGTGCTGAGAGCATTGTGGACAACTACTTGCCTCTTTATCCGGGGCAGGTCTCCTCTCACAATCCGCTGGCGTCCCAGTGCCTCCCAACGGCCCCCATTCTCCCCCGCACCTTGGACTCCGCAGCAACCTTGGGCGAGACCGTCGCCATCTCGCCCTCCGCTGCGCCGACCGCCGATGCGGCGTGCACGCATCCCCCGCCGCCTCCCCCTCGGCTGCCCTCCCTGGTTCCGCTGTTAGCCGCCCCGAAGCCTCCGCCGCCGCCTCACACCTTTGCCCGCCCCCGACACCTCCAGCCGGCCAACGGCAACAAAAAACGAGACTTGAAGAAGATTTCCCCAGCCAACCCAGTCGCCACTCAGCAGCTCTTCATCACAGGTCTGGAGGCAAAGTTGACTTTTTAAAACAGGGATTCTCCAACAACTCACTGCCGTCTTTCACATTCTCAGGCGTCATCCCGGCAATGAAAACCGACGTGACCTCAGCTCCCGGGGTGCTGATCACTCATTGTGGAGTGGTACGTTCCCAACAACAAATTGACTCACAGATCATTGTGCACGCTGCTTTAATTGTCTTTTGGTACGTGTCAGGCCGGTGGGTTCTCTGTAGTACCTCAAACCCAAAAGTCTCCTCAGTGCATCATCCCCTCAGAGAACTCGTTTTCCTCCAGCCACCAAAACCAGAAGCCCGCATCAGTTGTCGGTAAGAATTTGCGACTCGCTAACGCCAAATTTTATAATAATCCCCCCCCCTCCTCTTTTTAGTGAAGGGCCAGCCAAGGTCAGGCCAAGGCTCCCCTTGTGCTTTAGATCAAGTTCCAAGTCCACAGTCACTGATCAGCAGCAGCAGCAGCAGCACAACACCTCAGGTGAAACAATGGGAAGGGAGCGTCAGCATTTTATCACTTAGCAAAGGTGGAATTTTGACGCACATTTCTATTTTCACATAGCACATAGTGTGGTGGATCGCGAGCGTCAGTCTTAAACATGACAATCATTTCGCGAAATATTCAAACCACTTACTAAGCCCGGAAAATTTCTTAATTGACTTCCTCCACGCATTTTTTGTCCAAACGTGCCACTTACAGGAACACGTGACGTCGTGTTCGTGTCATAGTTAGCGTCTATTATTTCTTTTTCAACTTTACATTTTTTGTACGTTTATCTTGTATTTGTTGTAATAATTTTTTTGTATTTTTACTCAGTTGTCATTATTACATTTTTCGTTTCAGAATTGTATTACTCTTCAAATAGCTTTGATTTATTTTTTTTTTTTTTTTTAAACCGGTATTTCTTATTTCTACAAGTTGTAAAGGTAGAGCGACAGCGTCTTTTAACATCAGTGTGAAAGTAACGCATGCGTCTGTGCGTTTCAGATTCCAAGGAGAGCCCACATCGCCGAGCAGAAGAGACGATCAAATATCAACCACTGCTTCAAAACGCTCGGTGGCCTGGTCCCCACCCTCAACTCCCAAGCCAACGTAAGGGGCAGCGGGAGTTGTGATTCCGACTGCGTGTGGTTACCATTGCATTGGAAATGTTCACAGATCAGTATTGCAGTCACAATGCAAAAGACGGTGGAACATGTTGAAAAGCTCAAGCAGGAGAGGGAGCAAATGCAAGAAGACATCAGGAAGCTGCAGGAGGAGATCACAAACCTCAAAGCCTGCATTAAGTATGCTCATACTATTTGCAGTTTTTGTTTTTAAATAGTATCTCTTCCTCTCTCTTGAAGTTTTCCCAATATATTAATACTTGACTAATATTTGCATTTTTGTTCAATTATTCAGTATTTGTTTCTCTCTACACATACAGTATAATGTCTATTCTTTTTGTTGTGGTTTTAATCTTGAATTTTTGTGCCAATAATCGTTCCGACACACTTGGACGATCTACTGGCTTTCGTCCACCAGGTGGCGCTAAATTTCATCGCTTCAATGGAACGTCATGCATTCAAAGTTTTTTCTTTTTTCTTTTAAGCGAACGTAATATTTTTTTACGACAGCTCGTTAAGTCCGGGGCTCATCCTGTTTTGTTTTTGTCAACCGCAGCCTGTGTCACGACCAGATGCCGGCCACGGGAGCGCAGGTCACGCAGCGGCGCTTTGACCACATGCAGCACAGGTTCACCGAGTACGTCAAGCTGCGTTCCCGGCAGGACTGGAAGTTCTGGCTTGTATCCTCCTCCGAGCTCTTGTCTATATTTACGGTCTGAGAGCGTACCAGTCAGGTTGTATCGGTCCGGAATTGTTTTTTGCGTGTGCGGGGGAAATTTGCTGCGGTAGGAAGGAATCCTCAGTGGAACATGAGCTACATCATCACCTGTCTTAATTGTTGGCTGCCGCCATCATGACTCACTTTGGTTTCTCTTTAAACAAATGTCACGTTGATAGTTCAAACCTCCCTAATGATTTACACCATATAAACATTTATTTTAGTCTGACTACTCCCAAAGCCTATACATATAAGCTTATTAAAATACTTTTGAAAATATTTCTTGGCACATGTTCTGTTCTCATTGTCAAGTAATGAGAAACTATCAAATAACATCACTTTAAGGAAAGAAAGAGTACTCGCTCGCACGGTTTACCAAATATGATGTGACGCATGCTTGCCTCAAGCTGTTTGACATTTCGATTTGAACTTTATTCGATTTTTAGCGTTAGCTTAACGGTTACATATTGCGAAAAGCCAAAATTAAACAGCTGCAACTTGCAAGGATCAGAAACACGATTTCAAAGAAGCGCTTTCGGGCAAAGTGGGTTTGAGCGCATCTCAGCACAATTCTGGAGCAAGCCTTGACTTGGCGCCTTTATCAGTTCAGCGTCATCATCAAGCCTCTCTTCGAGTCCTTCAACAAGATGGTGTCGACCGCGAGCGGAACGGAGCTTTGCAAGACAACGTTGGAGTGGCTCGAGCGCCACTGCTCCCTGGTCGCACTCAGGCCCAGTGAGTCAAACATTCAACACACACACATTGATTTATGAAACGTTGTGTGTTTGCGTAGATGTTTTGAAAAAAAATGCCCTTGTTTTAATTTTTTAATTTATATGGAATTAAATTAATGCTTGATTCAAAGCTGTTTGGATATAAGGACACGCAAAGCAAGTCCCGGGGGGGGTGGGGTGTGTCAAAATCTGAAAATAAAAATAGTAGTGTGCGCTAGCGGCTGCCACGGTTGACAATGAGCGAAGACATGCTTTTGGCACTGCGCCAAGATTGTTAAGACACTAAAAGTTACGTCGGCAGGAATAATTGGCAGTGTCAAGTTTGTTTTCTTAGGCCACGTTGCCAGTTTAAAGTTGTGTTTCTTTTCTACTTGTGATTATCTTTCCTTAGGGGAGTTTTTGTGTGCCAGACATTTGAACTTTTTCACTTTGTTTTCGTGGCCAAATGTTTGCATTGTTGTTTTCCCTTCAGCCCAACATTTGTTTTGTTTATTATCGTTTTAATTCGCAGCATGTTTTATTGCTGCAAGTAGGAAGTAGGCCTGTCAGAATTATCACACAGTATTGAATTTATTTGGGGAGGAGGAAAAAGCAACCATTGACAGGAAGTCATACGAAGTACATAAATAGCATATTCATTCATGTGGTATATTTGTAGTATGTTTGTCCTGTATGTAATAAGTGAACCTGTGTGCACCAGTGGTCAGCAGCAGCCTTTGCCAGTTGAGCACCAGCACATCCATCCTCAGCGATCCATCACGCTTGCCTGAAGAAGCCATTCAGGCACTTAGGCACGCCGACGTGGAGCCTCGATCACAGGCCATCTGATGTCCATCCTTTTCCTCCTCTACGTCATCATCATCATGGAGGGCTCAACTCGTCTTCCTCTTTTTGGACTCCTGAGAGCTCTAATGGTCTTTTTTTCGGGGGGCATTTTTGTAGTCAGGCGTTGTTAGAAATGGGCCCGTGCGCCGTTGTGGGTGTGAACACAGCAAGCTTGATTACTGGCCAATCAAAGCTCCCTCCCTCACACTTGACGATGCGCCCCTTTTTTTACACCGAACATGTCTGCGAAATAGGGCTTTCCATTGTCATCTTCGGCACAATTTTTTTTTTTGACAGAAAGCACGTTTGCCTCGGCGTGAGTCATAATGAACAATGTTGAACACAGTTCAGAAGCGAAATGAGTGTGTGGGTAAGTTTCTTTGAATTTCTCGTAAAGCTTGACACCACAATGTAGCTCCCCCCCCCCCATTTCCTCCGTCCTTCACATTTTGCTTGCTCAGCCCTTTTCTGGTGAGCGACATGACCTACAGCCCTCATAGGGAGCTTCACAGGAATAGCAATAAAGCACATGGCTTGTTTTCTCGTCTCTCCAAATATGTTCAGTGCAAACAGTGCCGTGAAAAAGTATTTGAACATTTGTCCAGTTCTTACTTTTCGACACAGTTTCCTCACTTCAGCTCATGAGTACTTGTTAATATCAGATAACTCAAAGAGATGAAATGCTCTTCCATTTATTAAGGAATTAATGATTTAAAGCGGGCGCCTCTATCAAAATGTACTTGGCTCCTATCCCGAATAACTGGCGGGGCCACTCGGCAGCAACAAGTAGGAATGAGTCGTTCACGTCTTGGCGGGACTACTTTGCTTCACTTTAGCAACACTTGAGAGTTTCCGAGCAAGCGCGGCCTTTTAAAGGTCATGCTAGGTTCAATCAGTCTGATCATTACATTTGTTTGATAATCTGAATAAAGTGGGGAAACTATGCCAATAAACTAAGACATTTAAAAAAATACTTTTTCATGGCACTTTATATTTACCGTGTGGATTATTTGTCTCATCGTGTGAGTGCGTGTGTATATACAGTTTTTGTGTCGATCCATGTGTTCTTGTCGGGCTCTCAGGGCAAACTCACATTTTGTCTTCCAATCATTTTTTATGGTCACAATGTAAATGCAGTGTCATGTTTTCTCTTCAACAAACGTAATGAAACGACGCAGTTTGTCATGTTTTGTACTCAACCATTTTACAACATAATGCGCTGTCATGTTTGACCACAAAACAATGCTGCGTCTTCAAAATGTTTTGTGAAAAAAAAAAAATCAAGTGTTTTGTTTAGCATGATTGGTCACAAAAACAAACAGGGTTATGTTTCGTTTGCCACAGTCTTTTTAACTACAAAATACGTTGCCATATGTAGACTTGAACACGTTTTTGGATGCCAAAAATGCTTTGTTGTGGCTTGTCGCCAACAAACGTCTTGATTACACAACCTTCATTGCAATGTTTTGTCCTCAACAACCTTGTTAAACACACGAGAAGAAAATCTAGTCATGTTTCATCTTCAACTTTTGGATCACAAAACAATGCGGTTTTGTGTTTTTGATGCCAACATGTATTGTCATATGGAATCATCAACCTTTTTTATCACAAACAATTCATTGTCTTGCCTTCTTCGGACATTTTCATCACAAAAGATGCTTTCTACATTTTTGGGGGGGTTACGAAAATATGCTTTAGCAAACTGCATTGTCATTATTATTGCTGCTGCTGCTTTTATTTTAGATGGAATTGTTCAGGATTATTATTGACATGTTTGGATGGATGTTTATCGCCGTCATTGTCAAGTTTAACAAAAAACGTTTTGATTATAAAATTGATGGTCGTGCTTTACCTACGACAAACGTGATCTGCTATGCTGTGATTTTTTTTTTTTTTACACCCAACCTTTTTTCATCCACGGCACACCTTTTCCTTGGAATAAATCCCACACATTCACACCATCAAAAGTGGGACTGGAACTCCTTGGCCTGTGCATGAAAATAGTGACATAATTTTCCACAAGAATCCAAAGGTGCCCGTATTAAAACGTCACTTCTGTTAAAATATCTCGAACTTGATTTTCCACAGAAGTCCCAACGCTTCTACACCCCCCATCCTTAATTATTGCGTGCGATTTTGCACGTCAGTTCTGTCAATATCTCTCTCATACTTCCTGCATGACTTCATTCAAGGACAAGCCTTAAATTGTGACGAAACAAACAGTTCGGTGAGGTGAGGTTCACGCTTGATGAGAAACTGACTCAGAGTCAGATTTACAAACATAAACCCTTAAGGGTAGCTTCTTCAATAGGCCACTGGTTATTTCGTATCTTATTAGCATTCAACGCATGCGCGCATGCAAAACACACACGCTGTTGACCACAGTCTTACCTTAATTTGGAGATGAAGTCCATGCGCCAATGCTTCGCCACAAATAGCTCCGTTACTTTGTTGTAAAAGTCATCCCAATTTTCCTTTAGATCTGCTGCTAGTTTGTGACATCTGCTGTCTCGTTTACTTCTACAGGCACAATTGGGGCAGCATTAATCACCCCTTGGCTCACGTCCGCCCCCCTTTAGTGCGGCAGAGACCTGTGGCTTTTTACTGCAGTTTTATGTCCCATCAGCAAAACAAAGCGTTTCACCTGTGTATTTGTGTGGAAGAAGGTGTTTTGCTCAGGCGACACCAAATTTGCCTCAAAGTGCAAAAAGAAAAAACTAGTAAGGCTCGTCAACCCTGAACAAGAGACGTTCCAAAAAACATGTTATAAATACTTTTATTTGAACTTGAAATAAATACACGCAAACCAAATTGTGAATAGGGTTTTGAATAAATAAATACATAAATAAACTATAGCTGTAGATTCTGCAGCTTAGTTGGTGGTAGTCAGTCAATCCAAATGAATGAAAGTTCCTTCATCATACTAATCACAGCTGGGCTGTAAACTGGTGAAAGCCTCCACCCATGTTCGGGTGTAGTAGATAATGCCGAGGCCGTGTTTCTTCAACGCGTAGCCGTGCCAGCTGACGATTGGTCGGCGGCATTCTGCCGTCACGCCGTTGTCATCTCCATCGGCGCCTGGTCCTTGCTGGCGCGCCGTCAGCTCCACTGCTGCCTTGAACTGGTTGTGAAAGACCCTGGCGTTGCCCATCAATTGCTCTCGGTGCTGTTGGGTCAGATTCCCGACAATGGGCGGAAGGTGTCGCTCCAGGTAGTCGCTAATGGAGCACACAGCGTCGCGGACCTCGGCACTGCTGTTCCCCACCGGGATGGTTATTCCCGGGATAGGCTCTAGGGATTTCCGTCTGTATTTCAGCGGCGGGTTCCCGTTGAAAATGTGTTCCACCTGGAGGCGAGAGTTTAGTGTCACAAAATTACTCAAGTGTATGCTATATCTTAAATTGGGTGAAATAGTTAACCAGTGCTGGGTTATTTATACTCAATGCATTAAGGTTGACGATTTGACCCACAATTCAGGATTGTAATCCATTAAGCACTGGTGGAGCTATGGGTGAAGGGTACTGCCCCCTGAAATATTCTTGGACCATATCATAATTTCCTCCGGGAAACATGTACTGAATGTTTATCAGCATTTCCTGAAATATATTTTGACTTTGTCAGTTTTTTTTTTGATATTATATTTTGATATTTTTGCCCCCTACCAAGGAAAAAAATCCCAGCTCCACCACTGCCAACAAAGAGTAAAAAATAATGAGTTACAAAGAAAGGTTATCATATATCTTTGGATTAAAATAATACATTAATACCAACACTGGCCAGCAGTGTTGTTCAGTGAGTCATTAACAGTTTGTAGAAATGTTACTTTCATGTTACAAAACAACTTAAAAATGGTAACCATCTTCAGTGTTGGGAAAATATCTGTTGCAGTTCTATAGCTAATTCCCACCTTTTACAGATTCAAAAGTGACTTACGTAATCCCTTTCGGCCATGGCTAAATTACACAGGGCCAGCTCTGCTGCCCTGAGGTTCCCCCGCAGCGTCATGATGGCATCGCCAGTGCAGGTCACCGTGACGATGTAAGAAGACAGCTGCAGCAAAAGCACAAGTGGCAGATGCAGCTCACCTTGCAGAACACGCATCACGCTCCTGACATCATCATTTGACAAGCTTATATATACCAAGATTTTTTTTTAACTAACCCCCTCCAAAAAAAAAAAAAAAAAAAAAAACTTGGCTTCACGACAGATTTCGTAATTGAGCACAATGGGGCAACCGTGTCATGTTCATCTGCTGCACCTCGGTGCAGGAAATGGATGATACCTGTGCAGTGACCCGGTTGAACCGTATTCATTTTAAAAATTTATCTTGTAAAAGTGAAAAACACTTATGACGTGATTAGGGACAAGGAAGAACGACTATATATTTAATGGCCAAATTTATATATGACAAGAAAACGGGACTAAACCTCATTGTCACTTTTGACTTAGCGCAAGTGATGAGACAACTAGACGGGACGGGGAATTTCCGGAACGGGAGTGTTACGTGAAGACGTGCGGTGTGTGGGCAGAAATATTTATGGGATGAGTTAACATTGGGCTGTACTCAAAGATAGAAAATGACTAAATGTTGCAATAATAATGTTATCACCAATATTTATTGTACTTTATTTATTTATTTATTTAAATTATATATATATATATATATATATATTAGGGGTGTAAATCGCGGGTTTTGTCACGATACGATTATTGCCGATATCTTAAAGCCTGCTGTGATTCATTCACGATACATCACGATATAGTGCTCCACGATCGATATTTTTATTTTTTAAATAAAAAATATAGAACAATATCCTGATTTATAACAATTCATACGCAAAATCAACAAGGTACTGCAAACTCTTTATTTAGGAAATTACAAGAGTATTGTAGTATACAAAGTGCTTATTTTAACACTGAACTTTATCGAATTCCTATATTTTTTCTCATATAAGTAAAGAAAAAGGAATATTCTTTCTTTTTTTGTAATACCATTAACTTTCAAGTGCATTACTGAACTATTTATTTACAATAATTTTAATTGTCCGTTGAGCCATCTTTTCTTTGGAATCCAAAGTGCTTCCAAACGAATGACTTGAAGCCCAAAGGGGAGCGAATTTCCTCGTCTTCTTGGACACTAGCCATAGCACCAGCCCGCCCAGGAGCCGCGTAGTTGTCGGCTCCCCTTTCACGTGCCTGCTCTGCTCACAACACAGCACGCCGCGTACTGCTCCCGGAAAGAGGAAGCAAGCAACAATGAACTGGATTTCAAACTAAAGTCGCGTCTAATGTCCGAGGTCAAACACGGCGATATAAATCGATGTTTACGTTTAGCATCGATGCCAATAAATCGTAGAGCATTATATCGATTAATCGATGTGTATCGATGAATCGTTACACCCCTAGTAAACATCGACGAGGAAATTCGCTCCCCTTTGGGCTTCAAGTCATTCGTTTGGAAGCACTTTGGATTCCAAAGAAAAGATGGCTCAACGGACAATTAAAATTATTGTAAATAAATAGTTCAGTAATGCACTTTAAAGTTAATGGTATTACAAAAAAAGAAAGAATATTCATTTTTCTTTACTTATATGAGAAAAAATATAGGAATTCGATAAAGTTCAGTGTTAAAATAAGCACTTTGTATACTACAATACTCTTGTAATTTCCTAAATAAAGAGTTTGCAGTACCTTGTTGATTTTGCGTATGAATTGTTATAAATCAGGATATTGTTCTATATTTTTTATTTAAAAAATAAAAATATCGATCGTGGAGCACTATATCGTGATGTATCGTGAATGAATCACAGCAGGCTTTAAGATATCGGCAATAATCGTATCGTGTTCCTTTGTATCGATATGATATCGTATCGTGACAAAACCCGCGATTTACACCCCTAATGTTTACGTTTAGCATCGATGCCAATAAATCGTAGAGCATTATATCGATTAATCGATGTGTATCGATGAATCGTTACACCCCTAATATATATATATATATATATATATATATATATATATATGTATCATATCATATTTAAATCAATCAATAAATAAAGTACGAGTGAACGAGGACATGAAGTTGGTTGGGGTGTGAGAAGAGGATTCACAGGATAGGGTGAGATGGAAACAGATGGCGAGCCCTGAGGGGAAAAGGAAAAGAAGATATTGTAGTGGGTTGACGTAATTCACCCGGAACCTAAGTTCACGTTACAGAGTTCCGGTGGGACAGTTTACACGTGTGGGAATTTCCTGTTGAGTTTGGTGTGTGTTAGGATCTCGAAGGGAAAAGAGTCTGCCCGTTGTTGATTAAGAATAATTATAAATGTCATTAAAACAACTGCCGTTGGCACCGTCGTTTGTCACTCCGCCTCCGACTCCAGTCCTTGCACACCACAATATATCAATTATAACAGTTACTTAAAAGTACATCATTGGAAATAATTTGTAAATGATTTCTTTAAAATACGCTCAATTCTTTTGAGTGAAGAAAGTCGCAGACCATGACCACGCCCCCTCATCGTTGCCTGGCAACCTTCGTCCGCTAAGCCAAACAATTTGCCGGTTCGGCGCGGAAGGACGACAGAGCCGGCTAGTGGAGGACAGCATGAGCTCGGTGGCGTTGTCGGCCGTTCTGGACAAGCACATTCGCCGCCTGTGTCTCGACCAGTTTCCCTGTGGTAAAGGCAGCTGGGTGAGGGAGTACTTACTAGGGGTGTAAATCGCGGGTTTTGTCACGATACGATATCATATCGATAAAAAGGACCACGATACGATTATTGCCGATATCTTAAAGCCTGCTGTGATTCATTCACGATACATCACGATATAGTGCTCCACGATCGATATTTTTATTTTTTAAATAAAAAATATAGAACAATATCCTGATTTATAACAATTCATACGCAAAATCAACAAGGTACTGCAAACTCTTTATTTAGGAAATTACAAGAGTATTGTAGTATACAAAGTGCTTATTTTAACACTGAACTTTATCGAATTCCTATATTTTTTCTCATATAAGTAAAGAAAAATGAATATTCTTTCTTTTTTTGTAATACCATTAACTTTCAAGTGCATTACTGAACTATTTATTTACAATAATTTTAATTGTCCGTTGAGCCATCTTTTCTTTGGAATCCAAAGTGCTTCCAAACGAATGACTTGAAGCCCAAAGGGGAGCGAATTTCCTCGTCTTCTTGGACACTAGCCATAGCACCAGCCCGCCCAGGAGCCGCGTAGTTGTCGGCTCCCCTTTCACGTGCCTGCTCTGCTCACAACACAGCACGCCGCGTACTGCTCCCGGAAAGAGGAAGCAAGCAACAATGAACTGGATTTCAAAATAAAGTCGCGTCTAATGTCCGAGGTCAAACACGGCGATATAAATCGATGTTTACGTTTAGCATCGATGCCAATAAATCGTAGAGCATTATATCGATTAATCGATGTGTATCGATGAATCGTTACACCCCTAGTACTTACCGAATTGACGCGATCCCACCGGCGCCTTTTTACGAAACATTGGGACAAACCGAAAGTCCCGACAATTTTATTTGAATTTTTTTTCGAATTATTTTAAGTGTCATACTTTTGGAGAAATAGTTGTATTTTATTCATGCTTGTAATTCGTTTTTTAACTTTTCTTTGTCCCTTCCAACTTCTCCTTTTTCGATTTAAAAAATGGGAATCATTTTTTAAATGAAATATAGTACTACAAATTAAATCCACAACCGGGTTTTGACAAACAGAAAAAGGCTTCTCACAAAATACCCAACTGAAATACTTTGGGGGCATAAAAATGAGCTTGAACATGAACATTTCCCCAATAAAATAAATGAATAAATTGACATTTTGAACATGATTGAGGGGAAATCATTGTCCATGTCATTTTTGCATTTGAGCAAAGAAATGTGTGCGTTTCCTCCTAACAGAGGAAGGACGGCGGCAGTGAGGCTGAGGCAGTGACGGAGGACACGGACGCGCTGCTGGACCTGTTAAACTGCCCGCACTCTCCGTGGCACCACGACGAGCCGTGGAGCCCGCAGGCCGCCGCCCTCCAGCGTGTGGCCGTGGTGGAGCCAGAGCGACTGGACGCCGACTTTGTGTGCAGCTACTTCAGGAAGCTGCGGATTGTCGACAAGGACGTGAGGAATCTGTTTTTGTAGAGCCTTCTTGCATCAGAAATGTGTAGCGGTGAATTATTGCTTGGCCTTGTTTAGGTGTCTGTGGTCGACAACTACCTGCTGAAGTTCTGCAACTTACAGGAACTTGTGCTCAGCGCCAACCGCATCAGCGAAATCTCGGCCGAGAACCTTCCCAGGACGCTTAAGGTGTGCTGACCCCTTAATATTTCGACCCAAATTTGAAACCCTAACCCTTGTTTGAAACTATATCGCAATCTTAGCCCTATTCTGAAACCCCAAACCTAATTTGAAACCCTATTTTAATTTGGAACCCTTACATTTCAGCTGCTATATTCACATACAATTGCTGTCCCATTTCTAAAGAATGTATCAACACACTTGTTCACATTTGTTACTAACCTAAGTGGCCAATTTCCAATGTGTACCATTGGAGGTGTTGGAGCTGCGTGCCAACCAGCTGTGCGCTCTGGGCCGCCTGGCCATCTCTCCGCCCCCTCGCCTGCAGTACCTCGGGCTGGCCGCCAATCGTCTGGGATCCCATCGAGACGTCACCCTGCTCACAGGAAAACAATGGTTGCTCCTCAAATAACTAACATAGTTCCTTGACATCAAAACACCATCAGGCCACTTATTCTCTACTCCCTTATGTAGTTCTCGTGTGTATTTTTGGGTGGCATTGCGAGTCGTGACCTCAGCCTTGTTATTATAATCCCTGCGTGTGTTACGCGAGAGGCCTGAGCTGGTGTGTCTGGACCTGAGCGAGTGCGACTTCAGAGAACAGCGCCCCCTGCTGAAGGCGCTGGGTACGCTGCCGTGTCTGCGGACCCTGGTGCTGGAGGGAAACCCATTCACGCTGGCACCCTCGTACCCTGGCTTCGCCGTGAACGCCCTTCCCCGACTCTCCTACCTGGACGCGGCGTGGATCGCCCCCGAGGAGCGGCACCGCTACAGGGGAATGGCCAACATGAGCCGTGAGCGTCCACCTTTCTCATCCTTCATATTTTTACTAGTTATAATTAAAAGATTACCTTAGACCTTCTGGTGGACTGGGCGTCGGCCACCGTGCGCGTGGGCGTGATGCAGGGGGTCCCGGACCCGCAGGACGAGGACCCTGACGCTCCGGAGTTCCCGGTGGTCAGCTACAGCTACGTCATCTCGTACATGTTCTTCAGTCACCAGACCACCGCCTACCGGGTAACGCGCGTTCCACTCGTCTTTACACCGCCCGTTCAGTGACAGAAGCTAGATGGCGCTGTTGGCAGGAAGTTGTGATTGGTGGTCCGGCGAAGCGTCAGAGTCAGGACCAGGGTGCTGAGCCAACTCAGTCGCTTAACAAGAAGAGTGTAAAAGAGATTGTGGTGGTCAACCTGGCAGACTGCGACGAGGATCAAACTTCCTCCTCTTGTGGTAATCATTCAAAAAAAATCTATGTGTATCTAATGACAGTCACCAACAGATTTAGAACATGAATAACGTGTATCCATAACGTGTCAGCTGCTACAAATACACTCGAGTAACTTATTCACGTGTAATAACCATCTACCTCGCAGGGTGAAAGTGAAATTCGGGGATATTAACTTTGTCACAGAATCGCGATACAGCACGTCGTCCCAGCCGTGGGCCGACTGCGTTGACTTTGGCCACGTGCTGACGTTTGTCGTGCGAGACCTGAGCGGCTTCAAGAAGTTCCTCCATCGAGGATTTTTCATTTATATCGAGCAGGAAAAGGTAAGAAGTACAAAAGTAGCCACTAGGGGGCGGAAAAACTCTTGTACAAGTTAGTAATGTAATAGTTTTAAAAAAAGCACTCATATTTTAAAGTACATTACAATGATTTTTATTATATGACCGTTTTTAAAATACATCTTTTACATTATATTGACATCCACAGAGCTAGAAAAAAAGGACAGTGACTTGAACAATTTACTGTAGGAAGTTCAGTAATGAAGTATCTGTTTGTGCAGTGTCAATAATTAAATATCGAATTTAAAAAAAAAAAAAAAAAACTCTCATCTTACTTTCAGATCCTGTCGTGGCCTGCGGAGGTCTTAGACGATTCCGGACAAGGTGCCACTGACAAGAAAGGGAAAAAAGTGAGTTTCATCATCTTAGTCGAGCAGGTCCAAAAAGGTACAATCGGGTCATGCTATGGCAAGTAGACGTTATTGTTTATAAAAAAGAAAAAAAGAAAGACTTTGCCTTTTAACAAACACATTAAAAGTCTTAATGTTGGAATTATGAAACTGATGATTAACAATGAATGAGCTGAATATGAAAATAGTTTGAAAAATGTGGACGTAGTTGACAAACTTTGTGTGGAACGTTTCACATGTATTGAAATGTGGCACTTGTCGGAACGCTTTTCAGCCCAAGACTACAAAAGACAAGCGAAAGAAATCTGTGGCGGAGTTGGTGGCGGACCCGCCTGTGACCACGGTGGTGGCATCCTCGCACGTGTCCCTGCGCGGCCTTTTCGGCGGAAATCCAAAAGCGGACATCCTTTGCAACTTTGGCTCAATGCACAAAGATGCTCCGGTGGAAGAAGCTTCCGTTACGGACGAGGCGAGTTAGCACTTGTTTTTCACTGGATTAAGTTTGCCATTCATGTGTTGTTGTTCTTTGAAGAACGTGAGCGTGGACAGCAAATCCAAGGACGATTCCAAGAAGAAAGGAAGCCGTGCTGGATTCAAGAAACCTGGCAAAGGTGATTCTGACATTAAACCTTTGGTGCCATGTTGCATGACCATATGAAGTTGGCCTCGCTCACCTTCCGCTTCACAGGGATGCGGCGCGAGGAGAGCGACGCCGACACGCCGAGCCAGCCCGAGACGGTCACGGCGGAGCTGAGCGTGGAGCTGAAAAAGTGGCGCCACACCTCCGAGGTGTCGCCGCTGGTGCCCGCCAACTCCTGAGGCAAGACGCACTCTGACTTTCATTTTGACACACTTTTATTTGTACAGAAAAGCCAAAGTAGAAAGAAGACGCAAGGAAGTGCTTTCAAGTATTCTGCCTGCATGCGCCCCACCAAAATGCAATAAAAAAAGTATTTTCAGGCATAGAAAAAAAATGCACTATGGCTCCCAAATTGTCACACCATTGTATCCTTCACAAAGAATCATTTGTGGGGATTTATAGTTCTTTATCTCTATATACACACTGCTCACAACAATTTTGGGATATGGTAAAACTTCTGAATGAATCAAGATTGCACTCTAACCTCGGCAGCTGACCTTAAATTGCTCTGTTTCTTTCATTTCCGGGCTTCCATTTTCATTTCTGCCACCTCCGGTTCCTCCAAATTAAGGATGTCTGTAAAGCTTATAGCCAGTTTTAAGCTGAGGCAAAAATGTCGGCCTATATCCCGAGTTTTTTTTTTGCCACGAGTGTGACAAGCTGTGCAAACAAGGATGCCACGTTCTAGCCCTCAAGTCGCTTTTTTTGCACGATGGACGGACAACCCGAGGCGGGCCGCGTTTAGAAGGTTCGGTCGTCATTGCAGTCGTGGCTCCAGTGGCCGAAGAGCTCGCAAATGTCGCAGTAGGGCCGCTCGGCGCCCTTGCTGCCATGGTAGGCGGTGTGCGGCGGCGTGTCGGGCGTTTGCGCCTGCGCCGGGCAGTCCTCCGTGTCATGGCGGTCGAAGCAGTCGCAGATGTCGCAGAATAGTCGAGGAGGGGGCTTCTTCTTTTTCTTCTTCTTGCTGCTCTCCTTGTCCTCCCTACACAAAGCATTAGGGTACACTTTTAGTTTACAATTTAATACAATAGAACTTTCGCAACACAATGTTTCTTTTCTTACAGTAGTCACATAATTGATTCCTGCTATTTTGTCAAAACACTATTACAGGATTAATACAAGATGGTCAATTATTCCATTTTTTTTACTGACCCGTCGTCGTCGTCCAACTCGCTGGCGTTGTTGCCGTTGAGAGCGGCAGCGGCCAGTTTCTCCAACTGGTCCTTGAGGTCCAAATTGTTCTTCCGCAGGTCAACGATGACCGAATTCAAGAAGTCAATCTGGCCCCCCCCACCCAAAACATCAACAAGAAATTAATGACTGCTCCAAAGACACGTACTGTATGACTCGGGATGGGCATTTGCAGGAATTGATCTTAAAGGTGAAAGGTTCCGTTTGATGTACCCACTTAAAAATTCACACCTTGAAATCTACTTATTTGTACGATTGTATAAAAATCAATTGTCTTACACAAAAAAAATATTGTTTACATAATGGCGACAACATTGCTGTAATTACTGTAATTTCCAAAGAGGAAACAAAAATTGCTTATATTTATTTATGTATTGGAAATACAATCTTACACATCTAAGAAAAATGTTACAAAAAGGAGGCACAAATATCTACATAATTGTAAAAGTACATCTCAATGATTGAATGCCCATCTCGAAGCAACTGTTTCTGTCAAGTGAGTGTGAACCCAAACAAAGGCAAATGAGTGATGACCACCCCAACGCACTCGGAATCCCCGTGATGACTTCACATATATTTAAAGGGGACATATTATGGACAACCTAAACAATGCCAAAATGGTAAGCAGAGCTGCAGTGCTAACGTTAGCATTAGCTAGCAGCAGATCTTATGTTTGGTCATGTGCCACACCACGACACTAATTGACAAGTGAAATTTGGCAGTCACTCAGGAACAATTTGGAATTGTGTGGGCAATAAAAAGCATAACAGGTCTCCTTTAAGTGACACATGCTTGCATGCACGAGTGACGCTGACAACAACAAAAAAACATGAACAAACCGCTGCCTGATGGTTCTGCGGCATTGCAGACAGAGCACAGCATTGGGGTGAACGGAGGAGAGGAAGAAAATAGCAGGTTCAAATTAGAATACAATACGCACACACAAAATGGGACAGTATGACATTTTAGAGGTTGGGCGGACACATCATTAGGCACACCTGCGCAATCTCATGACATCCAACCATCCTCACAAAATAAGCCTTGATGAAGATGATGCTACATTTTCAGGGGGATAAATATTGGGGAAAATTTAACTATTTTAATTCGTTTGGTGGTGCGCTGCGGTTGCGCAATCGGACGCGCAAATGAAAAAATGCTTTTTTCTTTTCTTTTTTGCTTGGAACGGATTATATTTTTTCCATTATTTGTAATGGGCAAACATGATTGGGAATTCGAACGATTCACTTCTCAAACAGCCTTCTGGAACGGATTGTGGTCGAAAACCATGGCTCCACTGTACTAGATTAAAATGAAACAACTACAAACAAATACGACAAAAAATATTGAACAAAATCAGACAAGATATTTGGATACTAGAAAATAATTAGGTAAATAGAAATATACAAAATTTCAATGTAAGAAAGAAAATCCACCGTATTGTGCAAGTGTACCTAATGAAGTGTACTGAGGGACTAATGCGGTTGAGCCCCTCTAAAAGGTGATACTGAAACAATCAACACTCGACTCATGTTGCAAGCAGCTCAGTTCTGTACGACCGCCCCCCAAGAGACTTTAGAAAGAAGAAAAACGGCACTAGGGGCAGGGTAAGGAAGCAAGTTGACACTCAACTTCCTCTTAAAGCCTTTCCGAGTTTTCCCTGATGAACGTACCTCGGCCTGCGTGTCCGTGTCCCTCAGCTGGCTGACAACGACATCACCTGCACGCCCAAGAGTGTAGAGGCACGGTCACGCCACCATCGTTCAGAAAGTGACACAAATTCGACCGGCATCAAAAGTGCACCTGATGGGGCGGCAAGCTCTTGCTCCAGCTCTTTCACTCGCTCCTTGAGCTGAGCCTTGTCCTGCTCCAAGGCAGCGATGGCGGTCTGCAAGGTTTGGGCTGAGGCACTTTGCACACGCGTGGCAGCCAGCTGAAGAACAAGCAATATGAGCGCAAAAATGAACCCATATTGAGAGAGAGAAAAAAATACTAAAGCCAAAATCAGACAGGGAAAAACGACAACAATGAATGTTTATGGTGGTTTTGCTCGACCTCGCTCTTTAGGGCCTCCATCTGCTGATCCTTCTCGGAGGCTAAGACACCGTTTTTACGAACGGACCTTTGGAACTCGGCATTCTCCTTCTCCATCTTCTTCTTCAAAGTGCTCTCGCTGTCCACACAGGAAAAAAAAAAAAAAAAAAAGAACAGTGCACATTGAGTACAGGAATGATGTCTCATCTTTTTGCTTCAGCACATTTCATTCTCGGGACTGAAGGCAAGTTTCAAATGTAGCTGAAATTAACAGTAGAGTACCTGAAGGCATAACTTGGCAGGCTTTCAGAAGAATACATTAAACAAAAAAAGGGTTTTAATTCTTGTGAGATGGTAGAAAGGTAATAAGTGACAAAATGTGTCATTGCCAAACCTTTGCTTCAACTCCTTCAACTGTGCTTGGAGTTTTGAGTGCTCGTCCCTGAGCTGGGGGGGGGACAAAAATCATCATGCTCAAGACTCAACTTGATTGTGCAGCATTGACAAGAACACCTTGCTAAATTCACTGTGGTCCTGGTGATTGTTCTCGACATCCTGAGCCAGCTTGTCCTTCTCGTTTTGGATCGACTGCAGGGAGCGTGACTTAACGGACACCGCTTCTTTGAGCTCCTCGCTAAGGATGAGCAGAAAACGGCCATGTTGCGCTGTTCAATACCAAAACGTAGGAATTTACGTGGCGGGCGGGCGTGCTCACGTTTCCCGGGAGAGACTCTCCAGCTTTTGGCTTTTGGCATAAAGTTGCTCTTTGGAGGTGCTCAGCTCTTGCTGGTACTTTGATTGCTCTTGTTTGAGCTCATCCATCTGAAGGGATAATCAACGCAAGACAATCAAATATTAGAGCCAGATTACAAAATAGAGAATAGGAGGGGAAAAAATACAGCGGCGTCTTCACTCAAATCAACTCTCGCTATTATAATAACTGAAAATGTCATGAATTCTTTCAAATTATTTTTTGAATAGAAAAGCGTTTGTGTTCTCTAACAATAACATTTGCTGTGTTTGATCAGTTGATCAATAATATCTTTTTTTGAATTCCGAATAGGTACCTGCGTTTCCATTTCTCGCTTGGAAGAATGAAGACTCTCCAGCTGAACTTGAGCTTCACACTTATCTTGGAGCAAAGCGTCTCTCTCCTTGGTCAGCTGCTCAAGGGCCTCGGCGGTCTGGCCGGAAGCCTCGGAAGCCTGCGGCGAGCGGGACCATGATGAAACACTGTTTTAGAACGCAGCGCGGGCCACGGCGCAGCAGAGATGACAAAAGCTTGATTCGAGCCTCATTTTGGTCTCGCCGGATCGAGAGCGTGCTCAATTGTAGAACCAATTAAAATAATACACAGTGAACATGTGTGCAGTACAAATAGATACGACCTGTAGACTCAGAACGGAGGGGAAAGTGGAAATGAATGCGAGTTAGCCGTTTTATTAGGTACACCTGTCCTGTACCCGACAAGATTAATTCTGACAGCTCTGGTACAAGAAGCTATAAAAATTAGCGGCTGTTTTTTTTTTTTTTTTTTTTGGGCGCTCAATTAGCAACAATAATAAAAGGACCCGTGATTGCTCTTGTAACGCAAATTTCGCCAAAACACCGCAAAACGGAAGATTGCGTTATAAGCCCACAGGGAGGAAAGAAGGCTTGCAATGTATGGTGAGGATGTGAAGAATGAAAACCAGGAAGACAGACAAGCAGGCATGCAGGTGCACTGGCGTACTAGAGGAACTAGCGGAGGAATACCTCAAGCTGCTGAGCAATGGCCTGTTTAAGTTGAGACTGGAGCCGCTCTCCTTCGGCCACAGCCTCTTGGTGGCGTTTCTCCGTGGCGGCCGTGTCCACTCGGAGGGTCTTCACATCCTCCTGCAAGTCCTCAAGCTGGCCAATTAGCAGTGACTTTTCCACAAGCCACTGGGACACGTTGTGCTCAGAGCGACTGCGTCCAGCGAGGAGCGCCTCCTTCTCCGTTTCCAGTGCCGCCACCCGTTTGTCGGTCTCGTCCAATTTGGATAAAAGCTCTCGCTTGTCTTCAGACAAGCGGCGGGTCACTAGCTCTTGTTCCTTGAGTTTTGCTTTTGCCAGGTCGGTTTCTGCCGTTAAAGACTTCTGCTGCTCGTCTGCGTTCTGAAGTTGGGCGGACATGTCGTCGTTGTCCCGCCGAACTCGGGACAGGGTGTTCTGCAACTCCTCCGTTTGCCAAGCGGCCCGAGTCCGTTCACTGGATTCCGCCTCGAGCCGTTCCTCCAGATGCTGCTTGGCCTCGGACAACGACTCCGTCTGTTTTTTTAGCTCCAGGATCTCTTCGAGGAGCTTCTTCTTTTTAGCATCCGATTCCGCCGTGTGTTTGGAGAGTTTGTCGACTTGCCCTTTCAATTCCAAGGTGGATTGCTCCAGATGCATTTTGAGCTCCCCGCGTCCTCGAGCCAGATCGGCATTGGCCTTTTCCAGGAGTTCGATTTGGGAGGAACGTTTCCCCAGTTCGCTCTCGAGCTGGGCCTTTTCTTTTTCCAAAGACGTCAACTGGGCTACGACTGAATTTGTTTTGCACGTGACTTCCTCCAGCATCCCTTCTAAGCGAGACTTCTCCTGATCGATATCGCCCTGAGTTCTGGAAGAGCTGTCCAATTGATCCTTTGTGGCTCGGATGTCACTCACAAGCTTCTCCCGCTCTTGCAAGAGGTCCTTAATGTCAGCGGCGGCCTTGGAGTGCTTTGCTTCTATTTCGCCTTTCTCACCAGCCAGACGCTCGTAATTTGTCTTCTGCTGCTCGAGCGCCGCGTGGAGGGTCAGTTTCTCCTTCCTCAGAGCATGCAGAGCCTCTGAGCTTTCGGAATTCTGCGTGCCAAACGTCTCCCTCTCTCGTTCCAAAGTTGCAGACATCTCGGTCAGCTTTAGGTTGGACAGAGTCAGTTGCTGGGCAGACTCTTTGATCTTCTCTTTCAGCTCTTCAATATCTTTAAGCAGCTCCTCCTTCTCCTTACAGACTTTCCTCTGTGAGGCGAGCAAGTCCTCCTTCTCCTGCAGGAGATGAAGCCTTTCGGAATGCGTCACTTGGCTGCTGGTCTTGGACTCCTCCAGCATCTGGACCAGGCTGAGGCGAGACGCCTTCAGGTCTTCGCATTCGCGGACGGAGCTGTCCAGCTCCTTCTTGGCGAGGTTGAGCTTATTCTGCAGTTCCTCCTTCAACGCCTCGAGGTTCTTTTTGTCCGACGCGACCGCGCTGATTTCGGAGGACATGGTGGCCTTCTCTTTGCTTAGCGTTTCTACGAGAGACTGCAGCTGATTGTTTGTCATTGTCAGATCTTCTTTCTCCAAGTTGAGAGACTGCAGCTTGGCCTGCAACTCTGCGTTCTTGGCGTCCAGACACTTCTTGCCGGTTTTGGCCGCATCCAACTCCGAGAGGAGCTTGTCGTTCTCGCACGCGAGTTTAGACCTGCTCTCGTTGAGGTCCTCCTCGAGCCTGCTGCGCTCTTTGCAGATGTTTTCATAGTCCTCCAGGAGCTGCTTGTTGTGACTTTCAGCCCGCCGCGCATCCTGCTTCTGTTTGTGCAGCGTGGCATTCTTCTCCTCGTTTTGTTTCCGGAGATCCTCAAGATCGGACTGCTGTTTGATATTTGTGCTCTTCAGGGTGGTGTTTTCATCCTGCGCCTCCAGGAGACCTTTTTTGAGAATCTCCAACTGGTCCTTGAGTGACGTTCTTTCTACCTCTGAGCCCTTGTTGCCGTCGAGTAATTCATCCCTCTCCTTTGAGAGCTTCTCTACGGTAACCCGGAGGTCCTCGTTCTGTACGGAAAGATCCCGGAGAGCAGAAAGCTTGCTCTGCGCCTCTGAGAGCTGCGTTTCCAATTTGCACGTGTCAGCGCGAGCTTCCTCGCTATCCTGACACTTGCGCTCCAGAGCTACAGTCTGCTCTTCCAGTTTTGCGGACAAGTGTTCAACATTATGCTTGGAGGAGTCGAGCTCAGCGGAAAGATGCTGGGGAAAAGCAAGTTGATGGGGGGGGGGGGGGGGGGGCAAAAAAAATGGAGGATATATTCAAAGATGCACATCAAGAAAATGTAAGGTGATCCCCAAAATAAACCAAGCCAATATGTATGAATGCAAACACAAAGGTTAAGCTGCAGAAATTAAAAATAAATAAAAACGGCAAAGACACCATAGCACAACACCGAACGCACGTTCAATAGTGATTTGGATTTTGCAGCAAATCCAATGTTACTCGATTAAACGTGACATTGAGTCACATTTTGCTCCACTGCGATTAGTTCATGATGGCATTTTTTACATGAAATGACGAGAAGGGTCATAAGTGTTAATGTCCAAGGGGAGGTGAGGGGCTTCTCACACATGTACACTAGAACAGGAAAGTAATCACAGCTTCACTTTTTCGAGAAACATCGATTGGTGGGAACGGGATGCAGATTAGCTGAATTTTAAGCTTCGTGGCAAAGACAATGGCATCTTGACTTAGTTTAATTTGTTCTACTGCTGTAGAGGCCTCATTTAAAAAAAAAAAAAAAAAAAAGAAAATCAAATGTCAAGATTAACAATATCGAGGAAAGAAAATCATGTTATGTGATAGCTGGGTACAAAGAGAGAGCCTACTCATTACCTGAAGCTTTTCCTTGTACGTCTTCAGCTCAGACACCATCTTTTCCAGCTCCTGGCTCCTGTCCTTGGAGGAGGAGAGCTCCTTCTTCAGATTGTCCAGTTTGTCTCGCAGCCCTTGGACCTCCTTGCCGTGGACCTCGGAGGCCTGGTTGAGAGCCTTTGCCTGAGAGTCCTTAAGATCCTCGGCCTGGCTTGCACTCTGCTGCACACTCATCTCCTTGGGTACGAGAAAAGACCCCGAGTGACGACGGATGCAACGCTTTGTCATTTTGTCAAAGGATTGACTTCAGAGATCCGACCATCAACAAATAATTAATAAAAAAAATATGCTTTCCCCTAATATATCTGCCATATCACTACTAACCAATGTCGCAATCTTCTCCTGGAGACATTTCATTTGAGCTGCATGGTTGTCTCGCGTCTCACACAGTTCCTGGTCTTTGCGCGACAGATCCTGCTCCCGTTGCTCATTGGAGAGGGCCACCTCGTTCTTCTGTTCCACCAACTGACTCTGCAACTCCTCGAGCCTCCTGAGAGAGGGAAGGCAGGCAGAGCGGATTAAAAGCAGGGGGAAGAACAAATCTTGCCCTCGGATGTTGAACTTATCTGATTAAATATATTACTACAAAAAGATTAGTCACATCTACCTATCGAATTTCTTTCCCCCCTAAGGGTACAGCACTCAGCACCTTTCTTTCTGCCGAAGGTCTTCATTCATTTTGCTCAGCTGCAACGAACTGTCGCCGGATGCCGTCATCATGTCCGAAATGTCTTTCTCCAGTTTGCTCTTGTCCTCGCCCAGCTGCCGCACCTTCTCGTCCGCAGCCGCCAGCTTCCTCTCCAGCCCTGAGTTGAGAGAAACGCGGCGGCTCGTGACTTCATACATAAACATAGTTGTTGTTTCGCACGTTTATGCTGCTTACCACTAAGCTGACTCCTAAGAGACTCTGATTCTGTGGTAAGAGTTGTGCACTGCTCTTCCTTTTTGCTGAACCTCTCAAGGGTTTCTGGCAAACCAAGAATGACATTTGTTTTGTTTTTTTGTTAGGTTGAGGATCTAGTGAAACGGGCACAAGGCGGGGTGCTACGCAACAGGCTGAGGAGAAGACAAAGTGAATAATTCCTTACCTTGCATAGTTTTTGCAGATTTAGTCTGCTCCTCTGTGCTTATAGCCAACTGTTGCTTCTGTGGGCAAGAAAAAAAAAAAAAAAAGTGTTGGCGACCCACCAAATGCATTTCAATGGGCATTGTGGAAAATATAAGTATATTTCTACGATACTGACTGTCATACAATTTGTTAGAACTAATTCAGTGCATGTGTGGATTTAAAGGAGAAAATTAATCCCCAATATCGTTTTTTTTTCTTTTTTAACAAAAATGTTCCACTGCAGAATAGAGGCAAATTATCAAAGTATGATTGTGATGACTAAATAGTCAATTTATATGTATAAATAAAACTAAATACACTTACCAGGCCTCCAAGCTGCTGCTCCACAGCTTCTTTTTCACTGGCTAAGCTTTGCTGGAGTGACAGGATTTCATTCTCTTTGCCTTCCAGCAGTGATCTCAGTTCACCAACTAACTTTTAAGCAAAGAAAATAAAACAAGATTACATTTTTGAAAACCACACTTGAAGCCAACCAAGTATTAGTTTCAAACTCACATGCTCAGTTTTTGCACAATTTCAGCAATTATCTTCGAAAAGGTAAGCTTTTGTACTTGCCACCATAGTTAGTACCTCAGTTGCCTGTGGGTTTCCTTGATTTGGAAGATCTTCCAGTGGTGCTTTCTGGTTGCTTTGGCTAAGACACAAACATCGGACCATTTGTGCCACCGTCTCTTTGGTTTCTCTCTCGTCCTGGGCCTGGCGCGCTAGCTGCGCTCCCATCTCCTCCAGCTCCTTCACCTTGAGCTCGGCCGCGTGGAGCTTTCCGAGGACGTCCTCCAGCTCCACCAGGTGCTGATTCTCAGCTTTGTCAACGCCGGCGCGCACGGCGTCATCTAGGCGCTCCTTGTCTTCGGCGAGGGAGGCCAGACGCTCTTTCAGCTCGTGAATCTGCATGTTGCGGGCGGCGGCGGCTTCCTCCAGGGCTCGCTCGTGTTCCAGCTTCAGCTTCTCCAGCACGTCGGCATTGTCCTTCTCGGCCTGGCTCAGGCGCATGCGAAGCTGCTCGTTGTCGCCGGACAGCTTGACGCCGGCGGCCTGGAGCTGGGCGGTCGCCTCGCCGTGCGCCTTCTCGTGAGACTCCAGTTTCTCCCGTAACCTGGCTAGCTCCTCCTGCCGTTCGGCTTCCAGTGAGGCCAGACGGTCTCTCAGGGACGTGATCTCCTCCAATAGGGGAGAGACGCCGCCGCCGTCAGGGTCGTCGGAGGCCTGCCGGGAGCCCAGACGGAGTTGCAGGTCGGCGACCTCCCGGGTGCGAAGCGAGAGGTCCCGCTCCAGCTCCATGATACGGGATCTCTCCGACACGGTGGCAACCTTGAAAGGCAGACATTTTGAGTTCAGAAGTATCTGACACACTGAGCCTGCTAGCAGGGCACGTGAAAAGACATTCAAAAAGATGATTACAATTTTTTTTTTTTTTTTTTTTTAAACGATTATGCAAATGATATTTATCCCCGATTTTTTTTATCAATCCCACACAGCAACATTTTGAAGTCATCAACTGTCGGGGAATGATTTGAATGTTTTCAAACAAACCTCACAATGGTAACAGTTTTTGTTCAAATGCACCAGTCCAAATTATTATGCACAGTAGTGTAACGCAAATGTTTGATTTTGTTTCAACACAAACATTATCCACCTGCTTTCTTGGAGGACTTTTTTTTTCCAGGGAGGAAATTGGAGGGGGAAAAAACCCCCTCACATTTATGTGTATTTCCACAATAGACCACAAACCAATTCCAGGTGGACCTCCAGACATACCACCTGGTGCAACACTATCATCTCGCTAAAGTGTGTGTGGGTTTTTTTTTTTTTTTCTCTCTCCCCCTCCCTATCCTAACGCGACACGGCATCCATTACCCTAGTGTCTTCTAACTCTCTTTGAAGCTTCTCAGCTTTGGTCTTTTCAAAGTGTAGACTCTGTTCAAGCTCCTTACTGTGGACATGCTCCAGCCTGGTCTGCGTCTGTTAGTACACAAGGGCGGAGGGGAGAAAAAGAAAGAAGGAGAACACACCAGAGCCACCATCACATGCCAGCCCGACACAGACAAGAGGAAGAAGGGGACCAGAATGGACAGTTGGATGGAGTCATGGGTGATAACTAGAGCATAAGGAAGGAGACACCACCAGTTAGTGCACAACGCTTAGGTTGCACCATGAGCACAAAGCTTGTGAATATGCAGAAAAGATGCAATGTGCACGTTGGGAAATTAGGGAGGGGTGAGGGAATAATGGGGACATGCAAACGGACACCTGGTCCAAGAAGCTGTGCTTGGTGGAAAGAGAGGGATGTGGCCATGTATGATGTTGTGCTGCAGTGTTTTTGGATGTTCTTTAATTAAGCTAACTGCATTTGGTATATTTTTGTAGGTCAAATTGTCACATTTTCAAGTTAAAGAAACACAAGCAGCAATGTCCAAATGATTGGAGACGCTACCAGAACTGCTGATAGGTGGGTGGGGGGGAGTGGGATGACGGGAGGGATCTCCAGTGGTTCCATGCCGAGCACTGGACCAACACGGGGAGAAATTTTAAATGATAAAAAAGGACGAAGACAAGAGGGAAGAAGAGGCAATAACATCACTAAATGGGAGGCATTAGAAAAGTTCCAGCATTAGCCGCCAGCTTGCGCTCAACAAACGTTTTTTGTTTAAGGTTTTTGGTTTGTTGTTGTGAAGCCCCATGCACATTCTGAGGGTGACTCATAAACCGTTAGTGCACAGCACACATACACGGAGGGGGATAAAAAGGGGAAAAGGCGTATCCTAACCCTGACGCCCTGGTTTTAATGCTCTAGTTTGAGTTCCTTCCGCAGTGGAGTGGAAGTTGATGACAAATCCTGCCATCCAACACAGCCTGAGCAAGAGCTGGAACACTGCACTTGGAAAAACAGGACTCTCATCAATCAATATACTTTGAGTGGCTAGTTTCTGCTCACATCATTGTAGATAAAGAGAGAATGCAGATGTGGTGCTTCCTGTTCCACCACCACCACCACCGACTTATTCGGACCCTATGACAATCTGGACTTTTGAAAACACGACAAGCAGACACATTTTGGAAAGTAGCCTGCGAGTATTGTTGTACGCTCTACGTATGTATGTGTGTATGTATGTATGTATGTATGCGTGTGTGTGTGAGTAACATATGCAAATGGTCTCATTAAACATGCCTCAGTCTGAATGTGTATGTACTATACATTTTTAAAAATCCATCAAACACATTCATTGTGATGCGTGTGCATATTGAAATGGAATCAAAATTACCTCCAGGTCACCTTTCGTAATGCACGCCTCCTCAACGCGGAACTGAAGGTCTTCCACTTTTCTGTTGGGAGGGAAAAAATAAATAATTAACTATAAACTTTCAATTGTTAACAGTAGACTAAATTTGACGTGTTGGCCCTACCTCCGCTCCTCCTCGAGTTGATTGAGCAGCTCGACTTTGTCTTTGTCAGCCGCCTCCACCAAGGCACGTAACTGATCCATCTTAGCCTCCATCTTCCAGACCACACGATACAAAATGTTCATTTTGTCTGTCAAATTTGATGCCGCCCTTCCCACAAAATGCGCGTTTCATCAGAGTTACCTGCTCTTGGTCATCCCTGAGCAGCGAGATTTCCTGCTCCATCTCACTGGCGTGGCTGGTGGCTTTGGCCACCTCGGCCTTCTCCATGTCCCGCTCCACCATGAGCTGCTCAATGTGTTGCTGCTTCTCCTTTAGAGCCTCCTGCAGGGCCGTGGTGCCTGAGATCTTGCGGTTGTACCGTGACGACGTTTCTGTCAGCTGCGGGATCAAAAACAAACTACCGTAATGCAACGGATATGAAAAGACGCTTGATGCTGAGGGCCCACACTCATTTATTTGTAGTCGACGCTAATCTGTCTTAAGTCATCAGCGCATCTTACCAGGCCAGTGCGGCTGGCCTTGGTGCTGACCGAGGAGGTCACGGAGCTCATGGTGCTGATGGAGGAGGCGCTGGGGCTGCGCTTCAGGCCGCCTGGCGTCACGGCCGCCTTGCGAGCCGTAGCCTTGGCCGGCGTGGTGGAGGGGAACCCGATGCGCGTGACTTTGTGCACCGGTGCAAATAGGCCGTACCTGGGCTGGCACTGGAAGTACCTGCGGAAGCAGACAGGAAAGGAAACCTTTGAAAAAATATTGTGTGAAACTCTGAATTTGTCTAGGTCAATACATTCCTCCCATTAAAAAGATAATAATGGCGAATAAAATTTCATACCTTGTGCCCGCCACTGCACCGTCATTCTTCCCCAAGGGCTCGTCCAGCTCCACACCACACCACTCGCCTTTCGCAAAATCCGTGTCGCCGATAAAGCGCACCACTCCTGCCTTGGTACCGCCGACCTGAGGAAGGGAAGGAAACCCAAAAACGACATTATAGACCTTTAAAGATCAAAACGTGCACCTTGAGAAATAAAGTTCAAACCAAAGATTTACGTAATTGATGAACAGACTCAATATTTGTAATAATTACAAAGTGACTTTTCCATTATACGTCCGCTTGAACGCTTTTCTTTTGAGGAATGTGCAACATCTCGTTTTGCATGTGGTAAACCTCAAAACCGTAGACTGTTTTGAGTAGCCAAAGGTCTCAAAGAGTTCTGACGTGCCCCCCACCACCACCACCACCAAAGCTGACAGTTTGACCGCAATCTGCTCAACACTGGCACGTCTTACTGGTGCTTTACAGGAATTATGTCATTTAGGATTTCAGTGAGCAAAGCAGATTACAGTGAACCCTCTCACTGTTGGAGGTGTTTGGCATCCAAGTACCTGACTCTATAGCAAAAATTCAGGAAGGGGGGGAAAAAAAAACCAACCAGATAACCCGGAAAGAATTTTCTAAATCATACAGACTGGCTGGCTGCATCATTAGACAAATTAGGAAGGTGACATTTTCATTTTCATTTGTATTGCTAAATGAGCCGGATTAATCTATGAAATGAACCGATGTCTAACACAACACATTTCTTAGCATTCTTCATTATTTTGATTAACAAGTGTGGTCACGGAACAAATTAGACTCTTATCTCAAAGCACTGCTGTACAGTGACTATGCTGACATGCTTAAGCTATTATAGAGAAAACAAAAGGCGGCAAAGTTTACCAACACCCGGTCACCCATCTTGAGCTCCCGTTCCCCTTTCTTGACCGAACCGCTCTCTGACAGGTTGGAGACTGATTCGCTGTTGGTGCGAGCCAGGTTGGAAGACTGCGCCGTTGGGATCGCGGACGAGGTCTTCTTGGCTGCTGCAGACTTGACAGCGGGCGCGTGGGAGGCCACGCTGGCTACGGACCGGGCGGGCGAGGCGGCGCGGGAGGGTGGTGCCGTCTGGGTGCCGTCGCCCTCTCCCTCGGTGCGCGACAGCTTGGACGGTCTTGTGAAGATCCCTCGCAGGGCCTCGCACTGGAAGTAGCGCACGCCCGCCACCGAGCCGTCATTCTTTCCGATTGGCTCGTCCAGCACGATGCCCGCCCATTGTCCCGGGGCGAACTGGGTCTCTCCCAAAAACTGCACGTAGCCCGGTTTGGTCCCATTCACCCAGACGCGCTCGCCTATCTGGAAGCTATCGCCGTCATCGTTGTTGTCGTCCACGCCGGAGGCAGATTTTTCGACCACGGCGGTTTTACTTCCTGTTGAAAAGCAGGACAAATAGTACATACATCTCATACCTTGAGGAAGTGTGGCAGAAAATATATATAATATATATACACTATACTAAAGTGCCTTTACAAATCCACTTATACAAATGCCACTAAAAAGGCAAACTTCTGATCTGAATTGTTAAACCAATACAATCCTTTGATTATTATTCCGCTTTCAATTGTGTTCATTTTGTGTCCACCAGGTGTCACTAGTTCAAAGCATGCGGTCTTACCTGAGGCCGGGTTGGTCTTTGGTGCGCCGGTACCTGGTACCCGAGCTACCTTACTGGGCACTTTGATACCGCTGGCCTTGGCCGAGCTCATGTTTCCTCGTGTGGTGTCGTGGACGTCCGAGGCCAAAGTCCGTCAACGGGCGCAGTCTGAACGTAGACCATGTAAACCACCAGGTAAAGGCTCTTGGATGGTGATGTAAAAAATATATATATAATATATACAACTCCAAAAACAGAAAAGGCAGTAGGGGGTTGGAGCGGAAAAAAAAAAAAAAAAAAAAAAACACCCTGAGGGAAGAAAAAAAAAAAAAGATTTGCGCATTGGCAAAATCAGAATAATCTTGTGAAGTGGACCAATATACAGACTACAGTAACAATCTACTCACTGGGTGTTAGATTTCAAACAAATTGTCACTTCATAATTTTATAAACTGTAATTAATCATAATGATGTCGTTCTTCGCCCCTTGGTCACTGTGTGCATGGAAGATGAAAATGTTTGGACGCCCCTGCACTAGTGTAAATATGTCCTTGAGTCATTTGAGGCCACTTTGTTTTGGGAGGCATTCTGTTCCTGTGAGCACAGCAGAGGCCATGTCACACGCCTAAAAATACTCGCCAAAAGGCCAGATGATACGCCGGCACAGATCATGCCTCCGCCGAGCTCTTCTGGCGGCATCCGCGACCTTGATCGACTGGCAAACGCGGCCACTCAGGCTTTTTGTTCTACCAAATGAAATGGGAATGTCTGGCTGGTAGATGAAAACTGGATTATGGCCGGGGGTTTGGGGGGGGGGGGGGGGGCAGATCCGATACCACCACCAGTGTTAGATAATCCTATTTGTCAGATTAGCAGCCCACAGAAAGCGATGTTTGATTTTAAATGTCGTCACCTTTTGTCAACGTGCCCCATAAACCTGCTCAAATGTCATGGAACATTTTTCTCATTACTTTTTGAGCAACTTGCTGTTTCCTAAAAAGGATTTGGGCAGCAAAACTCTAAACAAGTGTTAGATAGATGATGATGATAGAACTTTATTCATCCCACAGCGGGGATGATACTTTTTTTGTAGGCCTATTCGTGCCAGACATGCCTACCAAATTCTAAATGAAACAAGTTTCAGGGTCTGAATTAAAAACATAATAGATAGCAAGCTAAAATCTGAGATGGCTGGCTCAAACCAAAATGGAAGACTTCCTGTGTCTCTTCAGGTGTGTCTTTGAGACTTTGTTGGGACAAGAATTTATCTATGATAGACATGCCTACCAAATTTCATTTCAGTAAAACTTCAACATCTGACCTTGTGGATTCATCAACTTTGTGTTTTATGGCAAGTCGTCAAAACTTTCCCACCATGCTTCACCCACGCAAAAACTCAACCCCAATCTGTCTTGAAGTTGTACCATGTTGTCCAACCTTTATTGCCAATTAGAAAACGCTTACGACAGAAATGTCACAAAAAAGGTGATCTCATCTTAATTAATTCACTCCGTTTGAAACTTAGGCAAAAAAACAACAACACCCACCCACAAACACAGACACACACAACTCCAACCTCCCACATAGACACACTCTCAAGATATTTGTCAGTCGCGGAATGAAAGGCGGCCATCATCATCGACCCAGTTTAACCGGAGCGTTCCAGTTTACACCCCCTATGCCTAGCAAAGAACAGCCTCGGGGGTCATGGGACCGCCAGGAAAAAATCCCCAAAAGACACCGCACTTAATGCCACACAATATATCAACTAGCACTGGTGGACCCCAGAGAGAATCTTGAATGTGGCCCATCCAAGCCATGTCGCATTACGCGCGACCACTCGAGTAAAATCATCCACTTGGAGACTTTCCCGCTGCAATCATGTTAATCTTGAATCTTGTAGCCACACGCTAATCTGCGGCGAGGCTGGCGAGAAGGTGGCAGGGGGTGTTGGGAAGCCAAACCATGGAGCACAGACAAATTGATGCTTCAGGGCCATCACAATAATTTGTTATACACATATGTTTGGGTCCCTCCTTTTCACAGAACCTTGGAGAGTAACAGCATTTTAACATCCAACTAACCCCCACCCACCCACACACACACACACACACACACACACACACACACACACACACACACACACATCCTTCCAAACAGTTCACTAAAATGTCACCTGGATCACAAAGCATTTCAATGATGTAGTGTCTCAAAACACTTTGTGGAGGGGAAAAAAACACTACATCAGAGGACAAAGACCATTTTCTGGAGGATATAAAGGCAGAACATCATGCTACCAAAGTAAAGTTAATACTAAAAAATACAAGTTCGCTTGTTGCGAAAAGCGCAAATTCAAAAACTGTGACAGGACAATGGATTTGACGCTTTCTTTTGTGAGGGGAGCACGGATTACAGGGCCAGGTTTACCTTAAAGTATCTGTCACAGTATCGGAACATCTATTACGACACAAGTGCAGAAGTGATAGGAACCCTTTCATCAATATTTTTGCAGAGCCAATCGTAAATTTGGTAAATTCCGGTTAATTACCATGGAGATTTTCCAACTTCCTCTGCAACTGTGAAAAGTGTCGATTAAGAAGTTCGTGTAAAAATGTATTGTACTTTCCCGTATGCAACAAAACGAGGGGAAAAAAATGTCTGAGGGAGAAAGTTAGGTAGTGCGCTGACGTTGACAGCTTGAACCGAGAAGCTAACGGACGCCGCCTATCTTTGAGGTGGCACATCTGGTCGAGCTAACGGCTAAAAGTAGCCGTAAATGATTTAACAGATTCTTAAAAAAAAATCTTAAAACACTCCGGCTACCCTCCCACCGACCACAGCGAAAGATATACTACAGGGGAACGTCATTCGAAGGCGGCGAAAAGTATCCGCAATGTCGCTTACGCGATGGCAGCTCCGGGGCCGTGGGAGGGCTAACTTTTCCCCGTACCAAATAATAACCACCCCACGGATAACACCGTGTAACTCGTAGCGTTTTTGACAATACGCCATGGTAAGTTAGTGCATATATCAAACGGGCGAGGCCCGAGTGACAGCGGGTAGTGGAAGACCGAGCCACGTTAGCCATTAGCCGACCTGACGCCTCAAGTAAAGTCGTCACTTACCTGGGCAACTTCAACCGACGTCCACTCGTTTAGCGGCATTGCTTTAACCCCTGCCCCATTTTTTTCTTGAAAAGGCGACTGAAATGACTTGACAGTGCGTGAACTGACCTGTTTAGGCGTGCCGTGGATAGAACCCACGTCTTCCCCGTTGAAAGAGAAGAGTTTATCGGTTACTGCTGCTTCGACTTCTCACTCTGGCAACAAATACTGTACCGGCGGAAGCGCGAGGTTTCCGACAAAATAAATTTTGTCCAAATAGAGTTGCCGTAGTAGTGCTCAGATTTGGTCAATGCAGCGGATTGGGTATTTGAATAAGTGTATAACGTGGATCGCGCACGAGTGTAGTTACCCGATTTGCTCTATTCGTCCATCATTTTATGTATAACTTCTTACCAAGAAAAAAAAAAAAAAGAATACATCTGTTATATTTTGTCATTTTATTATTATGCATATAGGTGTATATGGCTGTATGTCACACATTTGTACAAAAAAAGATTGCTATTTTTGTCTGTTAAACATCGTTTAAATGTTTATATTTTAATATAGTTTAATACTTTTATTCTTTATACTGCCTTTATGCTTCTTAATTTTTGTTTTTTGGGAATTCTTTTCTTCATTCTTAGTGCACTGGAAAGGGAGAAGTTCTCCAATTTTGTTGTACAATTAAGTTGTAAAATGACAATAAAGGGCATTCTATTCTATTCTAAATATACACGCAAACATTTTTCTATTTACCGCCACTCTTGAAACGATTTTTCAGTTGTTTTAGTAAACTTTGAGACAATTTATCATGGTCTACTTTTGAACTAGGGTGCAGACTTTATATTTATACTCCTGGTGTGAATGCGAGTAAAAATGGTCGTTAATATCTGCCCTGTAATTTAATGGATGAACATTTTAGAAAAATAATACAAAAATAAATACACACTAGCTTGAATAGACAGTGCAGCAAATTTGACATGTTTACTTCAAACTGTTGCATAGGGCTACCAAAAAAGACAAAATCCACTTTGTCACAAATTAACATTTTTACAAATAAAACTAATGATGAAATAAAAAACATTAAAAATATTTTGCAGCATTTCCCTTTGTGCCTTGGAGATGCTGTACAAAAAAACCCCCACAAGTAAAAACATGATCCAAGCAAGAAGATTCTTCTCTTTTTTCAGTCTGTTTTTTTCTTGGCTAAATTGCGAGGCGAACTCTTGAGCAAGTCTCTGATGCGGAGGTACGTCCCCGTGGCTTCAGCCACCTCTGTGAATTCGGGGGTGTCCTCGAAAGGCACGATTCCCTCGGCGAAGCGGCTCCGGTGGGGAACGGCTGACACCTTGGGAGTCAGGGTCTTGGGGGGCCTGTTTGCATCTTGGGAATCTGGATCGGTGCTCTGGGGACTGTCTTCTAAGGATTTGCTTGGACCAGGACTTTGGGGACTGTCATTTTGGGATTTGCTGGGAACAGGACTTTGGGGACTGTCCTTTCGGGATTTGCTGGGAACAGGACTTTGGGGACTGTCCTTTTGGCATTTTCTGGGAACAGGACTTTGGGGACTGTCCTTATGGGATTTGCAGGGACTGGGACTCTGGGGGCTAACCTCTTGTAATTTAAGTGGAGAAGGGCTTTCAGGACTTTCATTTGGAGATTTTTGAGGACGGTCTCGTTGGGATTTAAGTGCAGAAGGACTTTGTGCGCTGTTGTTCACAGATTGGGCAAGAGGGATGTTATCGTCTGAGAATTTGATCATAGCAGGACTTGGGGTACTGCCATCTTGGATTCCGGCCAGGCTAGGTGTGCCACCTTTCTGAGGACAAACTTCTCCAGGCAATATTTGAATCTCATCCTGAGAGTCACCCACTTCTACAAGTTTTTCCATTTCCGAGTCGCCTCTTACTGGGGTGGACGTGCTGGGGGACCCCATCGCAGGGGTTCCGATCGCCGGCGTCTCTGGGTCACTACTGGTGGCCGTTTCTGCATTTTGGAGCGCCGCCCAGATCAGCCTCTGCTGTTCCTCCAGCTCCTCCAGGGTGAGCTCATCCTCCGTCCCCTCCGTGGCCTGGTCCACCACCACCCAGTGGGGCCCCTGCGCCGCTGGGGAGCCGTTGGTTGGCGTTGGGGGAGGCGTGCTTTTGGGCAAGGGCGGCGGCGTCGGGGTGTCAGGCGGTGTGCCGTGCGGAAGAGGCGGTGGCGAGCTGAAGCAAGGGGAGCCCAAGTTGCTGTGGCGGGGCGTGTGGTAAGGGGTTCCGGGATCTGGAGGGCAGGAATGTCAAACTTTTATTACGACGAACTTGCGCCATTTGCAGGAGGAAAGTAAAAGAGGCTGCATATTGCAAAAATCAGCAAATAATTTATGCCCATTTCTGCCATGAAGAAAAAATAATTATGTGGGAAAACGCAAGAGAAAGAAGGATCAGGTATTATAAATCAATAAAACGCTGACCAGATTGTTGTAAATTTTTTCAAAAAACACAGGATATGTGTTCCCTACAGTAACCCCATTAACCAGCTATCACAAATTTACCATGAATATGATTTTGGGTTTACCTGATTCAATATCCATGTCAGAATTGTTATCATGGCTGGACCGGGGCCGCTTCCCGCGTTGTTGGGACGAGTCCGACTCATGGGGCCTCTTCCTGCTCGGGCCGTCTGGCTGTTGACACGTCATTGACACAATAATGACACAAATAGAAGGTAGGCGAAGTTAAACACAATCAATGTTTCCAGCGTTTAGTGTTACCGAAGCAAAGTGGGTGGACAGGTAAGCGGCGTAGTTGTGCTTCAAGTGGTTGCTCTGCATGGGAACTGAACTGTAGCGCATGAATTCCTGCACGGAAGCACAAAAGACAAAACCTTTTCGTTTTTGCCCCTGACCTTTACATAGGTAACTGTGTCGTTAACTCACGTCTTTGACTTTATGTGGTGCGGGCACATTGAATCCAGGGAAATCCACCAGTTTGGAAACATCATAAGAGATGTTTTGTGTGCTGGTCATACAGGTGTCATTTGACACTAGACATCAAAACAACAGCGAGAGATTGTTTTTCACAAAAAAAAAAAAAAGATTCAGGGGAAGGGAAAAAAATAAAAATAAAAATGCCCACATAAACAAACGTGACCAACTCATTCATCTGCACCGCTTTCATTGTCACGTGGGTTGCTGGAGCCTACCCCAGATTGCGGGAAAATACGATACTTTGAATATTGACATCTTGGATGAAAAATTATGCAAATCCATTCTTGCTTTCAGAACATATCACGGAAACGTTTTTTTAATAAATGCCCATTACATGAATTGAAGAAACAACAAGTAGTCCTACCCTTTCCATCATAGAGCGTCAAACCCGAGTTCTCCATTTCGGCTTCCTTGAGCCAACCTGGCGGGTAGCCCAGTTGCCTCATGCGATAAATGAGCGGCGGCAAGGTGTTGCCGTCCAATCCCAGCGCGGACAAAAGCTCCTCGCTGCACACAACGACACACACATCACTTTACAAAAATGGAGCTTTACTTAAATCGCCAGCGTGTGCGACGGGCATGTCATGCCTCAAGACGCCCGGCTTGTATTTGGAGAAGCGCTCCTCCACCTCGTCTGCGTGGTAGCGCTGGTTACTGAGACCGGCCTGACTCTGGTTGAACTCTTTTCTTCTCTCGTTGATGGCTGCCATGTCTTTGGGCTGACGACACACAAGCGAGGCCACTGTACCGGCTTCTTTTTTATAAAGGCAATAAGGTTTCCGAACATGCGTTGACTCACCCTGGGGCAGTCTCTCATTTGATGCGCACTCGAGCCGCAGTTAAAGCACATAGACTTAGACCTGCCATAGACACAAATAATCAAAATTTAATAATTCGTAAATTAGTGAACTCAACGGCAGTTTTTTTTTTTAATAACAGGTTTTTCTAGACCACCTCTTTTCCTTCACGTCTATTTCTTGTCCATCTGTGCCAATAACCTGGCTGAAGACCTGCGGGTAGCTTTGCGCCACTTAAGGAAATGACAATTCATAAAGGAGACACAAGCGACAACAGAGTGAGCGTTCTAAGGCTCCAAAAGGCTCTGGGTTCAGCCGTGTCTTTAAGATACGTTGGAACTTCCCATCCGTCGGTGTGCTGAGGGTTGTCGTTAAACAGCGGCTGTCCCAATTTGTCCACACTGAAGCTGTCAAAGTACAACACGCTGCCCACCACCTGTCTCACACACATTTATGCAAAGTTATGTAATTTACATTACATACATCATTGCTATGATGGAAAAATCCACATAGCGAAAAGAAAATATCTCAAAAACCTAATGTGCTACAAAAACAAGTTAATTCTGTCCAGTGTTCTCAATAAATTGCTTGTCAAATGGGCAATGACTGCTTGCAGCTCAAAAAGGCGGGAGAGGTGAGTGGCGGTGTTTTATGTCGAGTCTTACTAGTCGAGTCCGTTTGTCGCCCCATGAAATCAAAGTTAGTGGCTGCGTGCGTACTCACATTAAAAGCTTCGGATGTTGTTCTCACGCTGGTGGAGGTCACCTTTTGTGGGTCTTCGTCCAAGGCAAATGACGATGGCTTCACGGAGGACAGGTTTTTGGGGGTCAGACGGAAAGCAGAATTATTTATATATATATATTTAATGATATATTATATCAAGACACACACACCTGAGGCTTCAGGTGTGATGATGCTGAGCGTCGATTGCGATTTTCCTCTTGATGGTGTTTCAGTATGACGCCACAGACGCTATCCTCAATTTCTTGACGACACTGCCTAGGAAAGAAAAGTCTTAGTCAGTTTTTCTGGAAAAAGGACTTTCTGGATGAAATCCCACTTTAGAGATTTAGCCCCATCTTCAAACTCCACTTTGAAAACGTTATGTTGCTTTAAAACTTACTTTGATATGGCATTGTTGGAATAAATAATCTGCGCGATGGGGCCATCGACGTCGACATCGTCTATTGTGATTCCGCTGAAGGCAAACACACATAAGCCACAACTCTTCGAAATGAAACCCCACCACTGCCGTGTCATATTGTCACCTGGGCCGCATCAGGATCGTCAGCTTTCGCCTCAACGATTTATGTGAAGAACAAGATAAGGATGACAATACTTCGAAGGTAAAAAAAGTAACATATCCCACAATCCAGTTTAAAGTAATTACTGTGCAGCATGACTTATATCGAGCACGCCAATTACGACATATATGTGTAAATATACAAATCGGTACTCAATAGTCGGGTGATAATAGTCATTCGAAGTCAGTTTTGGAGCGTTACTGCAAATTAACATTACATTCTTACCTAATGCATGTTTAGGACCATCTGTTTTGTGACAACCACTGCTACATGTAAGAGGCAAAACTTTTTGTTTATTTGTTAATCCAAGTTGTTCTTTAAAGTCTTGAATGATAAGGATTTATCAAGACAAGGTAAACAGCACCACGTCTGCGTTTATGTGAAGTTCTCTTCACAATACGAACCGACCGAAGGCGAAGTTTGTTGCTTGCAACCATAGCAACTGTGAACGGGAGGGCAGTCTCTTTGTCGATCGCTTTTGTTATGGGTGGGCGTTAAATCCCGAGTTGGAGTGATTTGGGGTGGGCATAAAGAAACCTTTCCTGACGGCTAACTAGCAGTTAGCATCGGAAATTGCTATGCGCGCGAACACCGCAAGGATATTCTCCTCCGTTAACTTTTCAATGGAGTCGTCGCGCTCGTTCAGGAGACTCCGGAGCCCCTGCGTCTTTTCATCTTCTGCCGTGTCCGCGTCGTTCTCTTCCGGGAAACGAATATGTGTGGGGGCCGGGGTGAAGTCATCCAGTTGTTCAAACAACTCCGCGTCTCCAAAATAGACTTCAGCCATTTTTTCCGTTGTAGACCCGGGTCAAGGAGAGGAAGAGCATTGGTAAAAGATAGCTCGCGTTGATTGGTCAGATATGGCACAGCCCTATCAGGTGACCTAAACGGTGGCTTGTATTGGTTTCTTTCTTTCTTTCTTTCTTTCTTTCTTTCTTTCTTTCTTTCTTTCTTTCTTTCTTTCTTTCTTTCTTTCTTTCTTTCTTTCTTTCGTCAGATTTCCAGCAGTGTAGACGCATCACGGCGTATTGCTGCCCTCTAGGGGGAGGGGGTATACCAAATCCTCGAATATATACTATATGTACCTTCGAATCACGCAAAGATTCAGCTCTGCCTTTAAAATTCACGCCAAATTTGACAGGATGTCTCCGTTCTTTTTTTTTTTTTATGGTGAGAGGCTACCCACGACCCTCGTGAGGATAAGCGCTTTGGACAATGGATGTATTTGATTACGTTCATAGCAATATAAAAATTGTTACAAAGCAATATACAACGACGAGACTCAATACAGGTTGAAGGTCGACCTTTTGACCCGTGGTGCAGGGACAACAACCTCCCGCTGAACGTCAGCAAGACCAAGGAGATTGTTGTTGACTTCCGGAAAGGTCACACCCAACACCTGCCACTGACCATCGACGGTGCTGTGGGGGAGAGAGTGACCAGCACCAAATTCCTGCGGGTGCACATCAGTGAAGACATCTCCTGGACCAGCAACACTGCATCACTAGCGATGAAAGCTCAGTGCCGCCTGTACTTCCTGCGGAAACTCAGGCGAGCAAGTGCTCCACCAGCCATCATGACCACATTCTACCGAGGCACCATTGAGAGCATCCTCTCCAGCTGTATCGCTGTGTGGAGTTAGCTGCACTGAATACAACAGGAAAGCCCTGCAGCGCATAGTGAACAAAGCTGGAAGGATTATTGGTGCTTCACTCCCCTCCCTGAAGGACATTTACACCGCCCACCTCACCTGCAAGGCGACCACAATTGTGAGTGATGTGAGTCACCCCGCTCACAATTTGTTTGATCTACTGCCCTCTGGGGAGAGGTACAGAAGCCTGCGCTCCCGCACCACCAGACTCACCAACAGCTTCATACATCAGGCTGTCAGGATCCTGAACTCTCTCCCCCCTCGGCTGCATAAGATTCCTGGCCTTTTGGACCATGATGGCTGCCTTGCACTACTCCACTTGTACTTTTGCGCTATTGTACTGCCCGTCTGCTGTATGCACAATTGCACCATTTCAACCAAGTTGCTCTTATTTATTCATTGTATGTGCCTTCTTATTTTTACTTTTTATATAGTTTACTTGAATGTTTTGTTTGTCTGTGGACCAATTGGGTCTAATGTCTTGTCTACACCGTGGGATAGTAGGAAACGCAATTTCAATCTCTTTGTATGTTTTGACATGTGACAATCATTTTTTCAAATTGTTACAAAGAGCAATTCAAAATGCACCCAAATGGCGTCATGAGGTCTGACCAATACTTGTACCTCGGGAGTAATAAATTATGATCAAATTGACCAGAGTATAAAATTCTCCTGTCCAAAAATCAGTAAACTATTAAATGAGTTAACAGGTGACACCAATTGTCTTTATTAATTTATTATTTTTTTGGTCAAATAAACATGGTAAAACAACAGATGGAATAATAATGCATGGTAAATTTAACAATAAGTAAATGAAATATAAGAAATCAATTATGGAAATGCATGGTAAATCTAAGAGAATAATAACATGGTAAATTGAACAAAATAATAATAATGCATGGTAAATCATAATATCACATGTTAAGTCAAGATGAAGAAGAATGCATGGTAAATCATAATATCACATGTTAAGTCAAGAAGAAGAATGCATGGTAACTTAAACAGAATGGTAAGTCTAACAAAAAGACTACTGCATGGTTCATCAATCATAAAAATGCATGGTAAATTGAACAAAATAATATGGTAAATCACAATATCACATGTTAAGTCAAGAAGAAGAAGAATGCATGGTAACTTAAACGGAATAATAACACATGGTAAATCTAACAAAAATACTAATGCATGGTTAATCAATCATAATATCACATGGTAAATTGAACAAAATAATATTGCATGGTAAATCATAATATCACGTTAAATCAAGAAGAAGAAGAAGAATGCATGGTAACTTAAACTGAATAATAACACTGTAAATCTAACAAAAAGACTAATGCATGGTTAATCAATCATAATAATGCATGGTAAATTTAACAAAATAATAAGAATGCATGGTAAATCATAATATCACATGTTAAGTCAAGAAGAAGAATGCATGGTAACTTAAACAGAATAATAACACATGGTAAATCTAACAAAAAGACTCATGCATGGTTAATCAATCATAACAATGCATGGTAAATCAATCAAAATGCATGGTAAACCAAGCAGAATGATCATGCAAGGTCAATTGCATTCATATGAATACTAGCAACTTGCATTGGCACTTTCCAAATCCAGCGGATAACGCGCTACGGGCATCTTACACACGTAGCCGTTTAATTCCATGCAGGACATCTTCTTCCATTTGCCAGACTGAAAGTCAAAATGAAATTGATTTTAAATCTAAACTTGTCTTCGGCGAGCGGGTTCTTCAGTCTTTTCTGCACCTACCTGGCTCAAGGCGGCCACGCAATTCTCCATCAGGCCGGTAGGTCTTCCTGGAGGAGCCCAGTTGGTGAAGGTCGGCACCTTCTGGCGGTCCGACCACACGAATCTGCCGCGATTGACCAGGTCGTTCAGTCCGGTCCACGTGTCTCCAGGGGCTGCAGAGGACAAACGGCAACAGAGCTCTCATTCGCTTTCCAGATATGGCAGATATTGAGCAGATGCGAGCGACGCTTAGCGCGCGCACGCACCAAGCTTCATGAGGTCCTGCAGCCAATCCCGCTCAGTCTCAGAGCGAAAGGACACCAGATTGGCATCGAGACCCCAGCAGGAGTGTCGAGCGCCGTACCACGACTTCTTAGTGTCAAAATGTTTGTAGCAGAAGTCCGCAAACTCCTCCCAGTCAGGTCCCGAGCATCTCGGCTCTGCGTGCAAGATGGCGTCACGTGAAGAAATGCTTTCTATTCTGGACATTCTACTCACCCATGTCAGCAAAAGTGAAGGACGGAAACGTAGCCAATTTGTCAACATATCTGCAGACAGTAAAGTGAGAATGAGCCGGGCATCTTTGAGTGGACTCGCCAGTGAAAGCGGAGCACGCACACTTTCGAGATGATTCCGTTACAGGTGGAGCCTTTGTAGGCTTTCTGTGGCAGGCTCTTCAGCAAAGTCACATCTCCTCCAATCTCAATGATGCCCGAGTGAATAGCAGCCGCACAGATGTTTGAGTCCTGCACTCAGAGAACGTCTCAGACAAAGGACAAGAACTCCGCCGGCAGGTCCTGCAGTAATTAACATACTTGTTCGTAGATCCGTGTTCCGTAGACCGCGTAGTCAGCTTGGGCGCAGCCCAGTGGGCACCGGACCCTGCGGAAGATATTCGTTGAGCGGAGGAGGCCTTTTCGGCAAGAAACGTCATACCAAGTCTGACTCACGTCATTGAACCGTCGAGGCTGAGGTCGGTGGCTGTGCTGTTGCATAAGATGTCTGTGGGTCAGAAGGGAAAATCAAAGCCCGTTTCTTGCTAGTTTCTCACTGCACTCCAAACGTCGTACTCACTGCGAGGGGTGTCGTCAGACGTGCACCCTAAGACGTCAAAGCGTAGGCCCAAAAACATTGGCAGGAGGCGGACGTACTGGGCGAACACGGGCCTGGTTACAATATACGTCCCCAAGGTAGGCTGGAAACAAAACACGCGCGTTTGCAATAAATGACAACAGCCTGGACGACGAAACAATTCGATGACCGCTCACCTGTACTGGGTGGCGATGCCAAGTCACTCCGTCAGTACTGAACAGCATCGCAAATCTGCTGGAACTTTGCAATCGGTATGTACAGCTCTGGGTCTCGACGCCTGTCACCTTGAAGTTCTGACCGAGGTTCACCTGGATCCAGCTGCCGACTGAGGGCGGAAGGCGTTCCATTGCTCAGGATACCAAACTACGACGGACGAGGTCGACGAGCTGTGATTTTTTTTTACGTACGCATTTCGGAGGGGCTCCAGCAACCACTGCCCCCCAGACGCGCTTTGTGAGGTTCGGCATTGATCGCAGAGGAAGAGGCTGAAAAAGAAGAGTCTGGGATTCTCCCGTCAGCGATGCCCAGACTATCAAGACACACTGAGGAAAGACAAAAAAAAGACAATGTGGAAGGAACGCTCGCTCATTCATTCTCATGTCTGGTCACCCGTTCCTAGCCGACGCTCTATCTGGCGATCCGTTGCATTCTTTCCTTGGCATATCATCCATCGACAAGTGTCAGGATGTGAAGCCCACCTTTCTTCTCGCAGCTGTAGACGACGTGGAGGTATTTGGAGACACCAGGGCAGGAGTCCGTATCCGTAAGGTAAATGGGGTAAATGGGGCAAATCTGATAGTTGTCACACAATCCTCTAAAGTACCGGAGAGCCCCTTCCACCCTGCAGTCATCTGCAAGTGACAACACACCACCATTTCACGCGCATTGTATTCGTACACTTACATACTGACTTCAACTTGTTACAGGACGTAGGGAATTTTAATGGTTAATGACTATTAGAAAAAGAGGAATCAAAAAAGCGCCCGGCTTAGCTCTTTTTCGTTTTCTATTTTTATTCAAAGAAAAAGTTAAATAAACATTTTCTATTGCCATCGCTCACACGTCAATGCCCACGGATATTGATATTGAGTTATATGTACAAACGAGTTACCTCCAACGCTGACGGTATGTGAAAACCTCGTGACAGAAACGGCAGGACAGGACAGCGAGCCAAAAACAACGATGCCACTGGAGGATTCTTACCGCGTGATCCGCTGCCACTCGGACAGACGTCGCTACGCTTCCGTCCATGGAAAGCCCACCGTATGCGGATGACTCTTTCATCGGGACATTCAAGGGATTTCCAATCGTCTTGGCAGAGAAGTTTCTCCTTGTAGCCTGTAAGAGCACAACCGTTGACTTCTCTCCGTCTTTTTTTACAGAGACGTTGAAGGCGACTTACCGTCATGTGGCGGCAGCTGATGTGTCTTTTCTAGAAGCGGGAAACAGAACGTCGATGTCGACACGTGATGACGGTCTACCGCGGGGCATCACATCTCACTTACCTCTTTTCTTGCAGACGTAGCCTCTCTTCTCGTCGCACTTGTCGCGCTTCCAGTCGCCGCTGCCAGTGAGCAAGGAAAGGCATTTCCCCCCTTCAGCGACACCTGGAGGGAGGGAGACAAGATCTGAGCGCTCATCCGTTCCTCCAAAGTGCAACTGACAACCGCCTCAGCCCGACCTGCACTCGAGTGGAGGTAAGAGAAGGGGGATCCGTCAGTCCACTTGTCGCCGTCACGCTTGATGGAGGCGTCGGCGCCCAACCACAGTGAGGCATCATCATTCATCCCCAGAAGCTTGGCGATACCTTTGGATCCCAAGGAGAACATGCAAGATGATTCCATAACGACTCACACTTGACTCTGCACGACAACTTGATGGTTGCGGCACAGCCGTGACAAAGCGCTAACAATACTGCAACAAAGAGTGAAAGAACAACAACAAAAAAACAAAAACAAAGCAACGCTGGCCATATCTCGGGTTTATCAGGTTTTGAGTTGGAAAGGAAGGCGTAGCAGGAAAAAAAGCTTTTTATCAAAGACAGCAAATTCATGGCCAGCCTTCCGCGTATGAAGACCGCGGACGAAGACATGACGCCTTTTTCGATTTACTTTAGCTTCTATTTCTCGTTTGCTTCATGTTGGAAAATAAGCATTGATCCACTTGTTTATGGCCAATATATTTTAATTCATGGCCCCCTACCGCGTACGAAGCGCTGCTCGAGCGAGTCGGCGATGCTGAGCAGGTTCCCTTGGCGGCCTTTGCAGTCGGCTTGCGCCTCCTGCCAGGTCTTGGTGGGCTGGGGGATCATCAGGTAGCAGAAGTCGTTGGTGGGGTCGTCCAGCCACCAACCGCATTTGTCAGTCCAGCCTGCGAGACAGACGGCGCAGGAAGGCAAAACAGCATAAGACAGCGTAGAAGACTGCGGCAGTGCGAGACACCTACCCTGTTGGCTGACTAATGGTGGCAGCTGTCGAGGCCCTCCACGCTTGGCTGCATGGTAAAGAAGGGCGAATGAGCAAGTACATGAAGGAGCGCAAGGAGGGACATTTTTGCACCTGTTTTGCAGACAAATGGCCGCTTTGTTGTGCAGGGGCTGCCGCCGATCTTCCCAACAGAATTTGGGAATGCGCAGGCCCCCGTGGTGTCATTTTGCCACTCGGCATAGTCCTGCGGACGACATGAGGGTGTTGGACTCTCAGCTTCCCAACGCCCTTCCTCCGCGCAATTGTTGTGCTCAAATTTCAACTTTCCCAATCTAGCTTGTGCAGAATGACTTTTCCAAAGTTCGTCAGCAATTTACTTACAAAAGCTGTTCCGTCACTATACTCATAGTTGTTGCTTTTCTTCTTCAGTCCCAGCCAAGAATACCAAACGCTTTGCGAGTGATCTTGAGGAAAGGAAGGACAACAACAGCTTCAGGGCAAGAAGAGCCGGAGCTAAATGACGGCAGCTTTGTGGGACCGACGACTGCGGCGGTTCGTCTTAGCGCTCACCAAACACGAATTGAGCCTCTTGCCATGAGTGGACGCTAGCCAGGTGGCCACTCTGGGCAACACAGAACTTCTCGGCATCCTCCCAATCTTTGTACAGCTTCGAGTAAAAGTAGCAATGATCGCCATACAGTAGGTTGCCATTGTCGCAGGTGGAAGCTGAGGCCACAATGGAGAACATTGAGGAGGAAACCATGACCACGTGGTTAAAGTGCTGCAACTCACTCTTCACGACAGCAAGACCACTTTTGGGGGAACACGTCCGTCCCTCCGGGCAGCCTGCAAAAAAAAAAAAAAAAAAAGACCGTTTGCGCCTTTCAACGGCAACGTGACCGCAGACGTGCAGGCTTACTCAGCGGCCGTTTGCACATGTAGGCCAACGAGGAATCACAGGAGCCAGACCTCCACATGCCGGGCTGACCCCTTCCCCCTTGGTTGACGTAGGCGCAGGACGCAACGTTGGCGCTGTCGGTAGATAAAAAAAAAAAAAAGGAACATTTTCCTATTTTTCCTTGAGTGCTCCTTCTCAAAATTGGTTCCAGAACCTTTACGCGTCTCCGCCTGACAACAGCATGCAAAGTTGTTACGTCTTACCTTTCGAGTTGATTTGAGGCCCAGTTGCGGTGTGTTGTTGTCTGGCCATCGGACCAGGTCAGGTTCTGGCTCCCGCCTTCAAAGCGACACCAGAACTCGTCGCATTTCTGGGAAGCAAAAAAAAAAACAGTCCCACTTGTCGCTGCAGAGTCCACGACTGCTTGCGCTTCCGTCTCACCTGGTTGGAGAGTCCCAGCCAGAAGCGGGTGTCCTCGCCCATGGTGCGCTTCACAAAGTCCTCCTCGGCCGAGGTGGTGATGGAGAGCAGGTCGCCGCCCTCCCAGACGCAGTGGTGCCAGGCCCCCAGCCAACCGTTGGGCTCCATCTCCTTCTTGTAGCAGCTGGAGTTGTGCTCGAGCCACCCGGGATCACACCTGCTGGCTGAGGGCACAATTTGGGGAACAGATCAGAGCACAGTCCTGTTTTAGCTCCTCAGTCCACCATTTTGAGAAAAGGAAAATTTGCAGGTCACGGTTGGCCAAAACTTGTCTTGCACATGTTCTCAGGCAAATTGGTAGATCCGGTACTCGTTAGCCCTATGGCATCAGAGACGTTTACAATTTGAAATGATCCCTAAAAAAAAAAAAAATCACCTCTCTAAAGCACGCTTGTGAAACAAACATCGCCACATGCAAGTCAACGCGAAAAACATTCAAGTACATTTGGGTACTTAATAAAATAAGAAACATTGCACAGAATTTGTGACCAATTTTGTCAGGCTACTTACCGTCAGAAGACAGCGAAAGTTCTGCCACTCCTGCAAGAGGAAAGGCAAAGACAGACGTCAGGGCAAAGACGAACGTCAGGGCAAAGACGGACGTCAGGCCAAACACGGACGTCAATGCGCAATGACGGCCAGAGGAGCATCACAACTTACTCACCTTTTTTCATCTTCTTGCAGACGTAGCTTCTCCTCTCGTCACACGTGTCGTGCTTCCAGTCGCCGCTGTCAGTGAACAAGGAAAGACACTTCCCCCCTTCAGCGTCACCTGGAGGGAGGGAGAGAAGATCTCAGCGCTCGGCCGTTCCTCCAAAGTGCAGCCGACAAGCATCAGACATGCTTTCAGACCGACCTGCACTCGAGTGGATGTAAGTGAACGGGGATCCGTCAGTCCATTGGGCGTCATCTTCCGTGGTGGAGACATTGGCGCCCAACCACAGAGTGGGCAGAAACCTGACATAACCTGTGGACCCAAGGCAAAGGTGGAACAGCATCTTCCAGAGACACGCTTTACTCACCCACTAATGGAGCCCATGTGGCACATTTTGGAACGACACCATTCATTCGTTCATTCGGTCATTCCATTCATTCCATCATTCCATTCATTCTTTCGGTCATTCATTCATTCATTCGTTTGTGATACCAATGAATGGCCGCCTACCATGTACAAAGGTCTGCTCATGGTTGTCGGTGATGCTGAGCAGGTTCCCGTGGAGGCGTTGGCAGTCGTCTTGCGCGTCCTGCCAGGTCTTGGTGGGCTGGCGGATCATCAGGTAGCAGAAGTCGTTGGTGGGGTCGTCCAGCCACCAGCCGCATTTGTCAGTCCAGCCTGCGAGACAGACGGCGCAGGAGGGCAAAACAGCATCACACAGCGTAGAAGACGGCGGCAGTGTGAGACACCTACCTTGTTGGCTGACTAATGGTGGCAGCTGTTGAGGCCCTCCTCGTTTGGCTGCATGGTAAAGGAGGGCGAGTGAGCAAGTGCATGAAGGAGCACTCGGGAGGGACATTTTTGCACCTGTTTTGCAGACAAATGGCCGCTTCGTTGTGCAGGGGCTGCCGCCGATCTTCCCAACAGAATTTGGGAATGCGCAGGCCCCCGTGGTGTCATTTTGCCACTCGGCATAGTCCTGTGGACGACATGAGGGTGTTGGACTCTCAGCTTCCCAACGCCCTTTCTCCGCGCAATTGTTGTGCACAAAATTCAACTTTCCCAACCTAGCTCGTGCAGAATAACTTTTCCAAAGTCCGTCAGCAATTTACTTACAAAAGCTGTTCCGTCACTATACTCATAGTTGTTGCTTTTCTTCTTCAGTCCCAGCCAAGAATACCAAACGCTTTCCGAGTGATCTTGAGGAAAGGAAGGACAACAACAGCTTCAGGGCAAGAAGAGCCGGAGCTAAATGACGGCAGCTTTGTGGGACCGACGACTGCGGCGGTTCGTCTTAGCGCTCACCAAACACGAATTGAGCCTCTTGCCATGAGTGGACGCTAGCCAGGTGGCCACTCTGGGCAACACAGAACTTCTCGGCATCCTCCCAATCTTTGTACAGCTTCGAGTAAAAGTAGCAATGATCGCCATACAGTAGGTTGCCATTGTCGCAGGTGGAAGCTGAGGCCACAATGGAGAACATTGAGGAGGAAACCATGACCACGTGGTTAAAGTGCTGCAACTCACTCTTCACGACAGCAAGACCACTTTTGGGGGAACACGTCCGTCCCTCCGGGCAGCCTGCAAAAAAAAAAAAAGACCGTTTGCGCCTTTCAACGGCAACGTGACCGCAGACGTGCAGGCTTACTCAGCGGCCGTTTGCACATGTAGGCCAACGAGGAATCACAGGAGCCAGACCTCCACATGCCGGGCTCACCCCTTCCCCCTTGGTTGACGTAGGCGCAGGACGCAACGTTGGCGCTGTCGGTAGATAAAAAAAAAAAAAGGAACATTTTCCTATTTTTCCTTGAGTGCTCCTTCTCAAAATTGGTTCCAGAACCTTTACGCGTCTCCGCCTGACAACAGCATGCAAAGTTGTTACGTCTTACCTTTCGAGTTGATTTGAGGCCCAGTTGCGGTGTGTTGTTGTCTGGCCATCGGACCAGGTCAGGTTCTGGCTCCCGCCTTCAAAGCGACACCAGAACTCGTCGCATTTCTGGGAAGCAAAAAAAAAAAAAAAAGAGTCCCACTTGTCGCTGCAGAGTCCACGACTGCTTGCGCTTCCGTCTCACCTGGTTGGAGAGTCCCAGCCAGAAGCGGGTATCCTCGCCCATGGTGCGCTTCACAAAGTCCTCCTCGGCCGAGGAGGTGATGGAGAGCAGGTTGCCGCCCATCCAGAAGCAGTGGTGCCAGGCCCCCAGCCAACCGTTGGGCTCCATCTCCTTCTTGTAGCAGCTGGAGTTGTGCTCGAGCCACCCGGGATCACACCTGCTGGCTGAGGGCACAATTTGGGGAACAGATCAGAGCACACTCCTGTTTTAGCTCCTCAGTCCACCATTTTGAGAAAAGGAAAATTTGCAGGTCACGGTTGGCCAAGCCGTGTCTTGCACATGTTCTCAGGCAAATTGGTAGATCCGGTACTCAACTTGTTAGGTTAGCCCTATGGCATCAGAGACGTTTACAATTTGAAATGATCCCTAAAAAAAAAAAATCACCTCTCTAAAGCACGCTTGTGAAACAAACATCGCCACATGCGAGTCAACGCGAAAAACATTCAAGTACATTTGCGTACTTAATAAAATAAGAAACATTGCACAGAATTTGTGACCAATTTTGTCAGGCTACTTACCGTCAGAAGACAGCGAAAGTTCTGCCACTCCTGCAAGAGGAAAGGCAAAGACAGACGTCAGGGCAAAGACGGACGTCAGGGCAAACACGGACGTCAATGCGCAATGACGGCCAGAGGAGCATCACAACTTACTCACCTTTTTTCATCTTCTTGCAGACGTAGCTTCTCTTCTCGTCGCACGTGTCGTGCTTCCAGTCGCCACTGTCAGTGATTAAGGAAAGACACTTCCCACCTTCGGCGTCACCTAGAGGGAGGGAGACAAGATCTCAGCGCTCCGCCGTTCTACCAAAGTGCAGCCGACAAGCATCAGACATGCTTTCAGACCGACCGGCACTCGAGTGGATGTAAGTGAACGGGGATCCGTCAATCCATTGGGCGTCATCTTCCGTGGTGGAGACATCGGCGCCCAACCACAGAGAGGGCAGAGACATGGCGTAACCTGTGGACCCAAGGCAAAGGTGGAACAGGATCTAATAATAATAATAAATTATATTTATAACGCACTTTCCATTCGGAGGAATCTCAAAGTGCTACATGGCAAGTAAAAACAAGAAAACAAAGCGTCGGACAAGTATAAAACAACTGGACGACAACTAGGATATGAGAACAGGAATTACGGAAATGCTAGAGTAAAGAGGTGAGTTTTAAGTCCGGTTTTGAAAGAGTCAGTGGATTGGGGTGCTCTTAGGTGGATCTTCCAGAGATACGCTTTACTGACCCGCTCATTGAGCCCATGAGGCGCATTTTGGAACGACACCATTCATTCGTTTGTTCGATTAATTCATTCATTCATCCATTCGTCCATTCATCCGTCCGTTCATCCATTCATGACACCAACAAATGGCCGCCTACCATGTACAAAGGTCTGCTCATGGTTGTCGGTGATGCTGAGCAGGTTCCCGTGGAGGCGTTGGCAGTTGGCTTGCGCCTCCTGCCAGGTCTTGGTGGGCTGGCGCATCATCAGGTAGCAGAAGTCGTTGGTTGGGTTGTTCAACCACCAGCCGCATGTGTCAGTCCATCCTATGAGCCAGACGGCGTAAGCTGGCGCAAGACAGCGTAAGACGGCGGCAGTGCGGGACACCTACTCGGTTGGCCGACTAGTGATGGCAGCTGTGGAAGCCCTCCGTGCTGGGCTGTAGGGGAATGGGGGGGGGGGGTTTGCAAATATGAGCAAATGCTTGATATGTGCAGAAGGAGCGCTCGGGAGGGGCGTTTGCACCTCTTTTGCAGACAAATGGCCGCTCCGTTGTGCAAGAGCTGGCACTCAACTCCCCAACAGAATTTGGGAATGCACAGTCCCCCTTGGTGTCATTTTTCCAGTTGTTGTAGTCCTGCGGACGACATGAGCATGTTGGACTCTGCTCGGCTTCCCGACGCCCTTCCTCGGCAATCGCTCACTCACGCCCAAGTTTTGCCCATTTCCCTTCCAAAACAATCCCAAATTTGAAGCCTCGAGCAGCATTTCTCCTATGTCCACTTTTATTTTTATCCTACTCAAATTTGGACTTTGCCAGCTCAGCTGTTGAAAAATGAGTTTTTCAAAGGCATTTCACTTACATAAGTTGTTCCATCACTCCACTCGTAGTCGTCGTCCTCCTTCTTGAGTCCCACGAAAACAGATTGTGAGGTCTGCGAGTGATCTTGAGGAAAAGAAGGAGAACACGAGCTTCAGGGCAAGAAGAGCTTCAGTCAAATGACGACTGCGGCGGTTCCTCTTGGTGCTCACCATACACAAATTGGGCCTCTTCCTTGGAGTGGACGCTAGCCAGGTGGCCTTCCCGGGAACGACACAACTTCTCGGCATTGTCAAAGGTTTTTTCCGTCTTCTCGTAACGATAACAATAATCGCCATAGTGGAAGGTGTTGTCCTGGCAGTCGGAGGCTGGGGCCACAAAGAAAAACATGACCATGACAAGATGGTCATCTTGCATGATGGTCAAGTGCAAATAAGTGTGCTGCAACTCACTCTTCACTACAGCAGGACCCCTTTTGGGGGAACACGTCTGTCCCTTCGGGCAGCCTGCAAAAAAAAAAAAAAAAAGACCGTTTGCGCCTTTCAACGGCAACGTGACGGCCGACGTGCAGGCTTACTCAGCGGCCGTTTGCACATGTAGGCCAATGAGGAATGACAGGAGCCAGACCTCCACTTGCCAGGCTCACCACTTCCCCCTTGGTTGACGTAGGCGCAGGACGCAACGTCGGCACTGTCGAGAGAAAAAAAAAATCAAGGAATTCTTTTCCCGTGTTTTTTTTTTTTTTTTTTCCCCAAGTGGCCGTTTTCAAAATTGGCTCCAGAACCTCCGGCTGACAACAGCATGCAAAGTTGTTACGTCTTACCTTTCGACTTGATTTAAGGCCCAGTTGGTGTATGTCGTTGTCTGATTATCGGACCAGGTCAGGTTCTGGCTCCCGCCTTCAAAGCGACACCAGACCTTGCCGCATTTCTGGGGGGAAAAAGAACAACAGTCCCAGTTGTCGCTGCAGAGTCCACTGCCGCTTCCGTCTCACCTGGTTGGAGAGTCCCAGCCAGAAGCGGGTGTCCTCGCCCATGGTGCGCTTCACAAAGTCCTCCTCGGCCGAGGAGGTGATGGAGAGCAGGTTGCCGCCCACCCAGAAGCAGTGGTGCCAGGCCCCCAGCCAAACCGTTGGGAATCATCTCCTTCTTGTAGCAGCTGGAGTCATGCTCGAGCCACCCGGGAAGACACTTGTTGGCTGAAGGCACAATTTGGGTATCAGGCGGACAGATCAGAGCACACTCCTGTTTTTGCCCTTCAGTCCACCATTTTGAGCAAAGGGCAATTTGCGGGTCACGGTTGGCCAAATCTACATTTTCTCAGGCAAATTGGAAGATCCGGGACTTGACTTGGTTAGCTTAGCCCAATGGCATCAGAGACATTTACATTTTGAACGGATTCCGGAAAATACACCTTCACGCTTGAGAAACAACCACGGCCGCATACAAAGTGCCGCTGTACAAGTTAAGACGATGCAAAAAAAACATTCAACACGTGGCTGAGTATTTCATAAAAATGAAAAAGCACACAATTTGTTGGTTGGCATGGTGTGACTCCAGGATCATTGTTTTCGACGCAGTCAAAGGCGACTTACAGTCAGGAGCCGCCGGCGTAGCCTTTACTGCAAGAGGAAAGGAAAAGAGACATCAAGGCACAGACAGACGTCAAGGGGCGACGACAGACAGTCGGTGGGGCGTTGCCTCTCACCATTTCCTCTTTTCTTGCAGACGTAACCTCTCTCGTTGTTGCACGAGTCGTACTTCCAGTCGCCGTCGCCAGTGAGGAAGGAAAGACAATTACCATCGACGGTACCTGGGGGGCGGGAGAGAAGATCTCAGTGCTCCTACATTCCTCCAAAATGCAGCAGACAACCGTCTCCGAAAAACCTGAAGTCGGGCGGACGTATTCGATCGGGGATCCGTCAGCCCACTCGCTGCCTTTGGCACTGACGGAGACATCGGCGCCCAACCACAGAGAGGATGCATTCGTCAGAGGCTTGACGTAACCTGTACCGGAATGAACGACATCGTCAAGAGGAGCCGAGTGAGGAGGACGCGTCATACGTTGAGCTCCGGTGTGATCGACTTTCTCAGCTCAAAAGGAATTGAATTATATATCAAACACCACAACATGCCAAAGTTCTCGTCATCAAGGAGCTGAGCAAATGCCAAAACACACAACACCAAAGGTAAACACAAACCGCATTCATGACAAAAACACTTTAGGACTAGAAACCTTTCCATATGCAGAACATAAAAAAGTGGGCTGTTATATAGAGACCATTTGCCTGTATTTATTTTCTGCGACTAACTACTGGAAACCCAAGGACACCAACCGGTTTGAAATACAAACATACAAATATTGAAGAGTCAAGTGTTGAAACAGGACTGGAATGTGCTTGACGAGGAAGGAGCGTGGATTTCTAACTTTCTTTCAAACATTATACCATAAAACCTGTCCTGTCAACAAATACAAAAAAGAGGCAAAGAGCCCATGGGTCACTAAAGGATTAAAAAAGGCCTGCAAGGAGAAGAACACGCTGTGTAAACAATTCATAAAATACAAGAATAAATTAACCAGCATTATGAGGACACGTAAGAAGGAACGTTATCATAAAATGTTAGATTGTAGTAAAAATAATACAAAGGGGGCAATATTACAGTGCAACGGAGCTAAAAACAAAATTATATATACATTGAAAGTGACCCATCAATACACGATGAAAGGGGTGGTAAATGGATTCAATCTTTTTTTTTTTCATAAATGTGGGACCAGCCGGCAAGAAAAATACAGGATCCAGACAGACTCGGGCAAATGGAGCGAAAGGCTTAAATATTTCTTGGTGCAGTTGGCACAAAAGTAGTAGTAGAGATTGTAAAGAGAAGTGAAAGCAAAACCTCAACTGATTACAATGAATAAGAAAAGTGAGTGGTGAAATTGCAAAAAGCGTTTCATCTGGTCAATGACATGAAAATAGCTCAAGTAAATGTGGGGATGGAGGATGTCTGTGGGGTGAAATTGTGGAATGGTCTGGAAAATGAAAATTGTGCAAACACAAAAGTATTCCAAAAAAGTGTCGAAAAACTGGTTTCTTAACATGTATGAGGGGAAAAACAGACAAAACTGACTACACACAGGCAAAAAGGAATCTGAAAGTGTATCTACTTGTGTTTTATTGATTTATGTGTTGAATTATTGGTTGAACGGATTAGGGTGGGAATCTAAACAGCTCTGCTTCCTCCTACTCGAGCATTCTTTGTTGTTGGGGTTTTTGGGTTGTTTGTTTCAGTGACTTAGATATATATGGCACTTTAAAGTGGTGTTTTATTTTCCTATTGTCACGTTTTAAATAGGTTCGAAATGAACATACAACAACAACACCACCAATATTTCAATTCATGGCCGCCTACCATATACAAAGCGCTGCTCATCATCGTCGGTGATGCTGAGCAGGTTCCCTTGGAGGCGTTGGCAGTCGGCTTGCGCCTCCTGCCAGGTCTTGATGGGCTGGCGGATCATCAGGTAGCAGAAGTCGTTGGTGGCGTCGTCCAGCCACCAGACGCATTTCTGAGTCCAGGCTGCGAGCCAGACGGCGTAAGACGGCGCAAGACAGCGGAAGACGGCGGCAGTGCGGGACACCTACCCGGCTGGCCGACTAATGGTGGCAGCTGTGGAGGCCCTCCGCGCTTGGCTGCAGAAAAAGGGGAGCGAATATGACCAAATGCTTCACGCATCCAAAAGGGGCGCTCGGGTGGGACGTTTGCACCTGTTTTGCAGACCGGTGGGAATCTGTTGTTGCAGTAAAAGTTTCTGTTCAGGTATTTGCTGGAACTCAAATAAGAACAGACACCACCGCCTTGGTGGTAAGTTTTGCCGTAGTCCTGCGGATGAGATTTTGGACAGAACTTTAGCGCGTTGCATTCGATGTGGTCATCTTCCCGCCGCATTTCCTCACTTGCAGCGTTTTCGTACCTTCTCTCATTAAAGTTTCACTTTGGTTGTTGGTTTCACTTTGTCAGTCATAGTAGTATGAACATTGCAATAAAACATTGTGCCCGCCCTGGCAACCCAAATAAATGCCTGGGAAAAACATGCACAAAGCAACTAACCCTGTCAGTCAAAGTAATATGAACATTGCAATAAAACATTGTGCCCGCCCTGGCAACCCAAATAAATGTCTGGGGAAAACGTGCACAAAGCAACTAACCCTGAAGACCTAAAGACAAACCCGAGGCACCATCCAGGATATATCATCTTAACCGCTTCCTCTCTAAAATCAGAGCGCCAATACTTTGTAAGCGGCTGCCCGATGCCTCGAGACAAGACGGATGCCTGCAACATGACTTTTCCAAAGGCCTTCAGCAATCCACTTACAGTAGCTGTTCCGTCAGTCCACCCGTAGTTGTTGCACTTCTTCTTTTCTCCCAACCAAACGAACAAGTAACTTGCGTGATCTTGATGAAAGGAAGGAGAACAAGAGCTTCAGGGCAAGAAGAGCTTCAGCCAAATGACGACTGTGGCGGTTCTTCTTGGTGCTCACCAACAAGGAATTGGGCCTCTTGCTCAGAGTGTATGCTAGCCAGGTGGCCTCGCCGGGCGACACAAAACTTCTCGCCATCCTCCCAATTTCTGTGCCTCGCGTCAAAAAGATAGCAATCATCGCCATAAAGGAAGTTGCCATCGCCGCAGTCGGAAGCTGAGGCCACAAAGAAAAACATTGAGGAGGAAACCATGACGAGATGGTTAAGTGCAAATAAGCGCGCTGCAACTCACTCTTCATTACAGCAGAAACACTATTGGAGGTACACGTCCGTCCCTCCGGGCAGCCTGCAAAAAAAAAAAAAAGACCGTTTGCGCCTTTCAACGGCAACGTGACCGCAGACGTGCAGGCTTACTCTGCGGCCGTTTGCACATGTAGGCCAACGAGGAAGCGCAGGAGCCAGACCTCCACCTCCCAGGCAAAACATAAGCTCCTTGGTTGACGTAGGCGCAGGACGCGACGTCGGCGCTGTCGGTAGATTATAAAAAGGAACATTTTCCTATTTTTCCTTGAGTGCTCGTTCTCAAAATTGGTTCCAGAACCTTTACGCGTGTCCGCCTGACAACAGCATGCGAAGATGTGACTTCTTACCTTTTAAATCGGTCTAAGGCCCAGTTGGTGTGTGTCGTTGTCTCGCCATCAGACCAGATCAGCTCCTGGCTTCCGGCTACAAAGCGACACCAGACGTCGTCGCATTTCTGGGGGGAAAAAAGAAAACAGTTCCAGTTGTTCCTGCAGAGTCCACTGCCGCTTCCGTCTCACCTGGTTGGAGAGTCCCAGCCAGAAGCGGGTGTCCTCGCCCATGGTGCGCTTCACAAAGTCCTCCTCGGCCGAGGAGGTGATGGAGAGCAGGTCGCCGCCCTGCCAGACGCAGTGGTGCCGGGCCCCCAGCCAACCGTTGGGCTTCTCCACCTTCTTGTAGCAGTTGGTACCATACTCGAGCCACCCGGTAAGACACTTGTTGGCTGAAGGCACAATTTGGGGATCAGGCGGACAGATCAGAGCACACTGATGGAACACTTGCATGTTTTTACTCTGTGCTCTTCATTGGGGGCATCTCAACCAAATGCATGAGGATTCTGTCAGGGGTGGGGTGGGGGATGGAGGGGCCAACGGCCATTGTCGCTTTGGCCCCTTCCAAAAACTTGCCTGTCCTTCATTTTTGGGTGCAGCCAGCATCATGCAGCAAAGTGGAGCTGCTGATTGTTCGCATAAAAGCATCACTTACGCCTGCCAAGGATTGCACACAATTGCTCCAAAGTGATGATACTAAGCTTCAGATGTACAGTGGGGCAAAAAGTAGGTAGTCAGCCCACCAATGGTGCAAGTTGTTCCACTTAAAAGATGCCATCATCATCTTCACCCTCAGCAATTACCCCACCCAGCAGTTACGCACGTGTGGCATATCGATGACCAATGACCTAAGCTCAATCAGGTCAGCACACATTTCACCACTGGAGGGTGCTAAAGCACAACGCAACTCAATCGAATGGGACACGTTGCAACAGTTGGACCGCTCCCCCCCTTCTTAGCTCAAGAAGAGCCCGTCCTTCCTTATATCAAAGTACAAAGCCGAGCAAGACTGTGTTTCATGGAGAAAAAGGGCTTTTAAACTGCGGGCTCACTCACTCACTCACTCAATCAAACCTAATAAGCATGGACTCTGAGGGGCAAATGCAATTATTCAGATGCGCCCTGCGATTCACTAGGTGAAATGAACACGCACTGAAATCAGAGTCTCATAAAAGTCCTACTCAGTTTTGCAATCTTTGAAAACATTATGCCGACACATTTTGATGATGCGCAGCGATATTATGAACTGCACAACTGTGTTGCAACTTTTTTGTGTGATGATAACAGACCAAACACGAAGGTGTATTATTAATAATATAATTACTACAGTATATTATTAATATAACAATGATTATGATCTCGATTTAGATCATAATAACCATGATTTTTTATAACGGAGGTGCTAAGAAATATCTATTGTATAAAGGGGCTGTAAGAATTATTGCTCATACTGTATCAAGGACTGTAAGAAACTATTAATAATAATGACTAATAATGATTGATTATTATTCATTATAATTAGCTCATATAAATCATGAAAATATTCTTATAATAGGGGCGCCAAGAAATATCTTGTCTTATACACATGTGCATAATATATTGTATAAGAAATGATATTCTTATTATTATTGTTATCATTATTATTCATAATAAATGTATTACTTTTATTATTATTAAACTAGTATTATCACTATTATCATTCTTATTATTATATATATTTATTATTCTCGTGTCTTGTTGACATTCTCTGTCTTAAACCCGAACGGTGCAACTCATCTAAGTGTCACAAAGTCCAATCAGCCGCCTCCTGAATTCCAAGTGCGCCCATGTTTTAGGGGGGAAAAAAAAAAAACAGAGCGACAGAAAATCAAAAGCAAACGCAGAAAAGAGAGATGGAAGGAAAAGCCCAGTAACGCGACAGCACATATAAACACATTCGGTTTTCAAACTAAAAGAGCAATTTTAGATTGAATATTTTGAAGTTATATGCTCAACTTCAATAATCATACCGACAGCCATTGCGCACTTAAAATTCACAAGCGCTCGTCTGCCGCCGTGAAAAAAAAAAAAGCCAAGACACTTGACTCAACGGCTTTAGCTCGTCATTTCAAAGTCAAGTTGCTCGTATGTTCGGACATTACAGCAGCCCGCATGAATGATGACAATGATGATAAAGGCAAGCCTCGATAACAAGAAAGGTCCGGATTGGGCTCCTCTCAAACCAAGTTGGACACAGCAACTACATCAAAGTGTCCGAATAATGTGGATTCTTCTAAATTCATCAAAGTTGTTGTCGTCCAAATTTGTGACATTGCAATGATTTATTTTTTATCTCAGGCACCGTAATGTGAGAATATAAGCAGATGCAGTCATGCTAACTCACAGTACAGTACAGTACATTCCATCGTTTCTCCAGCTCTTTACTGTTGTTTTAATGGACTAAAGTTACAATTTGCTTACCTGAAGCACATGTCCAATATATGCCAATCAGGAGAAGTACATTCTTTAATTCTATCCACACTGTTGGAGGAAAATCAATCCCCCCTCTCACTGGGGGTCGCAACGAATTCAGAAAACAAATGATAAGTCGCCTCACTGAAAATAGCCAGTGGATTGTAGTCCAGAGGAAAATGGAAGTTTGATCCACTCTGCTCCGAGCCCGAAGCATGCCGCGCCCACACAACGCCTACGTCAAACACGTCACATTCAAAGGCTCAAAGCACTCTCAAGCTACGTGGGGGGCGGCGGCGCGCGTGTGCGTATGACCAAAAGTAAAAAAAAAAAGGGGAAACAGCACTGCCCCTTTGAGTCCTTTCATTTTTGTAACTTTGTAAATGTTCTAGGACGTGGAACAACAGCGAAAAGCAGTCAACTCGTTTAACTGTAAATATAAATAATTAAATCCAAGTGCGAAAGTTGGAATTCAATGAGGTGTCACTCAATTTATGTTCAAGGATATAGACAAGACTACAGAAGCTTTTCCATTCACGCCTCTCAGAATTCCTGTTGATTTTCAGAGAACGTGAGAAAATACATTTAGCCGACGTGCTTTTGAATGAAAATGAACGATGAGCAAATGAATCTGAGAGAAATGAAAGGGGAAAGCGTCTCCAATTCAGCCTCGCAAGCCTCGAGTGCAAAAGCACAAACCATATGTACAATACTTTTTATTCATGATATCTATCATATAAATATGATCATAAAAAGTATCATCTTTTTATTGAATCTTTGTTTCTCTGTGAACGTGCATTTTCCTTTGGGCGTTGCTTGTAAAGGGGAAGCAATTGATCAGGATTAAGCAACAAAAGGAGAAATCAAAAATCCACTGATCGACCAGTTAGCCTGACTATTTTCATTAAGATCTTGAGGTCGACTAAACCGGTCTAGAAAGGGGGCTCGGTTTTCGACAAGAGGGAGCAGACACACAAACGGCAACACTGCTCGTTACTTATGTTACGAGTCCAAGATTGCCTGAAACCAGAGGGCGGGGCCGAGTTGTTCCTTCCGACCGGCAGACACGTGACAGCACCACGCAGCAATGGCGAACAAATTGAAAAATGACTTTTTACTCATCACACTCCTTTGGCTTTGCTGCGGGGGAGTCGTCAGAACGTTCAAGGCTTCTTCCACAACGATACGTTTGTTTAACAAGAGCACAAAGACACATAGTTGTTCACGGGCCAAATTGATAATAACAACTAAAAGGTATCCACTTAGGGACAAAATTCCCCACATGAGATGTCTTGGAATGTCTCGAGTGGCATGGCTGTGCGCGAAATAAATGTCCATAAAAAAAGAAATAACAGTTGAATAAAGAATGCAAATTTTGAAAACAAACGTGAACTTTTCTTTCATTTTCACTGCAGGTCACAATGGGGACCCAGTGTTGGTTTTGTGGACAATCAATATTCAGCAACAAAAGCAGAAAACAAAAATCCACGGATGGACCGATAAGCCTTTCAACAAGAGGGCGCAGACACACAAACGGCCACGGCGCTTGTTACCTATGTTACACCTGCGTTGAAGCTGGCCCCCTAACCCCAGGCAACGTTGAAGGAAAACAGTTTTATTTCGTTTGTGCCGTAAATAAAATTCGTTTGTGCTGCAACGGAATTTTCAAGTTATGAGACTTTATTTTATAGGTCATCCAGAGTCCACCCAGCGCCCCATCTGCTCCAAATGAACCCAAAATGGCTACCGCTCGTTGGTGCTCCAAAAACCTTCGTACGTTTTCGAAGCTATTACACATTTCATTTTGATCGTGACGTCGACCCTCCCCCCATTTACTGCCAAACGGACCCAAAATGGTACCGTTCGTTTGTGCCGTAAAAACGTTCGTTTGAGCTGCTACGGTTTTGTAGATATTACACATTTAATTTCTAGCGATGACGTCACCGCGTCGCGTATTTCAAGCTCCTGCAATGCCACTGACGCAGGACGAACTTTAGCTAAATATGTTGCTTGAAATCTTCTACCTTGAAACTAGATCAAGCCCAAAATAAGCACCAAGAAGGGCATTGATCGATGTGCTCTTTGTATTTCTTAGAAGTGTTCCCGTTTTGTTGCAAGTTAAAATGTCGAGAGCAGGTGAGCATCCAAAACTTGTATGTTTAAAGAAGCAAAATGTCGCCATCTGTCAGTGGCTCAAGTCCACTGCATTAAGGATCCGTCGTCATTTGACACTCACTGTTTATTGGCAACCGCAGAGGCTGTAAAAAAGAACGTTCTTTTATACTATATTGTGTGCGCTTAATATTTATAGTATTGTTTGCCTGCAATTAAATCTTTATGATGTGACCATCTGTTATTTCTGCTTGCGTATGCTAAATGGATGTTTTGAGTTAGTTTGCTTCCCTTGTATATGACCGTGTGAAGGTTGTCCATTCCTAGGATACACTAGTTGTCTGTACAATCAAAAGCTTTCCAGAGCAAAAAAAAAAAAAAAAAAAAAGAGGTACCACAGTGAGCATGAAAAAAAACCCAGATGTATTTTATGTAGCCTATTTGCAATTGGGTCAGTTCGGTTCAGTGCTTAAAATAGTGCAGTGCCATCTTTGCATGAAACAGTCAGGGGTTCATGATGCCATCAATTTGTTTCCATGTTTGTCATGCTTGCTGACTTTTTTGTTTTTTACATGACACTAGTGTGGTGGAATTTTGATGTCTAATGCTTGATTTGTTGCAGTAGTTAGGCGCAGGCTTTAGTGCCATCTCCGGCCATCTTGTGTGGGGTTTGCATGTTTGCATGCGTAGATTTCCTCCCACGTTTCAAAATCATAGGCCGATTGACCGCTCCTACTTGTTTTGTTTTGTTTTTTTTGGAAGGGGGGGGGGGGATGGGAATTATGTGGTCCTGCCACTGCCTGGCACCCAGTTCAGGATGTGCCCCCAGCTGGAATAAGCTAGCCGCGACCCTCGTGAGGATAAGCACTTCAGGACAATGGATTGATTTCATGACGTGGATAGCAATAGAGTACATCTTTTTTTCCAAATTGTTACAAAGAGCAATGCAAAAATGCACCAAAATGGCGTCATGAGGAAGTCTGACTAATACTCGTACCTCGGGACTAATAAATTATGATCAAATTGACCAGATATTCAAATGCCCTGTCCAAATCAGTAAACTATTAAATGGAGTTAACAGGGTGACACCAATTGTTTTTATTTTTTTTATTGTTTTTTTGGGGGTCAAATAAACCTGGTAAAATCAACACAGATGGAATAATAATGCATGGTAAATTTAACAATAAGTAAATGAAATATAAGAAATCAATTATGAATGCATGGTAAATCTAAGAGAATAATAACATGGTAAATCATAATATCACATGTTAAGTCAAGATGAAGAAGAATGCATGGTAAATCATAATATCACATGTTAAGTCAAGAAGAAGAATGCATGGTAACTTAAAACAGAATGGTAAGTAACAAAAGACTACTGCATGGTTCATCAATCATAAAAATGCATGGTAAATTGAACAAAATATGGTAAATCACAATATCACATGTTAAGTCAAGAAGAAGAATGCATGGTAACATGGTAAATCTAACAAAAATACTAATGCATGGTTAATCAATCATAATATCACATGGTAAATTGAACAAAATAATATTGCATGGTAAATCATAATATCACATGTTAAATCAAGACGAAGAAGAAGAATGCATGGTAACTTAAACAGAATAATAACACTGTAATCTAACAAAAAGACTAATGCATGGTTAATCAATCATAATAATGCATGGTAAATTTAACAAAATAATAAGAATGCATGGTAAATCATAATATCACATGTTAAGTCAAGAAGAAGAATGCATGGTAACTTAAACAGAATAATAACACATGGTAAATCTAACAAAAAGACTCATGCATGGTTAATCAATCATAACAATGCATGGTAAATCAATCAAAATGCATGGTAAACCAAGCAGAATGATCATGCAAGGTCAATTGCATTCATATGAATACTAGCAACTTGCATTGGCACTTTCCAAATCCAGCGGATAACGCGCTGTGGGCATCTTACACACGTAGCCGTTTAATTCCATGCAGGACATCTTCTTCCATTTGCCAGACTGAAAGTCAAATGAAATTGATTTTAAATCTAAACTTGTCTTCGGCGAGCGGGTTCTTCAATCTTTTCTGCACCTACCTGGCTCAAGGCGGCCACGCAATTCTCCATCAGGCCGGTAGGTCTTCCCGGAGGAGCCCAGTTGGTGAAGGTCGGCACCTTCCTGGCGGTCCTCCGACACACGAATCTCGCCAGCGATTGACCAGGTCGTTCAGTCCGGTCCACGTGTCCTCCAGGGGCTGCAGAGGACAAACGGCAACAGAGCTTCTCATTCGCTTCCAGATATGGCAGATATCGAGCAGATGCGGCGCGACGCTTAGCGCGCTGCTCGCCGCCGCACCAAGCTTCATGAGGTCTGCAGCCAATCCCGCGCAGGTCATCAGAGCGAAAGGACACCAGATTGGCATCGAGACCCCCAGCAGGAGTGTCTGAGCGCCGTAACCACGACTTCTTAGTGTCAAAAATGTTTGTAGCAGAAGTCCGCAAACTCCTCCCAGTCAGGTCACGAGCATCTCGGCTCTGCGTGCAAGATGGCGTCAACGTGAAGAAAGGATTTCTATTCTGGACAGTCTACTCACCCATGTCAGCAACGTGAAGGTACGGAGACGGATCCCATTTTGTCAACATATCTGCAGACAGAGTAAAGTGAGAATTGAGCGGGCGTCTATAAGTGGACTCGCCAGTGAAAGCGGAGCACGCACACTTTCGAGATGATTCCGTTACAGGTGGAGCCGTTGAAGGCTTTCTGTGGCAGGCTCTTCAGCAAAGTCACATCTCCTCCAATCTCAATGATGCCCGAGTGAATAGCAGCCGCACAGATGTTTGAGTCCTGCACTCAGAGAACGTCTCAGACATAGAACAAGAACTCAGCTTGCAGGTCGTGCGGTAATTAACATACCTGTTTGTGGAGCCGTGTTCCGTAGACCTTGTAGCCGGCTTGGGCGCAGCCCAGGGGCACCCGGACCCGGTGGAAGACATTCGTTGGCGAGGGAGGCCTTTTCGGCAAGAAACGTCATACCAAGTCTGACTCACGTCATTGAACCGTTGAGGCCGAGGTCGGTGGCTGTGCTGTTGCATAAGATGTCTGTGGGTCAGAAGGGAAAATCAAAGCCCGTTTCTTGCTAGTTTCTCACTGCACTCCAAACGTCGTACTCACTGCGAGGGGTGTCGTCAGACGTGCACCCTAAGACGTCAAAGCGTAGGCCCAAAAACATTGGCAGGAGGCGGACGTACTGGGCGAACACGGGCCTGGTTAGAATATACGTCCCCAAGGCAGGCTGGAAACAAAACACGCGTGTTTGCAATGAATGACAACAGCCTGGACGACGAAACAAGTCGACGACCGCTCACCTGTACTGGGTGGCGATGCCAAGTCACTCCGTCAGTACTGAACAGCATCGCAAATCTGCTGGAACTTTGCAATCGGTATGTACAGCTCTGGGTCTCGACGCCTGTCACCTTGAAGTTCTGACCGAGGTTCACCTGGATCCAGCTGCCGACTGAGGGCGGAAGGCGTTCCATTGCTCAGGATACCAAACTACCAGCAACTACGACGGAGAGCTGTGTTTTTTGTTTTTACGTACGTATTTTGGACGGTTTCCAGCAACCGCTGCCCCCCAGACGCGCTTTGTGAGGTTCGGCATTGATCGCAGAGGAAGAGGCTGAAAAAGAAGAGTCTGGGATTCTCCCGTCAGCGATGCCCAGACTATCAAGACACACTGAGGAAAGACAAAAAAAAAGACAATGTGGAAGGAACGCTCGCTCATTCATTCTCATGTCTGGTCACCCGTTCCTAGCCGACGCTCTATCTGGCGATCCGTTGCATTCTTTCCTTGGCATATCATCCATCGACAAGTGTCAGGATGTGAAGCCCACCTTTCTTCTCGCAGCTGTAGACGACGTGGAGGTATTTGGAGACACCAGGGCAGGAGTCCGTATCCGTAAGGTAAATGGGGTAAATGGGGCAAATCTGATAGTTGTCACACAATCCTCTAAAGTACCGGAGAGCCCCTTCCACCCTGCAGTCATCTGCAAGTGACAACACACCACCATTTCACGCGCATTGTATTCGCACACTTACATACTGACTTCAACTTGTTACAGGACGTAGGGAATTTTAATGGTTAATGACTATTAGAAAAAGAGGAATCAAAGAAGCGCCCGGCTTCGCTCTTTTTCATCGTTTTCTATTTTATTCAAAGAAAAAGTTAAATAAACATTTTCTATTGCCTTCGCTCACACGTCAATGCCCACGGATATTGATATTGAGTTATATGTTACAAACGAGTTACCGCCAACGCTGACGGCGTGTGAAAACCTCGTGACAGAAAAGGCTCCAGGACAGCGAGCCAAAAACAACGATGCCACCGGAGGATTCTTACCGCGTGATCCGCTGCCGCCACTCGGACAGACGTCGCTACGCTTCCGTCCATGGAAAGCCCACCGTATGCGGATGACTCTTTCATCGGGACATTCAAGGGATTTCCAATCGTCTTGGCAGTGAAGTTCCTCCTTGTAGCCTGTGAGAGCACAACCGTTGACTTCTCTCCGTCTTTTTTTACAGAGACGTTGAAGGCGACTTACCGTCATGTGGCGGCAGCTGATGTGTCTTTCCTAGAAGCGGGAAACAGAACGTGGATGTCGACACGCGATGACTGTCCACCGCGGGGCATCACATCTCACTTACCTCTTTTCTTGCAGACGTAGCCTCTCTTCTCGTCGCACTTGTCGCGCTTCCAGTCGCCGCTGCCAGTGAGCAAGGAAAGGCATTTCCCCCCTTCAGCGACACCTGGAGGGAGGGAGACAAGATCTGAGCGCTCATCCGTTCCTCCAAAGTGCAGCTGACAACCGCTTCAGCCCGACCTGCACTCGAGTGGAGGTAAGAGAAGGGGGATCCGTCAGTCCACTTGTCGCCGTCACGCTTGATGGAGGCGTCGGCGCCCAACCACAGTGAGGCATCATCATTCATCCCCAGAAGCTTGGCGATACCTTTGGATCCCAAGGAGAACATGCAAGATGATTCCATAACGACTCACACTTGACTCTGCACGACAACTTGATGGTTGCGGCACAGCCGTGACAAAGCGCTAACAATACTGCAACAAAGAGTGAAAGAACAACAACAAAAAAACAAAAACAAAGCAACGCTGGCCATATCTCGGGTTTATCAGGTTTTGAGTTGGAAAGGAAGGCGTAGCAGGAAAAAAAGCTTTTTATCAAAGACAGCTCAGTGGCCTAGTGGTAGAGTGTCCGCCCTGAGACTGGAAGGTTGTGGGTTCAAACCCCGGCCGGGTCATACCAAAGACTATAAAAATGGGACCCATTGCCTCCCTGCTTGGCACTCAGCATTAAGGGTTGGAATTGGGGGGTTAGATCGCCAAATGATTCCCGAGCGCGGCACCGCTGCTGCTCACTGCTCCCCTCTCCCCCAGGGGATGGATCAAAATCACACGGGGATGGGTTAAATGCAGAGGACAAATTTCACCACACCCAGATGTGTGTGTGACGATCATCGGGACTTTAACTTAACTTTAACTTTTTTAAAGTTAAAGTTTTTTTAACTTTAACTTTAAATTCATGGCCAGCCTTCCGCGTATGAAGACCGCGGACGAAGACATGACGCCTTTTTCGATTTACTTTAGCTTCTATTTCTCGTTTGCTTCATGTTGGAAAATAAGAATTGATCCACTTGTTTATGGCCAATATATTTTAATTCATGGCCTCCTACCGCGTACGAAGCCCTGCTCGGCCGAGTCGGCGATGCTGAGCAGGTTCCCTTGGCGGCCTTTGCAGTCGGCTTGCGCCTCCTGCCAGGTCTTGGTGGGCTGGGGGATCATCAGGTAGCAGAAGTCGTTGGTGGGGTCGTCCAGCCACCAGCCGCATTTGTCAGTCCAGCCTGCGAGACAGACGGCGCAGGAAGGCAAAACAGCATAAGACAGCGTAGAAGACTGCGGCAGTGCGAGACACCTACCCTGTTGGCTGACTAATGGTGGCAGCTGTCGAGGCCCTCCACGCTTGGCTGCATGGTAAAGAAGGGCGAATGAGCAAGTACATGAAGGAGCGCAAGGAGGGACATTTTTGCACCTGTTTTGCAGACAAATGGCCGCTTTGTTGTGCAGGGGCTGCCGCCGATCTTCCCAACAGAATTTGGGAATGCGCAGGCCCCCGTGGTGTCATTTTGCCACTCGGCATAGTCCTGCGGACGACATGAGGGTGTTGGACTCTCAGCTTCCCAACGCCCTTCCTCCGCGCAATTGTTGTGCTCAAATTTCAACTTTCCCAATCTAGCTTGTGCAGAATGACTTTTCCAAAGTTCGTCAGCAATTTACTTACAAAAGCTGTTCCGTCACTATACTCATAGTTGTTGCTTTTCTTCTTCAGTCCCAGCCAAGAATACCAAACGCTTTGCGAGTGATCTTGAGGAAAGGAAGGACAACAACAGCTTCAGGGCAAGAAGAACCAGAGCTAAATGACGGCAGCTTTGTGGGACCGACGACTGCGGCGGTTCGTCTTAGCGCTCACCAAACACGAATTGAGCCTCTTGCCATGAGTGGACGCTAGCCAGGTGGCCACTCTGGGCAACACAGAACTTCTCGGCATCCTCCCAATCTTTGTACAGCTTCGAGTAAAAGTAGCAATGATCGCCATACAGTAGGTTGCCATTGTCGCAGGTGGAAGCTGAGGCCACAATGGAGAACATTGAGGAGGAAACCATGACCACGTGGTTAAAGTGCAAATAAGCGTGCTGCAACTCACTCTTCATGACAGCAAGACCACTTTTGGGGGAACACGTCCGTCCCTCCAGGCAGCCTGCAAAAAAAAAAAAAGACCGTTTGCGCCTTTCAACGGCAACGTGACCGCAGACGTGCAGGCTTACTCAGCGGCCGTTTGCACATGTAGGCCAACGAGGAATCACAGGAGCCAGACCTCCACATGCCGGGCTCACCCCTTCCCCCTTGGTTGACGTAGGCGCAGGACGCAACGTTGGCGCTGTCGGTAGATAAAAAAAAAAAAAGGAACATTTTCCTATTTTTCCTTGAGTGCTCCTTCTCAAAATTGGTTCCAGAACCTTTACGCGTCTCCGCCTGACAACAGCATGCAAAGTTGTTACGTCTTACCTTTCGAGTTGATTTGAGGCCCAGTTGCGGTGTGTTGTTGTCTGGCCATCGGACCAGGTCAGGTTCTGGCTCCCGCCTTCAAAGCGACACCAGAACTCGTCGCATTTCTGGGAAGCAAAAAAAAAAACAGTCCCACTTGTCGCTGCAGAGTCCACGACTGCTTGCGCTTCCGTCTCACCTGGTTGGAGAGTCCCAGCCAGAAGCGGGTATCCTCGCCCATGGTGCGCTTCACAAAGTCCTCCTCGGCCGAGGAGGTGATGGAGAGCAGGTCGCCGCCCTCCCAGACGCAGTGGTGCCAGGCCCCCAGCCAACCGTTGGGCTCCATCTCCTTCTTGTAGCAGCTGGAGTCGTGCTCGAGCCATCCGGGAGCACACCTGCTGGCTGAGGGCACAATTTGGGGAACAGATCAGAGCACACTCCTGTTTTAGCTCTTCAGTCCACCATTTTGAGAAAAGGAAAGTTTGCAGGTCACGGTTGGCCAAAACTTGTCTTGCACATGTTCTCAGGCAAATTGGAAGATCTGGGACTCGACTTGTTAGGTTAGCCCTATGGCATCAGACGTTTACAATTTGAAATGATCCCTATAAAAAAAAATCACCTTTCGAAAGCACGCTTGTGAAACAATCTCTCCACATGCGAATCAACGCGAAAAACATTCAAGTACATTTGCGTACTTAATAAAATGAGAAAAATTGCACAGAATTTGTGACCAATTTTGTCAGGCTACTTACCGTCAGAAGACAGCGAAAGTTCTGCCACTCCTGCAAGAGGAAAGGCAAAGACAGACGTCAGGGCAAAGGCGGACGTCAGGGCGAAGACGGACGTCAGGGCAAAGACGGACGTCAGGCCAAACACGGACGTCAATGCGCAATGACGGCCAGAGGAGCATCACAACTTACTCACCTTTTTTCATCTTCTTGCAGACGTAGCTTCTCTTCTCGTCGCACGTGTCGTGCTTCCAGTCGCCGCTGTCAGTGAACAAGGAAAGACACTTCCCCCCTTCAGCGTCACCTGGAGGGAGGGAGAGAAGATCTCAGCGCTCGGCCGTTCCTCCAAAGTGCAGCCGACAAGCATCAGACATGCTTTCAGACCGACCTGCACTCGAGTGGATGTAAGTGAACGGGGATCCGTCAGTCCATTGGGCGTCATCTTCCGTGGTGGAGACATTGGCGCCCAACCACAGAGTGGGCAGAAACCTGACATAACCTGTGGACCCAAGGCAAAGGTGGAACAGCATCTTCCAGAGACACGCTTTACTCACCCACTAATGGAGCCCATGTGGCACATTTTGGAACGACACCATTCATTCGTTCATTCGGTCATTCCATTCATTCCATCATTCCATTCATTCATTCATTCATTCGTTTGTGATACCAATGAATGGCCGCCTACCGTGTACAAAGCGCTGCTCATCATAGTTGGTGATGCTGAGCAGGTTCCCGTGGAGGCGTTGGCAGTCGTCTTGCGCGTCCTGCCAGGTCTTGGTGGGCTGGCGGATCATCAGGTAGCAGAAGTCGTTGGTGGGGTCGTCCAGCCACCAGCCGCATTTGTCAGTCCAGCCTGCGAGACAGACGGCGCAGGAGGGCAAAACAGCATAAGACAGCGTAGAAGACGGCGGCAGTGTGAGACACCTACCTTGTTGGCTGACTAATGGTGGCAGCTGTTGAGGCCCTCCTCGTTTGGCTGCATGGTAAAGGAGGGCGAGTGAGCAAGTGCATGAAGGAGCACTCGGGAGGGACATTTTTGCACCTGTTTTGCAGACAAATGGCCGCTTCGTTGTGCAGGGGCTGCCGCCGATCTTCCCAACAGAATTTGGGAATGCGCAGGCCCCCGTGGTGTCATTTTGCCACTCGGCATAGTCCTGCGGACGACATGAGGGTGTTGGACTCTCAGCTTCCCAACGCCCTTTCTCCGCGCAATTGTTGTGCACAAAATTCAACTTTCCCAACCTAGCTCGTGCAGAATAACTTTTCCAAAGTCCGTCAGCAATTTACTTACAAAAGCTGTTCCGTCACTATACTCATAGTTGTTGCTTTTCTTCTTCAGTCCCAGCCAAGAATACCAAACGCTTTCCGAGTGATCTTGAGGAAAGGAAGGACAACAACAGCTTCAGGGCAAGAAGAGCCGGAGCTAAATTACGGCAGCTTTGTGGGACCGACGACTGCGGCGGTTCGTCTTAGCGCTCACCAAACACGAATTGAGCCTCTTGCCATGAGTGGACGCTAGCCAGGTGGCCACTCTGGGCAACACAGAACTTCTCGGCATCCTCCCAATCTTTGTACAGCTTCGAGTAAAAGTAGCAATGATCGCCATACAGTAGGTTGCCATTGTCGCAGGTGGAAGCTGAGGCCACAATGGAGAACATTGAGGAGGAAACCATGACCACGTGGTTAAAGTGCTGCAACTCACTCTTCACGACAGCAAGACCACTTTTGGGGGAACACGTCCGTCCCTCCGGGCAGCCTGCAAAAAAAAAAAAAGACCGTTTGCGCCTTTCAACGGCAACGTGACCGCAGACGTGCAGGCTTACTCAGCGGCCGTTTGCACATGTAGGCCAACGAGGAATCACAGGAGCCAGACCTCCACATGCCGGGCTCACCCCTTCCCCCTTGGTTGACGTAGGCGCAGGACGCAACGTTGGCGCTGTCGGTAGATAAAAAAAAAAAAAGGAACATTTTCCTATTTTTCCTTGAGTGCTCCTTCTCAAAATTGGTTCCAGAACCTTTACGCGTCTCCGCCTGACAACAGCATGCAAAGTTGTTACGTCTTACCTTTCGAGTTGATTTGAGGCCCAGTTGCGGTGTGTTGTTGTCTGGCCATCGGACCAGGTCAGGTTCTGGCTCCCGCCTTCAAAGCGACACCAGAACTCGTCGCATTTCTGGGAAGCAAAAAAAAAAAAGAGTCCCACTTGTCGCTGCAGAGTCCACGACTGCTTGCGCTTCCGTCTCACCTGGTTGGAGAGTCCCAGCCAGAAGCGGGTATCCTCGCCCATGGTGCGCTTCACAAAGTCCTCCTCGGCCGAGGAGGTGATGGAGAGCAGGTTGCCGCCCATCCAGAAGCAGTGGTGCCAGGCCCCCAGCCAACCGTTGGGCTCCATCTCCTTCTTGTAGCAGCTGGAGTTGTGCTCGAGCCACCCGGGATCACACCTGCTGGCTGAGGGCACAATTTGGGGAACAGATCAGAGCACACTCCTGTTTTAGCTCCTCAGTCCACCATTTTGAGAAAAGGAAAATTTGCAGGTCACGGTTGGCCAAAACGTGTCTTGCACATGTTCTCAGGCAAATTGGTAGATCCGGTACTCAACTTGTTAGGTTAGCCCTATGGCATCAGAGACGTTTACAATTTGAAATGATCCCTAAAAAAAAAAAAAATCACCTCTCTAAAGCACGCTTGTGAAACAAACATCGCCACATGCAAGTCAACGCGAAAAACATTCAAGTACATTTGCGTACTTAATAAAATAAGAAACATTGCACAGAATTTGTGACCAATTTTGTCAGGCTACTTACCGTCAGAAGACAGCGAAAGTTCTGTCACTCCTGCAAGAGGAAAGGCAAAGACAGACGTCAGGGCAAAGACGGACGTCAGGGCAAAGACAGACGTCAGGGCAAAGACAGACGTCAGGGCAAAGACAGACGTCAGGGCACAGACGGACGTCAAGGCACAGACGGACGTCAATACGGCCAGCGGAGCATCACAACTTACTCACCTTTTTTCGTCTTCTTGCAGACGTAGCTTCTCTTCTCGTCGCACGTGTCGTGCTTCCAGTCGCCACTGTCAGTGATTAAGGAAAGACACTTCCCACCTTCGGCGTCACCTAGAGGGAGGGAGACAAGATCTCAGCGCTCCGCCGTTCCACCAAAGTGCAGCCGACAAGCATCAGACATGCTTTCAGACCGACCGGCACTCGAGTGGATGTAAGTGAACGGGGATCCGTCAATCCATTGGGCGTCATCTTCCGTGGTGGAGACATCGGCGCCCAACCACAGAGAGGGCAGAGACATGGCGTAACCTGTGGACCCAAGGCAAAGGTGGAACAGGATCTAATAATAATAAATTATATTTATAACGCACTTTCCATTCGGAGGAATCTCAAAGTGCTACATGGCAAGTAAAAACAAGAGAACAAAGCGTCGGACAAGTATAAAACAACTGGACGACAACTAGGATATGAGAACAGGAATTACGGAAATGCTAGAGTAAAGAGGTGAGTTTTAAGTCCGGTTTTGAAAGAGTCAGTGGATTGGGGTGCTCTTAGGTGGATCTTCCAGAGATACGCTTTACTGACCCGCTCATTGAGCCCATGAGGCGCATTTTGGAACGACACCATTCATTCGTTTGTTCGATTAATTCATTCATTCATCCATTCGTCCATTCATCCGTCCGTTCATCCATTCATGACACCAACAAATGGCCGCCTACCATGTACAAAGGTCTGCTCATGGTTGTCGGTGATGCTGAGCAGGTTCCCGTGGAGGCGTTGGCAGTTGGCTTGCGCCTCCTGCCAGGTCTTGGTGGGCTGGCGCATCATCAGGTAGCAGAAGTCGTTGGTTGGGTTGTTCAACCACCAGCCGCATGTGTCAGTCCATCCTATGAGCCAGACGGCGTAAGATGGCGCAAGACAGCGTAAGACGGCGGCAGTGCGGGACACCTACTCGGTTGGCCGACTAGTGATGGCAGCTGTGGAAGCCCTCCGTGCTGGGCTGTAGGGGAATGGGGGGGGGGGGGGTTTGCAAATATGAGCAAATGCTTGATATGTGCAGAAGGAGCGCTCGGGAGGGGCGTTTGCACCTCTTTTGCAGACAAATGGCCGCTCCGTTGTGCAGGAGCTGGCACTCAACTCCCCAACAGAATTTGGGAATGCACAGTCCCCCTTGGTGTCATTTTTCCAGTTGTTGTAGTCCTGCGGACGACATGAGCATGTTGGACTCTGCTCGGCTTCCCGACGCCCTTCCTCGGCAATCGCTCACTCACGCCCAAGTTTTGCCCATTTCCCTTCCAAAACAATCCCAAATTTGAAGCCTCGAGCAGCATTTCTCCTATGTCCACTTTTATTTTTATCCTACTCAAATTTGGACTTTGCCAGCTCAGCTGTTGAAAAATGAGTTTTTCAAAGGCATTTCACTTACATAAGTTGTTCCATCACTCCACTCGTAGTCGTCGTCCTCCTTCTTGAGTCCCACGAAAACAGATTGTGAGGTCTGCGAGTGATCTTGAGGAAAAGAAGGAGAACACGAGCTTCAGGGCAAGAAGAGCTTCAGTCAAATGACGACTGCGGCGGTTCCTCTTGGTGCTCACCATACACAAATTGGGCCTCTTCCTTGGAGTGGACGCTAGCCAGGTGGCCTTCCCGGGAACGACACAACTTCTCGGCATTGTCAAAGGTTTTTTCCGTCTTCTCGTAACGATAACAATAATCGCCATAGTGGAAGGTGTTGTCCTGGCAGTCGGAGGCTGGGGCCACAAAGAAAAACATGACCATGACAAGATGGTCATCTTGCATGATGGTCAAGTGCAAATAAGTGTGCTGCAACTCACTCTTCACTACAGCAGGACCCCTTTTGGGGGAACACGTCTGTCCCTTCGGGCAGCCTGCAAAAAAAAAAAAAAAAAAAGACCGTTTGCGCCTTTCAACGGCAACGTGACGGCCGACGTGCAGGCTTACTCAGCGGCCGTTTGCACATGTAGGCCAATGAGGAATGACAGGAGCCAGACCTCCACTTGCCAGGCTCACCACTTCCCCCTTGGTTGACGTAGGCGCAGGACGCAACGTCGGCACTGTCGAGAGAAAAAAAAAATCAAGGAATTCTTTTCCCGTGTTTTTTTTTTTTTTTTTCCCCAAGTGGCCGTTTTCAAAATTGGCTCCAGAACCTCCGGCTGACAACAGCATGCAAAGTTGTTACGTCTTACCTTTCGACTTGATTTAAGGCCCAGTTGGTGTATGTCGTTGTCTGATTATCGGACCAGGTCAGGTTCTGGCTCCCGCCTTCAAAGCGACACCAGACCTTGCCGCATTTCTGGGGGGAAAAAGAACAACAGTCCCAGTTGTCGCTGCAGAGTCCACTGCCGCTTCCGTCTCACCTGGTTGGAGAGTCCCAGCCAGAAGCGGGTGTCCTCGCCCATGGTGCGCTTCACAAAGTCCTCCTCGGCCGAGGAGGTGATGGAGAGCAGGTTGCCGCCCACCCAGAAGCAGTGGTGCCAGGCCCCCAGCCAACCGTTGGGAATCATCTCCTTCTTGTAGCAGCTGGAGTCATGCTCGAGCCACCCGGGAAGACACTTGTTGGCTGAAGGCACAATTTGGGTATCAGGCGGACAGATCAGAGCACACTCCTGTTTTTGCCCTTCAGTCCACCATTTTGAGCAAAGGGCAATTTGCGGGTCACGGTTGGCCAAATCTACATTTTCTCAGGCAAATTGGAAGATCCGGGACTTGACTTGGTTAGCTTAGCCCAATGGCATCAGAGACATTTACATTTTGAACGGATTCCGGAAAATACACCTTCACGCTTGAGAAACAACCACGGCCGCATACAAAGTGCCGCTGTACAAGTTAAGACGATGCAAAAAAAACATTCAACACGTGGCTGAGTATTTCATAAAAATGAAAAAGCACACAATTTGTTGGTTGGCATGGTGTGACTCCAGGATCATTGTTTTCGACGCAGTCAAAGGCGACTTACAGTCAGGAGCCGCCGGCGTAGCCTTTACTGCAAGAGGAAAGGAAAAGAGACATCAAGGCACAGACAGACGTCAAGGGGCGACGACAGACAGTCGGTGGGGCGTTGCCTCTCACCATTTCCTCTTTTCTTGCAGACGTAACCTCTCTCGTTGTTGCACGAGTCGTACTTCCAGTCGCCGTCGCCAGTGAGGAAGGAAAGACAATTACCATCGACGGTACCTGGGGGGCGGGAGAGAAGATCTCAGTGCTCCTACATTCCTCCAAAATGCAGCAGACAACCGTCTCCGACAAACCTGAAGTCGGGCGGACGTATTCGATCGGGGATCCGTCAGCCCACTCGCTGCCTTTGGCACTGACGGAGACATCGGCGCCCAACCACAGAGAGGATGCATTCGTCAGAGGCTTGACGTAACCTGTACCGGAATGAACGACATCGTCAAGAGGAGCCGAGTGAGGAGGACGCGTCATACGTTGAGCTCCGGGTGATCGACTTTCTCAGCTCAAAAGGAATTGAATTATATATCAAAACACCACAACATGCCAAAGTTCTCGTCATCAAGGAGCTGAGCAAATGCCAAAACACACAACACCAAAGGTAAACACAAACCGCATTCATGACAAAAACACTTTAGGACTAGAAACCTTTCCATATGCAGAACATAAAAAAGTGGGCTGTTATATAGAGACCATTTGCCTGTATTTATTTTCTGCGACTAACTACTGGAAACCCAAGGACACCAACCGGTTGAAATACAAACATACAAATATTGAAGAGTCAAGTGTTGAAACAGGACTGGAATGTGCTTGACGAGGAAGGAGCGTGGATTTCTAACTTTCTTTCAAACATTATACCATAAAACCTGTCCTGTCAACAAATACAAAAAAGAGGCAAAGAGCCCATGGGTCACTAAAGGATTAAAAAAGGCCTGCAAGGAGAAGAACACGCTGTGTAAACAATTCATAAAAATACAAGAATAAATGAACCAGCATTATGAGGACACGTAAGAAGGAACGTTATCATAAAATGTTAGATTGTAGTAAAAATAATACAAAGGGGGCAATATTACAGTGCAACGGAGCTAAAAACAAAATTATATATACATTGAAAGTGACCCATCAATACACGATGAAAGGGGTGGTAAATGGATTCAATCTTTTTTTTTTTCATAAATGTGGGACCAGCCGGCAAGAAAAATACAGGATCCAGACAGACTCGGGCAAATGGAGCGAAAGGCTTAAATATTTCTTGGTGCAGTTGGCACAAAAGTAGTAGTAGAGATTGTAAAGAGAAGTGAAAGCAAAACCTCAACTGATTACAATGAATAAGAAAAGTGAGTGGTGAAATTGCAAAAGCGTTTCATCTGGTCAATGACATGAAAATAGCTCAAGTAAATGTGGGGATGGAGGATGTCTGTGGGGTGAAATTGTGGAATGGTCTGGAAAATGAAAATTGTGCAAACACAAAAGTATTCCAAAAAAGTGTCGAAAAACTGGTTTCTTAACATGTATGAGGGGAAAAACAGACAAAACTGACTACACACAGGCAAAAAGGAATCTGAAAGTGTATCTACTTGTGTTTTATTGATTTATGTGTTGAATTATTGGTTGAACGGATTAGGGTGGGAATCTAAACAGCTCTGCTTCCTCCTACTCGAGCATTCTTTGTTGTTGGGGTTTTTGGGTTGTTTGTTTCAGTGACTTAGATATATATGGCACTTTAAAGTGGTGTTTTATTTTCCTATTGTCACGTTTTAAATAGGTTCGAAATGAACATACAACAACAACACCACCAATATTTCAATTCATGGCCGCCTACCATATACAAAGCGCTGCTCATCATCGTCGGTGATGCTGAGCAGGTTCCCTTGGAGGCGTTGGCAGTCGGCTTGCGCCTCCTGCCAGGTCTTGATGGGCTGGCGGATCATCAGGTAGCAGAAGTCGTTGGTGGCGTCGTCCAGCCACCAGCCGCATTTCTGAGTCCAGGCTGCGAGCCAGACGGCGTAAGACGGCGCAAGACAGCGGAAGACGGCGCAAGACAGCGGAAGACGGCGGCAGTGCGGGACACCTACCCGGCTGGCCGACTAATGGTGGCAGCTGTGGAGGCCCTCCGCGCTTGGCTGTAGAAAAAGGGGAGCGAATATGACCAAATGCTTCACACATCCAAAAGGGGCGCTCGGGAGGGACGTTTGCACCTGTTTTGCAGACCGATGGTAATGTCCAGTGGCAATTATAGTTTCTGGTCAGGTATTTGCGGTAACTCAAATAAGAACAGACACCACAGCTGCGGTGGTAAGTTTTGCCGTAGTCCTGCGGATGAGATTTTGGACAGAACTTTAGCGCGTTGCATTCGATGTGGTCATCTTCCCGCCGCATTTCCTCACTTGCAGCGTTTTCGTACCTTCTCTCATTAAAGTTTCACTTTGGTTGTTGGTTTCACTTTGTCAGTCATAGTAGTATGAACATTGCAATAAAACATTGTGCCCGCCCTGGCAACCCAAATAAATGCCTGGGAAAAACATGCACAAAGCAACTAACCCTGAAGACCTAAAGACAAACCCGAGGCACCATCCAGGATATATCATCTTAACCGCTTCCTCTCTAAAATCAGAGCGCCAATACTTTGTAAGCGGCTGCCCGATGCCTCGAGACAAGACGGATGCCTGCAACATGACTTTTCCAAAGGCCTTCAGCAATCCACTTACAGAAGCTGTTCCGTCAGTCCACCCGTAGTTGTTGCACTTCTTCTTTTCTCCCACCCAAGTTGCTCCGTCCGTTGCGTGATCTTGATGAAAGGAAGGAGAACAAGAGCTTCAGGGCAAGAAGAGCTTCAGCCAAATGACGACTGTGGCGGTTCTTCTTGGTGCTCACCATTAATGAATCGGACCTCTTGCTCAGAGTGTATGCTAGCCAGGTGGCCTTGCCGGGCGACACAAAACTTCTCGGCATCCTCCCAATATCTGTACGTCGCGTCAAAAAGATAGCAATCATCGCCATAAAGGAAGTTGCCATCGCCGCAGTCGGAAGCTGAGGCCACAAAGAAAAACATTGAGGAGGAAACCATGACGAGATGGTTAAGTGCAAATAAGCGCGCTGCAACTCACTCTTCATTACAGCAGAAACACTATTGGAGGTACACGTCCGTCCCTCCGGGCAGCCTGCAAAAAAAAAAAAAAGACCGTTTGCGCCTTTCAACGGCAACGTGACCGCAGACGTGCAGACTTACTCTGCGGCCGTTTGCACATGTAGGCCAACGAGGAAGCGCAGGAGCCAGACCTCCACCTCCCACGCGAAACACGAGCTCCTTGGTTGACGTAGGCGCAAGACGCGACGTCGGCGCTGTCGGTAGATTATAAAAAGGAACATTTTCCTATTTTTCCTTGAGTGCTCGTTCTCAAAATTGGTTCCAGAACCTTTACGCGTGTCCGCCTGACAACAGCATGCGAAGATGTGACTTCTTACCTTTTAAATCGGTCTAAGGTCCAGTTGGTGTGTGTCGTTGTCTCGCCATCAGACCAGATCAGCTCCTGGCTTCCGGCTACAAAGCCACACCAGACGTCGTCGCATTTCTGTGGGGAAAAAAGAAAACAGTTCCAGTTGGTGCTGCAGAGTCCACGACTGCTTCCGTCTCACCTGGTTGGAGAGTCCCAGCCAGAAGCGGGTATCCTCGCCCATGGTGCGCTTCACAAAGTCCTCCTCGGCCGAGGAGGTGATGGAGAGCAGGTCGCCGCCCTGCCAGACGCAGTGGTGCCGGGCCCCCAGCCAACCGTTGGGAATCATCTCCTTCTTGTAGCAGCTGGAGTCGTGCTCGAGCCACCCGGTACGACACTTGTTGGCTGAAGGCACAATTTGGGGATCAGGCGGACAGATCAGAGCACACTGATGGAACACTTGCATGTTTTTACTCTGTGCTCTTCATTGGGGGCATCTCAACCAAATGCATGAGGATTCTGTCAGGGGTGGGGTGGGGGATGGAGGGGCCAACGGCCATTGTCGCTTTGGCCCCTTCCAAAAACTTGCCTGTCCTTCATTTTTGGGTGCAGCCAGCATCATGCAGCAAAGTGGAGCTGCTGATTGTTCGCATAAAAGCATCACTTACGCCTGCCAAGGATTGCAGACAATTGCTCCAAAGTGATGATACTAAGCTTCAGATGTACAGTGGGGCAAAAAGTAGGTAGTCAGCCCACCAATGGTGCAAGTTGTTCCACTTAAAAGATGCCATCATCATCTTCACCCTCAGCAATTACCCCACCCAGCAGTTACGCACGTGTGGCATATCGATGACCAATGACCTAAGCTCAAATCAGGTCAGCACACATTTCACCACTGGAGGGTGCTAAAGCACAACGCAACTCAATCGAATGGGACACGTTGCAACAGTTGGACCGCTCCCCCCTTCTTAGCTCAAGAAGAGCCCGTCCTTCCTTATATCAAAGTACAAAGCCGAGCAAGACTGTGTTTCATGGAGAAAAAGGGCTTTTAAACTGCGGGCTCACTCACTCACTCACTCAATCAAACCTAATAAGCATGGACTCTGAGGGGCAAATGCAATTATTCAGATGCGCCCTGCGATTCACTAGGCGAAATGAACACGCACTGAAATCAGAGTCTCATAAAAGTCCTACTCAGTTTTGCAATCTTTGAAAACATTATGCCGACACATTTTGATGATGCGCAGCGATATTATGAACTGCACAACTGTGTTGCAACTTTTTTGTGTGATGATAACAGACCAAACACGAAGGTGTATTATTAATAATATAATTACTACAGTATAATTATTAATATAACAATGATTATGATCTCGATTTAGATCATAATAACCATGATTTTTTATAACGGAGGTGCTAAGAAATATCTATTGTATAAAGGGGCTGTAAGAAATTATTGCTCATACTGTATCAAGGACTGTAAGAAACTATTAATAATAATGACTAATAATGATTGATTATTATTCATTATAATTAGCTCATATAAATCATGAAAATATTCTTATAATAGGGGCGCCAAGAAATATCTTGTCTATATACACATGTGCATAATATATTGTATAAGAAATGATTATTCTTATTTATTATTGTTATCATTATTATTCATAATAAATGTATTACTTTTATTATTATTAAACTAGTATTATCACTATTATCATTCTTATTATTATATATTATTTATTATTCTCGTGTCTTGTTGACATTCTCTGTCTTAAACCCGAACGGTGCAACTCATCTAAGTGTCACAAAGTCCAATCAGCCGCTCCTGAATTCCAAGTGCGCCCATGTTTTAGGGGGGAAAAAAAAAAACAGAGCGACAGAAAATCAAAAGCAAACGCAGAAAAGAGAGATGGAAGGAAAAGCCCAGTAACGCGACAGCACATATAAACACATTCGGTTTTCAAACTAAAAGAGCAATTTTAGATTGAATATTTTGAAGTTATATGCTCAACTTCAATAATCATACCGACAGCCATTGCGCACTTAAAATTCACAAGCGCTCGTCTGCCGCCGTGAAAAAAAAAAAGCCAAGACACTTGACTCAACGGCTTTAGCTCGTCATTTCAAAGTCAAGTTGCTCGTATGTTCGGACATTACAGCAGCCCGCATGAATGATGACAATGATGATAAAGGCAAGCCTCGATAACAAGAAAGGTCCGGATTGGGCTCCTCTCAAACCAAGTTGGACACAGCAACTACATCAAAGTGTCCGAATAATGTGGATTCTTCTAAATTCATCAAAGTTGTTGTCGTCCAAATTTGTGACATTGCAATGATTTATTTTTTATCTCAGGCACCGTAATGTGAGAATATAAGCAGATGCAGTCATGCTAACTCACAGTACAGTACAGTACATTCCATCGTTTCTCCAGCTCTTTACTGTTGTTTTAATGGACTAAAGTTACAATTTGCTTACCTGAAGCACATGTCCAATATATGCCAATCAGGAGAAGTACATTCTTTAATTCTATCCACATGTTGGAGGAAAATCAATCCCCCCTCTCACTGGGGGTCGCAACGAATTCAGAAAACAAATGATAAGTCGCCTCACTGAAAATAGCCAGTGGATTGTAGTCCAGAGGAAAATGGAAGTTTGATCCACTCTGCTCCGAGCCCGAAGCATGCCGCGCCCACACAACGCCTACGTCAAACACGTCACATTCAAAGGCTCAAAGCACTCTCAAGCTACGTGGGGGGCGGCGCGCGCGTGTGCGTATGACCAAAAGTTAAAAAAAAAAGGGAAACAGCACTGCCCCTTTGAGTCCTTTCATTTTTGTAACTTTGTAAATGTTCTAGACGTGAACAACAGCGAAAAGCAGTCAACTCGTTTAACTGTAAATATAAATAATTAAATCCAAGTGCGAAAGTTGGAATTCAATGAGGTGTCACTCAATTTATGTTCAAGGATATAGACAAGACTACAGAAGCTTTTCCATTCACGCCTCTCAGAATTCCTGTTGATTTTCAGAGAACGTGAGAAAATACATTTAGCCGACGTGCTTTTGAATGAAAATGAACGATGAGCAAATGAATCTGAGAGAAATGAGGGGAAAGCGTCTCCAATTGAGCCTCGCAAGCCTCGAGTGCAAAAGCACAAACCATATGTAGAATACTTTTTATTCATAATATCTATCATATAAATATGATCATAAAAAGTATCATCTTTTTTATTGAATCTTTGATTTAACTCCTCTGTGAACGTGCATTTTCCTGTCGGCATTGCTTGTAAACACTCGGTGTAGACTGGCCAGCCCATCCTACTTTGTAGCAAAGTGACTAGATTTGAGGAGAAGGGCGTGACTTTTTTGCCACCCATACAGAGAAAGCTGGAATTGAGTGAAATGCAACCGAGTGGCAATTCTATTGACAATACCGTACATGTCTTATGTTTGAGGCAGTCCAACAAAATCTCGGACAATTTTGAACTTTCCCCCGGACATCTTTTTATCTCTCAAAAGTAGGCCATGTCCGGGAAAAAGACTGGTCACCCTAACTTACACGAATGAGCCCAATGAGTGCACACCCGCACGCCCACAGGCACACAAAGGCTTGTCCACGAATGGGCCTTTTTTTGCTCAACATTTAGAGGTAGAGGCAAAGATGGCGGTCTCAAAATAAATGGGTGTGCAAGTATTTGGATTTATGGTGGGTATGCAAAAGACGTGCCCCCCCGTGATGATTTCAAAGACACCCTCCAACATGACAGAAGGGCTTTATGCACACAGGAGTTGAACCTAGGAGCTTGTAGGACACACCAAGGAGTTGAAAGAGAAAGAAGACATTGTGCTCCTTGATGCTAAGTCATAAAGTCCTTGCCCGACGCCTCATCACGCCACTTTGGCTTTGTTCAAGGCTTCTTCCAGAACGATACATTTGTGTAACAAGAGCACATAGACAAATAGTTGTGCAGTGTGCACGGGCCAAACAACTAAAAAGTATCCATTTAGGGACAAAATTCTCCACGAGATGTCTTGGAAGGTCTCGAGCGGCGTGGCTGCGGCGTGGCTGCGGCGTGGCTGCACACTAAATAAACGTCCATAAAAGTCAGTTAAATAAATAATGCAAATTTTGAAAACAAATATATTTTCTTTCATTTTTACTGCAGGTCACAATGGGAACCAACTGATCAGTATTAAGCAACAAAAGGAGAAAACAAAAATCCACTGACCGACCAGTAAGCCTGACTATTTTCATTATGATCTTGAGGTGTAGAAAGGGGACTCAGCTTTCGACAAGAGGGAGCAGACACACAAACGGCAACACTGCTTGTTACTTATGTTGCGAGTCCAAGGTTGCCTGAAACTAGTGGATGGCTATCCGACCAGCAGACACGTGACAGCACCACACAGTAATGGCGAACAAATTGAAAAATGACTTCGGACTCATCACGCTACTTTGGCTTTGCTGCGGGGGAGTCGTCAGAACGTTCAAGGCTTCTTCCACAACGATACGTTTGTTTAACAAGAGCACAAAGACACATAGTTGTTCACGGGCCAAATTGATAATAACAACTAAAAGGTATCCACTTAGGGACAAAATTCCCCACATGAGATGTCTTGGAATGTCTCGAGTGGCATGGCTGTGCGCGAAATAAATGTCCATAAAAAAAGAAATAACAGTTGAATAAAGAATGCAAATTTTGAAAACAAACGTGAACTTTTCTTTCATTTTCACTGCAGGTCACAATGGGGACCCAGTGTTGTTTTTGTGGACAATCAATATTCAGCAACAAAAGCAGAAAACAAAAATCCACGGATGGACCGATAAGCCTGACTATTTCCTTGACGACCTTGAGGTAGTCATACCGGTCCAGAAAGGGGGCTGAGTTGTCAACAAGAAGGAGCAGACACATAAACGGCAACACTGCTTGTTACTTATGTGGCAAGTCCATGGTTGGCTGCAACTCCAGGGTGGGGCCAAGTCGTTCCATCCGACCAGCAGACACGTGACAGTGCGGGTCGGCTCGCCTACAAAGTCCAGTTTTGGGGGAGCCGCTGATGGCGTAGAGGCCTGTCTTGTGTTCCGACACCGTGAGTTCGATTCCCGAATATGAAGGTGTGAGTGAGTGTGTGTGACAGACCAGACAAAAAAAAAGTTCAGTTTCTTCCCAGCCACCACTTGCCCCCAGGCAGACTGACCCATACACACACGTTGATGAAACCTGAGGAAAAGCGCACTCAGACCCACCTAAGTCATTTTTTGGTATGGCAATGGGCTGTGCACCTGACTCACTTTATCCATGACATCACGCCTCGCAGGAATCCCAAAGAAAATAATGTGCGTCTAGAATCAGTGGGGGTCACGACAGGCACGGGCGGTTGGGCCTTGCGAGCAAAGAGGAGGCAGGGAGTTAGTTTCAGTGGGCCACTTTCTTTTTTGTTTCCAAAAGTATCAAAACAAAATAAGTGCAAAGTGAAAGTTTTTGATTGCAGTTTAGGATTGGCATTTGAGTGGCTTCTCGACTTAGGACAGCGGCCCAGAGGAAATGTGTCAAACGCAAGGCCCGAGCTGCCGACGTTAAAGCAACCCACCAGAGTTCTACATGTGGCGAGCTTTCGGAGCCCGGATTGGTTCTCAATCATTCCGCCTACGGACCCTGAATCCCGGCTAATCACTCTAGAATCGCATGTGGTCAAACTCAAGGCCCGGGGGCCAGATGTGGCCCGCCACATCATTTTACGTGGCCCGCAAAGGCAAAATGTGCTTCAAATTGTTTTCACCTTTAAAACTCATCTTTTTTTTTTTTTTTTTTTTTTTTCCCAATACACTTTTTATTCACAATATTTCCATGTACAACAGTCATGAACAATTTCACAAAATATGTCTTACATGGTATTTCTTTACAAAAATTTACAAATAATGAAATAATGAAGTAGCAAAATCTAGAATGAGTAAAATATGTATCTCAAACAGTTTGCCTATTATATGTTTAAATCAACTTAAAAGAACAAAACAAAAACAGCTTCTCTTTATACTATATTGCAACTGGCAAAATGAGTGTTTCCTGCAGGGGCTCAAAAGTCAACAAGGTTATCAGAAAAGTCCAAGTCTTTTATGAAATCAATAAAGGGCCTCCAAATCCCTTCAAACATATGTTGTTTGGCTTTACGTATATATGTTATTCTTTCCAATGGAAGACAAGAGAGCATTTGTTTTAAGCCACTGGGAGGTGTTTGTCCAGTAAAATTTTCCAGGTCAGAGCAATACACCTTTTGGCCATTAACGAGCTTATATCAATAAAAATTGAGTCTGTTTTACTGAAGTTGTGTTTCTCTGGATATAGAGCCAGTATAAACAGCGAGGGCTCCAAAGTAAGCTCCTTTGATATTATTTTCTCTATTTGCTCCTTCACTCCTAACCAAAAATGTTGTATCTGACTGCATTCCCACATACAATGTATTAATGTTCCTTTTAAGCCACACTTTACACAGATATCTGGAATGTTCTTATTGTATTTATTCAATTTAACAGGTGTCGTGTACACTCGCTGTGACCATTTAAATTGTAGTACTCTCAGACGGCTATTAATAGACATTTCTTGTGATTTTTTACAAACTTTTCCCCATTCTTGCTCACTGATCTTAGTATTAGATCATTGTTCCAGGATAATAATTTACTTTAAAACTCATCTTTTAAAATGTTTGAACAGTTTATTAGTACTGATTTGAAAATGAGTTATTTGTCAGTTTGTTTTGTAGCTTACACTCCTTTATCATATGAGTTCATAAATGTATTTAGGTTGACAGTAATAATGGCCCTCTGAAAGAAACTATGACTACAATGTGGCCCGCGGCAAAAATGAGTTTGACACCCCTGCTCTAGATTGATCAACATTATCCTATGCTATGCTATGCTACATTCATCAATTAGATACGATGATTGCGCAATTTAAACGTGTTTCAAACCGGTTTCAAGGCAGTATGAGGGTTTTGAAATTGTGTCTAGCTATGTCTAACACACTCTTCGCAGGAAAGCAGAGTCATCCGTTTCTGCGATTTGTCAAGAGGCACACTTGATGCCCGCACTCTGTACAACGCAGGTGCAGAAGGGGCGTAGGTTTATGTAGGAATGGTAGGGACCTATCACCACCAATATTTGTGGAATACAAAATAGTCCCTACCAATAGCCATCCATCCATTTTCTATACCGCTTGTCCCCAGCAGTCATCGAGCAATAGCCGGGGGGACACCAGTCAATCACAAGGCACACAGAGACGAACAACCATGCGTACTTCCACTCACACCTACGGGCAACTTAGAGTGCTCAATCAGCCGACCATGCATGTTTTTGGCAAGTGGGAGGGAAAACGGAGAAAACCCATAATAAAGAAAGTCTACCTTTGTTGTGATTTCTTTTTTTTTTTTTTTTACAGTCGTAGCCCACAATATTGAAATTGGACGTGACCGCGTATTGATTATTATTTTTTATTCTCATCTTTTGAAGTGCTGTAAATGTTCTGTTTAGCTGTGAAGGGCAACATAAATCATTGTTCTTCTCTTCATTCTACTGCAGACTGAGTCTTCGCAAAGTGTATATGTTTGTGACGTATTTAGAATTGATACAATAATAGTACATTTTCTTTCAATAAAATACTCATTATACTATACATTCAAATATATTACGTTTCCGAATTGCAGAATTATTGTTTTCTTTTTCATTATTTTTCCTTCACTGCACTCAATGATATCACCGCAAGATGGCGGAGGTGCCGGGATGCCGTTGTCCTACCACCGAAGAAGAATACGGAAGTCGGCGTCTCAATGGTCGAGAAACAAAACACGAGGGTGATGCGGTGAAATCGCTTCACAAGTCTAAGAGAAAAAAAAGAAAAAGAACCTTTCCGCACAAGGAAGAAGAGCGAATGGCAACTACAACAGATGAATGCAGTCTCCTTCACTCAAATTACCCAAAGTGAGTTCTGTAGTCTTCAATCTAGATAGAGCGAGCTCGATTGATTGGACTCGCCACGCAGTAGAAAAGCGAACGAAGACAACATTGGCTGACTGCGATCAACAGATCAAAATCCACCAAAAGCCCGACTGTTTCCAAATTTGCAGGTAAAATATCTTCGAGGTCTTAGGTTCACCCAGAATGCATTGCCCGCGTCCATTTTGGAAGTCTAGCTGCACAACAACGCTTTATTTGTTATTGTTCGACGAAGCAAGGAGGGCGTCTGCCATGCCTAATACGTACGTCGAGGAGAGATCAAGGGGAAAAGGGTGGAAGGGGTTTCCCGAAAGTAATCACCAATCGAGGATTTGACGCCAGAAAAAAAAAAGAATTGAAAGACGAAGAGGGCCGTGGCTGGCTGCAATCAATAGGGCCAATCTACCAAACCCAGACTTTGCTCTGATCACTTTGTCACAGGTGAAATATTCTCCGTTGAAATACGATCACTCTTAGTTGTATTCTTCAACGGCATTTTGTGATGCTCTCATTAGTTTGCCCTGCTCGTAGCCGATTGGACCAGCGCAAAACCAAAACTATTTTATTTCAAAATGAAGAAACTAGAAAAATGACCTAATGCCAATCGAGCCCCTTTTATTTACAGGTAAACCTCATCCTTGGAATGAAAGTGATCTGGACTGGGTGCCCAGCACAAACCTATGCTACAGTCCACATCACACCTCCACCACCAAGTGTCTGCAACAGCACCACCACGTCAAAGTCGAGAGGGAAAAAGAGAGGAGCAGGTAGTATTGCCTAGAAGATGGAAGCATATCTAGACTGTGGAATGACTGATCTTTCCTCTTTGGGCTCTTGCACTCCTCCTTATGTCACTTGTGTTCTCCAGACATGCAACAACTGAGTGGTTGCCAAGAAGAACCCATGCCCCCTCATGAAGCAGAGGATCCACTGCCCTTGCAAATCAAGGAGGAAGAGGAGGAGTCCGATGTCACCAAGTTGTATTGTACGAGTAAGTAAGAAAATGCAAAGTAAGCGCAAATGCTTGTGTGTAATTCAGAGGGAACAAAATTGATCGCTGTTCGCTCGTGTTCTGCTGAGAGAGGTGTCAAAAAGGTCCGTAGGCATGTGCCGATATTACATTCTGACTCGAGAGTGATACATTTGTTTTTATCAGCGCCAATACCAATTATTAGTAGTCATCGAGGCTGATAGCCGATATTGGGAGAAATATTCAATTTCAGTAAAATGGGTGGAAAAAAACAAGTATGTTTTTCCATCAGATTTTCTTCAGACCAAAATCAGTACGGTTACTCAACTCTTTAGTAGGTACCAAGTACCGATACCATGAGTCAAGTTAAATGTTTCCTGTAGGCGTTCAGCAGGAACAACTTCATCATCAGCACCAGGTGGAGAGCTCCACTTTTGAGCAAGACTATCAACGGCCCTCTCACATTAAGGAGGAAGAGGAAGATCCAGAGCCACAATCTGTTAAGGAGGGAGAGGAGGCTTCACAGCCACCTTGCGTTAAGGAGGAGAAGGAGGAGGCTTTGCCACTGAACGTCGTTGTTATGACGAGCGAAGACGATTTAGACAAACCAGCCAAGTGGTTACAGCTTCATCATCCAAGTCCAAGTGGAAAGCATCATGCTGGACCACCACCAGATGACCATTTAGCTCCGGTGTCAGACGATGACATGGAAGAACCATCAAGGAGCGACGCAGACTGGGAAGGTGATGACAAAATGTCAAAATGCTCTGAGAAAGAAACCACTCGCAGCAGGAAGAAAACTTCACCAACATGTAAAAAACATGTTATCTGCTCAGTTTGTGGTAAAAATGTTGCTAAAGAAAAAATTATAAGGCACATGAGGACCCACACGGGAGAAAAACCCTACAGTTGCTCAATTTGTACCAAAACCTTCTCATCGAGAGATTATGTGAGCACACACATGCGAACACACACGGGAGAAAAACCTTTTGGCTGCGCATTCTGTAATAAAACATTCTCGCATAAGTCGCACGTGATAACGCACGTGAGAATACACACAGGAGAAAAACCCTATAGTTGTTCCGTTTGCGGGAAAACATTTGCGTCCAAGGATTATGTGAACTCGCACATGAGAACGCACACCGGAGAAAAACCCTTTAGCTGCTCACTGTGTGATCGAACCTTCTCTCAAAAGCCACATCTGGTAACACACATGAGAACACACACGGGGGAGAAACCCTTTAGTTGTACTGTTTGTGGTAAAAGCTACGCTCACAAGAACAGTTTGACAACACACATGTGGGGACACTGCTAAATGATTTAACCAAAGCGGATCCCATCTTTTCTATTATTTAAACTTGAGTCTGAAGAGCTACAAACATTATTCTGTTGTGCAGAACAAATCCCGTTGTCGTCATCGTCGTACTGCTCAGCTGATTCATCGTCTTGATGGGAGTTACGCGGTTCCCACGTTTGTGTTGTTCCACAATCTAAGTACTCATGGACTTAACTGTGTTCTCAAAGAGTGAATGTCATATAATTTTTTTTTTAGTTTTTCATTCAGACAAATTGGAATCTGGCTTCTTAACAACCGATTTATCATTTGTTCTGCTGTCGTCATCAATGCCCCAGGAAAATACCAGCTGGTCATGTCTTACAAAAATGTTTACTGCCATTAATGTATTATGTATTACACCATGTTACATATTAAACATTGTATAAAAACTGTCTGAAAATTGTGGTGAGATTTTGTTAATACAGAGCTCTAACATTTTAAATGAACTGCATTTTATTAATCCTATAAATTAAACCGACAATTTTTTTTTAATGCTTTTTACCTTTTCAAAAAAAGATTTTCCCCTTTCAATTGTTGTACTAATACATTTTTTGGGTATGTAGGGACACCATCCATATTTTTATGTCACCAATATTTGTATGATATTATTCTCATGTTTGAGTTTATGCACAGCACTTTGTTTCATTTGCAGCGTATGTTTTCATATTTGTTATTCACTGTTCTAAACATACCCCGAGGCCTGCGCGTTAGCTTCTCGTGTTCTGTCCACAAAGACGTGCCGTAGATTTCCAAGATGGCAGTCTGTTGTGCGCGTGCGCGGTATGACTAATAGCAGCGCCCCCCCCCCCCCCCCCCCCCCCCGCCATTATATAGAGGCAAACGTTTAGAAACCTTTCTTAATTTATCACACTCAATCTCCAAGTCATATTTAAGCTAAATGCAATAGAGTGTTAGAATAACAATTAAAACCCTGTTGAACAACAACAGGCGTGGCGAAACGCTGTGACGGCAATCGTCATTTGAAAAAGGTTCCTGAACAACGGCGCTTTGGTATCATTTAGCAAACCATTTTGCACGCAAAACCTCAAAGAATGTGGAAAGAGTTGGACGAAGCGGATAAGGAAGAAATTTGTCAAGTAAGAAAGGAGAACGAAGAGAAACAACGACATCCGGAACCTGTTTCCAAGACTCGAATTGTGCTACACATCGATGGTAATGTTTCATTCCGAGCGTTCTACAACCGCAATACATCGTTTGCGCGTCGTATTGTAATTTCCTATTCCACCGGTAGATAAACAAACCTTTCACTACTGTGGAGGACACATTTTCAAAGAGAGATTGCACAGTGCAAAGGCGCGGAATGCAATTCACTACTAGCCGTTGCGGTCCTTATTTACTGTTACTCGAAATAAAACGAGTGAAAATGTGTTTCTTCGCTATGTTTATTTGTTCCGTAACAGGAAAATTGCTGTAAGCCACACTCCAGGTGAAAAGTGAAAAACCTTGTCACTTGGTGAAGCAGCATGTGGTTCATTGCCCCAAGTTATTTATTTACATCATTAGGTTATAATATATCTCTATCTTTCCATGTTGTATATTTCATACGGTAATATTTTGATTTGTATGGGGTCTTTTTATGTTTCCTGTTATTGCACTTATCAGAATGTTTTCTAATTCATAATTTTTTGGTTTCTTTTAAAACTTGTGCCCTACAGATGCCCAACATCGAGTTAATTGTCGAGTCAAAGAAGAAGTTGAAGATCCGCAGCGCCCTCATGTTAATGACGAGAACGATGCGCAGCCCATCAATGTCAAAGAGGAAGAGGATGAGTTCCCACTGACCGTCGTGGTAGTTAAGGCTGAAGATGCCGAAAACGCCCTACCTGAGTTGTCACAGCTTCGTGGTTATAGCCCGAGAGAGGACCATTGCGGAAGTTCCCCGCTGTCCCGTAGCGACGACATCGCAGATACCAACAATACAGATGACGACAAACTCTCAGGAAACGGGACGGGCAAAGGACGCTTCAACTGCTCGGTCTGTGGCAAGAGCTATGCGTACAGGTGCAGTTTGACGCGTCACACGCGGACGCACACGGGTGAAAAACACTTTGCTTGTTCTGTTTGCAGCGCCAAATTTGTCCGAAAGGTGGCACTGATTGCGCATGTCGCCACACACACCGGGAAGAAAATCGTTTGCGTGCTCTGTGTGTGTAAGAGTTACTCTTACCAGAGCAGTCTAAACGCGCACATGCAGACACACAACGCAGAGAAGCCCTTCAGGTGTTCGGTCTGCAGCGAAGGCTTTATTCAGAAAGTAGCTTTGATTGCCCATATGACGACGCACACCGGCGAGAAGTCATTCTCTTGTTCGGTGTGCGGGAAAACCTTTTCTTATAAAAGCAACTTAAATATACACATGCGTACGCACAAAGAGGAAAAGTCCTTCAGTTGTTCGGTTTGCGACAAGAGATTCTACCTGAAGTCCATTATGGTATTGCACATGAGAACGCACAGTGGAGAAAAACCTTTTAGCTGCTCCGTTTGTGGTCAGAGGTTCACGCGGAAGGTGAACATGATTAAACACATCAGATCACACACGGGTCTAAATGACACTCAGAATGTTTTAAATTAAAATTGAAAGTTGTGTTTCAAATCAACTTTGTATGTGTTTTTTCAATCGCCGTTAAAGTTCTCGTAAATTTAAATATGCTCAGTAGTTTATTGTTCATCTCATATGATGCTGATGCTTTTTATTTTGCTGTTTTGTTTTGCAACTCTTTCTTATTCACTTTTTTTATTATTTTTTATTTTTTCATTTATTGTCATGTGGTGTGTATTGCTCCACATATAAATAACTGGAAGTAAAAAAAAAAAATTGCATGTTGTATCTATTTGGTGATTTATTTGAATTATTGGCAAATAATATTTTGTTTCATGGCTCTGTCCTCATTTATGATACCTGAGAAAAATGGTGGAAGTCACCCAATAAAATTGAATTTTGGGGTGTAGGGATTCAGTGAAAAATCCGCAAAATATTTTGGTTTTATCTTTATACGTACCGCCATAAGTGACACTTTGTGTTTATTTTGTTCATTTTATTTGCAATAAACACGGCAACAGTGCTCTCCGTCTGCTCTCTTGAGTTAAGTACTGCAGGTTCGCCACGAGATGGCGCACGTCTCACGCGGCTCATGATCGACCGCGTTCAAACCACCATCAAAGAAGAACCTATCGGAAGTGTGCCTAGTCTCGAAACGGAAAAGCCTCACCTCAAAACGGAACGACAATAAACGGAGCTCAGTCAAAGGAACTAAGAAAAGCATCAAAATGTTGAAAGATTTGGTGAGCGAGCGACTAATTGCGGCCGCTGACGAAATATTCGTGCTATTCGAAAAATCGTACGAGGAAGAACTTTGCCGAAAGAGAGAAGAGAATGAGCGACAACGACGAGAACTGGAGGCTGTTCGCAAGGCACACGTGGTGGTGCTACCCGACGAAGGTACGTGGGAATTTTAACGCAACAATTTGTCTTTGGCTAATCATAATGTCCGTAAAACATTTTATATCGACATAAACGCTCGTCTACGAGCAAAGCTACCTGTTGGCCTTCATTGTCACATTGATATGCCATTATTCCGTTCCAGCTCGCTTAAAACAATACTTTGTGTAGCAAATTTTTTAAATGACAAAAATGATATCCTACAGCAGTGTAATGAATATATACATACACTTCTGATATGCAAAACAATGCATGCTTCAATCAACAAGTAAAAAAACTGTCAAGGAAACAAATGAAATAAAATTAAAGATGAGTTTCACATTCACAAAATATCACAAGAAGCCAAAACAACTGTAACACTATTGTGTTATTTGCATTTTTGCAGCTATTCAGCAGCCGATTGCTGGTCTAGAGGAACTTGAGGGAGGAAGCTCCAGTTTGGACCGGGCAGGTCCACAACCCCCACCCCCCCCCCCCCCCCCCCATCTTATGCAAGAGCAAGAGGAGGCTCCACAGCCCCTCCATGTTAAAAGAAGGAAGTGAAGGAGGAGGAGGCCCTGACTGTCATCGTTGTGAGGAGCGAAGATGAAGATAAACCACCCGAGACGTTGCCGCGTCATCACCGTGTTTCATCACCAGACAAACTCCTAGCGCCGCTGCCGCACATCGACGACAAGAAACAACCCTCAAAGAGCAAGGCAGACTGTGAAAATGACGGCAAACATAAAGAAAGACCTTTCACGTGCTGGGTTTGCGGGAAAAGTTATTCCCACAGGAGTAACTTGATCAATCACATGTGCACGCACAAAGAGAAAACTTTTAGTTGCTCCGTTTGTGGAAAGAGATTCACTCAAAAGGTGAATATGGTGACGCACATGAGAACGCACACCGGCGAAAGACCCTTCACATGCTCAATTTGCAGTAAAACCTTCACGCAAAAGCCCACCAGGGTGAAACACATGAGGATACACACCGGGGAAAAACCTTTCAGTTGCTCCGTTTGCGAGAGAAGCTTCTCCCACAAGAGCAATTTGAACGTGCACATGCAGTTGCACACGGGAGAAAAACCTTTCAGTTGCTCCGTTCGCGAGAGAAGCTTCTCCCAAAAGAGCAATTTGAACGTGCACATGAAGTCGCACATGGGAGAAAAACCTTTCAGTTGCTCGATTTGCGGCGAAGGCTTTCTCCTCAAAGTGACTTTGATTGCGCATACAGCAACGCACACCGGAGAGAAATTGTTCTCATGTTCACTTTGCGGTACAAGCTTTGCATTTAAGACTAATTTGAACGCGCACGTTCGGAGACACAAACAAGTATCCCACAAGTCGGTTTTTTTTTGTTTTTTTCTTTGCATGTAAATGGTACCATTTACCAAAAAAAGTATCATAAAATGTGTGCAAAAAGCACACAGTATATGGTCCAAGCAGTTTAAATGACAGAAGCATCATCTCTTCATAAATCACATTTTGCTGTTTGTGATGAAGCCTCGTCAAATCAAAGTGAGGTTAAATAATTGTGTATGTGACGAACTGATTTGATGGTAAGAGACAATATTGACTTTCCCACACAGTATACTCCTTGACCTTTTGGTTGTTCCGCAATATGAATGCTGTGTTGTTCAACGCATTGTGTGTCTCGCTTTGAAAATAAACACGACCACCGCTCAACTTTTTACCTCTTTTCGCTCTTGAGGCAAGATTGCTGCCACGGGACGCGCCTTTTGGGTTGAGGGGGAGCAGAAGTTACGAGACGGGCATTGTTCTGTTGGACTTTTGTGTGCTCTTAAAATGTGCACGTCAAATGTAAAGGTATCAACACACACGTCTTATCAAAATAATACGTTTTATTCTTCCATCCTGCTGCAATCTGGCTGTAGTGGCGTCTACCACCGAAGAAGAAAAATCCATCACCGAAGAAGAACAGGGCACAAGTGTGCGTTTACTCTCGACGAAGCAAAAAATAATAATAATAATACAAGCAAATTCGAGTAGCAAAGAAAAAAAATCATTAAGAATGTTACAAGCGTTGGTAAGGCAGCGACTAATTGCGGCCGCCGACGAAATATTTGAACTGTTTGAAAAAACGATTGCCACATACGAGGCGCAACTTTGTCGAGCTCGAGAGGAGACCGAGCGACAACGACGACAACTCGAAGCTATTTCCAAGACACAACCGGTGTCGCACATCCAAGGTGCGTTCAAATAGTCGCAGATATCTTTTGACTCAGTTTAGCTACTTTGAGGTATGGACAATTAACGATATGAAATACATGGATAGAAAAGGGGGATTTAATTAATTCTGTTCACGACTAAACGACGTACTAGTCATTAAAACAAAGTCATTAAAAAGAACAAATGGACCAGTTCTGGGTCTACCGCGCCTAACGCCCAGAGTTCCGGGAGAGGCGCTCGATTGCTCTTATTCGGACCAAACAGACAATCGCGTGATCTCAGCTGTGTTTATGTTGCTTGTGCCCTGCAGACGTCCAGCTACTGATCAGTCACCAAGGACAAGAACTTTCCCCTCGGCTACAGGGGGACACCAGCAGTTTGGAGCATCCGCAACCCCTCCACGTTAGAGAACAGGAGGCAGATGTCCCCATGAAAAGCGAAGAGGAGCCGACTGAGTCGCAACGTATGATGACAGAGACCAAAGGAGACCACCTGTTCGCTCCGTTGTCCGACGGTGACGACATTGGTGAACTTTTAAGGAGCGGTACCGACTCTGCAGGTGAGATGAGGCGGCAAACTGACAAACAAGTACTTCGAAAACAAAATTATTTAGGTCACATAGACGTGTCATGCAGTGCTGTAGTACTGTACTAAGCCGATGATTAGTTTTAGTGCCTCACTGTACACTGTAAAAACATTACATTTGTAAAGGAAACGTTTGAGCTGACTTCCTCGTTAAGGGTTGGGACAGTGTGACTCTTGTTTCTTGTGCCTGACAGAAGAATATGCGGGGAGCTCCCGATTGGAGCATCCCCAGCCTTCCCACGTTAAAGAGGAAGAGGAGGATTCCAGCAGCAGCAACTTGCTGCTAAGCTCCCCCCTCGTGAAGTGCGAAGATGATGACAATTCGCCTGACTGGTTACCGCTCGATCATGGCGCTCCGACAGCATGCGTGCAGTCGCACGCCAGCACCCGCACCAGGAAGAAACTGTTAAGCTGCTCGGTTTGCGGTCACAGATTCTTTCGAAAGATTCACCTGGCAGCACACATGAGGAAACACGGTGGAGACAACGCTGCGAGCTGCTGCGTCTGCGGCCAAAGGTTTAGTTCAAATGTTGCTTTGATTGCGCATGCGGTGACACACACCGTTGATGGACCTTTGGTCTGCCCGATTTGTGCTAAAAGATTTTCCTGCAAGACAAAGTTAAGCGATCACATCCACTCGCACAGACAAGACTCCTTGCGTTGTTCCTTTTGCGATAAGCCATTCACTCAGAAGGTGACGCTGGAACGGCACATGAAAGCACACGCGTTGGAAAAAACTTTCACCTGTTCCATTTGCGACAAAACCTTCCCTCAAGAGGGCACCATGGTGACACACATGCGGATACACACGACAGGAAAAGACTTTCCATGCCCGCTTTGCGGCAGGAGGTTCTGTGTCGAGGCTAACATGGTGTCGCACATGAAAACGCACAAGGCCTAATAATGGTCCCGTTTAAGGTCAAAAGAGCTCGAGAACAAAATGATGCAACGGTGAATAAACGTCGTCCTGCCCATTTAGGCTATGATCCAGCAATTGGACGAACATTTGAGTTTTAACCCTGTAGGATTGTTTAAATCATAGGAAAAATGAAAACAAATGAGTGATATTCAAAAGAAGTTCAGCTTTATTTACGGTTTGCTTTGTTTGTCTTCCAACAGCCATCAAGTATTGAAACATATTTTTGAACCGCTTCAATGTTTTATGTCATTGACGCCAATGTGATGGTAATGCGGTCCACGACGACACAACGACATCAATATTTATTTTCCTTTACCAATTCTCCTAACTTCATGGGCTACTTTCTACTTTACTAAATTAATTTTAAACACTCGAAGTAGGAAATTCTTTGCGATAATGTATTATAGCATATAATATATGTATGTAGTATAGTCAGATGTCATAGAGAAGAAAAAAAAAACTTTAAGAAACTTGATAAATCATGTCTGGGGTGTGACATGTTACCTTTAATATACATTAATTAGGTTCATGTATTACGTTTTATTGTACTATTGGAATATTTAATTTTAGGAACGAATAAAATTTGTGGCGTTAGAGGTAATTATTTGGAGTCTGACTTTGTAGTTTTTTTTTTTCCCGTCTGTTCCTACCGTTGAGCCCGTCCTCAATACCGTCTCAAGATGGCGTCCGTATGACGTTGCAGCTTCTCGAGCGCTGGTGAACCACCGCCGAAGAAGAAAAAGAAGGACGTCCACTTATTTTTACTTTAAAAGGGCAGAGCGATATCAAGTGTAGAAAGATTAAAAATGTTGAAAGATTTGGTAAGGGGGCAATTAATTGCGCCCACTGACGGCAACTTTAAAGTTGTTTTAGAACGTATACGTAGTCTACTCAAAGCTTCCCTGCAGGGGGCGCTATAGGACAGACAACCTGCATTCATCGCTAGCCAATTGCCAGAGCAGCTGTGGCTAGTTTACCACTACCTCATGTTTGTGTGCATGAATAAAATAAATGTATCCATCCACTTTTAAGCGTCTCCGAGTGTCCAGTAAAGCGCCATATACATGTGCTGTATTTTATTATGACTACAATTAACTTTTTTCTGCACTTGTTGGGTCATGAAATGTTGGAGAAAGAGTTGACTCACTGCCTTCACGCATCATCAATAGAAAGGTGAGTAGTTTTACTTTGTTTTGACTGTTTCTTTTTTCTTTTTTCTTTTTTTTTTACACATTGTTGTTGACCTAAAACGGAATGACCTTTTAATGAAAATGTGAGTGTATATATAAGTTATTACATTACATTTGGAAAAATTACAACTAGTACGCAGGTTGGTTTGGTGTGTAAGTCTGTCTTTGTATGTTGGAACGTGTGACACGATTGTTGAAATTGGTTGTGCCATGAGCCAAAACATAGGTACACACACTTTAGAACTAAAGCAATGCTAAAACACATAAATAAATAGCTCTACAAATATGAAATATTGTATTAGAAAAATGCACAGATAGCAGAAAAATACATTAAAAACTAATTGTGGGGGAAATTCTAAATGACAAATAGGTCGAGACTTATTCAAAAATATTCAACAACAGTGGAAATATTAGACAAATTAAGTCAAGTTTATTTACAAAGGTACACTTGCACGTTCTGAACCAAGCCAATGCAATAGAATCAAATGGGGACTTAAAACACAAATGTAAATGTACAAATAATAATAAAAAACGGATGAAATGATCAGAATTTTAGAATATATTTAATACGTATTAGAAAAAAAATACAAAGCATAAAGTCAGAAACATTTGAAAATAAAATGCCTGCTCATTAATGCATGAAATACTGTTTAAAAAAAGATTTACAAAGAATTAGACAAAACGGAATCAATACCATGAAAGATTCAAGTTTAAACTTTTTGGATCAAAAAACCCATCAGAAAATAATGTTAAAAACCTCAGAAAATTCACATAATATAAAAACAAAAATAGAGAAACTGCAGAAAAGAAACGTAATGATGGAAAAAAAAAAAAAATCAAACAAAACTCTTTTAAACTATTATAAAACACAGTCATAATGAACATGTATTTCTTTTGGTGAAGGATGGCAACCCCACATGGCTTCATGATGCCTTATGAAGAAGCCATGTGGAGTTGTCGTGCTCTCATTTAACTCTGTTCCTTCTGCAGCGAAAAACTCCAATATTGACTTTCGATCTTATCCAACATGTTGCAATGCTTTTGGACGAACACAGGGCGAGCAATGTTTGTGCAGAGGTCCAACTCCTCTGCCCCAATGTAAACACTCAAGGAAACGTGCTGCACTTGCATCGTAGTATATTCCGCCACTCAAGCGTAACCAAATCAGATTTGTGCGTTCATTCATTTTGCATTTGCGGGCTTATCTTTGTCGTCGTGACAAATGTCAGCTCGCCCGGGTTCACCGCGACTTGTCACACGAGCTCCACGAAAAAGCTGCCACGCTGAGCGAAATAGCCGCGAGGTAAATGTATACGCCTCAAACTGACGATTGGAACAAATTGGCCGACGGATGGTCGTTTAGCCTTGCAAAAAAGCCGCATAATAAATCATCTCAACTCATTTCCAAATAATTCAGTTTGAGCTTAAACACATTTATGTCCGGCATAATAAAGCAACAATGCTCCTTGTTTTATGATTATGGCACAAACACACTTCTAATACCACTTTTATTCAGATGCTGCACTGCCAAAAGCAGAGGCTAGGCTGCACTGTGTTTGTTTACAGAGGCGGGACAGTCCCTAACAAACTAAGAGTAAGAAACAAATCTGTTATTCTTGTTCGCCAACGTATTGTGGTGGAACATTGTCACCGTGACGCAAGACGCAACCCATCTGTACCGAAGTTAAATTCCTTGTTTGGCACGCTCAAACATGGCGAATAAAAAGTCTTGAATCTGAGCAGGACACTTCATTAGGTACACAATCTAATAGTGCCCAAGAGACGATTTCCGCTTCTTCCAAGAATAATAATGTGGAATGTGAAAGCCTCGATGAAGGCAAAGCAAGACACGCTGAGGGCTTCTGGGGTGATGCTGAATGGAAGTGCGTCACATATTACACAAGACCCCAGTTACTATGGTTTCATTTCCTGTACATGTGGTGGCCTGTCCGCTTGAACTATCTCATGAATCATCAGAAAGAGGTCATTATTTTTTCCCTTCAAGCTCCGCCAGAGTTGAGTGGAGCAAAATAAATAAATACATACATAAAAAAATAACTGAATGTAGTTTATTAATAGTTTGGATATTTGGCATTTTGTTAACAGTTAAGGTCAGGTCAAGTTTAATATAAACTTTTAGAAGGTTTAGGATAAAACTGAACATGTTCAATAATATTGGAATCAAAACAGACTGAGCTTAAAACGTGTGTGTGTGTGTCAGAAAGAGGCAGCTCGCAAAAGTTTTCTCAATTGTTTAACTGCAGTGACTCGATCCAATTGAACTATTTGAATGAAGGTCACCTTGACGTATGTCCCCTTTAAAATGAGCAACAGCAAAGGGAGACAAGCAAGTTGATCAATGACATGAGAAAGTGATGCAACAGACCAAACCGGCAGCTTGTGAGAGCGTTTTGCTCCCCTGCCCTGGTCGCGGCACGTAACGTTCACTACGGAGGGGAAAGAGGCACCGGCTCGTCAAAGCTTAATTGGGCGGCCCACCCGACCCGAGAGGGTAAAAGCTACAAGATAGTTGACAGCAACAATGCTGAAACTAAGCCTTGTTTCTTCTCATTTGACTGACACGTATCATGTTTTATTTTAGCCGTGTTATGTAACACAAGTCGGCCTCCTTCCCAGAAGTGACTTACGCAAGGCGAGAGGAAGCGTGCCAACATAAATATTGCATTTTGCAAACTTGCCACTACATTTGTTCAATTAAACTTTGGATTGAATGAATTCATTGAATGTGACCTTTTTAATTATGTCTATTTGTTATTTGCCAGAAAATAAGTCACTTTTTCCCTATACAGGAAAAAGTCCAAATGCCAGCACATCACCTCACACAAGCAGGACCAGATTACACCAAAAATACAGTAAGAAATTATTTTAAATTACTCACTAGAAAAGTGTTAAAAAAAAAAAAAAACATGGTACAAAAGTGATATTCATTTATAACCAATAACGTATTTCATTAAATCTATTTTAAAAATCTGAATGTTCATGATGCAGTGATGAAAACAAGACGAAAAAATGCAACACAGAAGTTATTTTTTAATGAAGACTTACAAGGAAAGTTGGCAACATTTTGAAGCTTGTTTGTATACAGCGACCCGAAAGCAGAATACACTAATAAATAGTATTTCATATTTAAATGACCCCCCCCTTCCCCCAATCCATTCCCATTTACAATACTGGATAGCAATCTAAAAGCGAACTCCATCTCCCATGAGCCATTGCGGCATGGTGAGCGCTACAGACCTGCTGTAAAGTGAAAGGGAGATATAGTGTGCTTGGCCAGAAACACCAACAGGTGACGTTAGCACTAATATATCGCTGGCGTCGGGCGGAATGTTTGCAACCTCCAAAATGATCACTATTCCAGAGACCCCCAAAACGGCATGTGTTGTTTCAGCTGTTAACCGTTTCAGACATTCAACCCACATGTGTGGACCGACTATAAAAAAAACAATTGTAACAGGAGGTTTAAGCTCGGCACCAGCGATATACGTTTGTTATGGCCAATTGTGAGTGCGTTCACACGCTAATGAGCTGGGGGAAGAGTTCAGTGGCAAATATGTCGTCCCAGGGGCTGCCGGAGCACAGCGGGGACGACGACATGTTGCTCAAAGGGGAGAGGGAGCACTCGTATCCAGAGTCGCTGTAGGCGTCCGCCAGGCAGGCTTCCTTATCCAGGCCGCCGAAGGCGGGTGAGGAGGCGGCGGCTGCAGCATCAGCATCGCAGAGGAAGTCATCCATTTGTGTAGGGATGACCGCTTCCCCCGGCTCGTCTTTGATGCAGACGTCGTCCTCCGACACCACCACCTCGGCGACGGAAAAGGAAGCAGTCAGGTTGTTGTCGCTTTCCTTGACATCTTCCGTGGCCACCTCTGCTGGCTTGGTGTAAATGTGATCCAATTGTATCAGTCCATTAAGGGTCTCCAGCTTGATTGATGGGGTCCCCATAGGCGCAAGTGCGGCGGTGGGTAGTGGATCGCCTCCGCTGACCAGGAGCAATGACGGCTGCTCGCAGGACTGAATGAAATGCTCCGGGTCAAAGATGTCCAGAATGCCCAGGAACAGATCAGACTGGCGAGAAGAGGGGGGGGTTAGAATAAAACGGTGTTGCAATTTTTATGACCAATGTTCCACGTTTGATTTTCGATTGCATTGGAAGAGTTCAAGTTTATTGTGTTTTGTGAGAGCGCGTTACAGGCTTTCTATTGAAACTGCCAAAATTGGAACCTTTTGCTGTGATTTGAGGTGCATGATGGCGCACACTTACCTCATCGTCTGCAGCATCAGGACCATCTGTATCCATTGGGATGTTTTCAGGTTTAGGAACTGCTGGGTCTGCACCTGCTGCAGAGGCACACGTAGCCTGAGTGCTGCGGACTCAGAAAACCCGATTCCCAAACTTGAGTCATTCCCATTGGACACCAACACCTGAACCATAAAAAAGGGGGCATGAAGGAGAGATTGATTTGTGTTATGTTCCAAATTGTCAACCTTGCTTGCACTCAAGAGTCGCACCTTCTCCTTTGAGTCAAAGGCGTCCAAATTAAGTCTGTGCTTCAGCCCATCATTTTCAGTAAGCAGGCCGTTGTTTTTTTTCCCGGAGGAGCCGGTTTTCAATGTGAAGCTTTTTGTTCTACAAAAAATGCAGATGAGAATACAAGTTTGTCCTGCTCGCTCTGGATAGAGGTGACACACCAAAGTAAGCCAAGCGGGTAATTAAACTGACAAGGCTGCATAATTGCAACCAACGGCAAAAGAAAATACCTCAAGCTCCAACTCCAGGACCTGCTGCTCCAGTTCGCCCATTTTGGCTTTTTTCCTGTCCCTGGCAGTCTGAGCCGCAACTCTGTTTTTCAGTTTCCTATAAGGAGGAGAGTGAAGAGAATAAGTGAGAGCATTCTTTCCGCCGTGCTGCGGAATCACTCCAGTCAGCCATGTTCCTGCCACGCAGGCACGTCAAAGTCCCGCAAGGCGGATTCACCGTGGCCAGATAAGCAAGTTTTAAAGTCCAATTGACACAACCGGGAGGCATACGCTTTAAAACCACCTCGATCACCAAGCTAAATACATTCTTCATTCACTGTAGAAAAACAGATGAAGCAAAGGGCCAGACAAATACAAATCCAGAAGTATTTAAAGCCAATGTGTATACTGGGCTTTGGTTAAGAATGATTGCAAATATTCGGCGTAAAACGCAAGAAGCAAGAGGGCATTACTTTATTAGGCTTGGGCTAAAAATCACCGCCATTTTGTGTTTTTTTAATCAACATTATAGGACTGCGCCTGACCCACATGTTTATTTCACACAAACCAAAGTAGATGTCTTCAAAGCAAACCTTCTCAGTGCCTTCTCCTCGGGACTCAAGTGTGTGAGCCGCTGTCTTTTGCGCACCGGCGGCACCGCCGAGCTGCTTGACTCGGAGTCCGACGACGCCTGGCTCGAGGAGGACGGCAGGACGACCGAGATGGGTCGGCCGAAACTCGCCGTCGACGTGCCGCCCCTCTGCTTCCCGGAGATGAGAAGCAGTTTGTGGGCGCCTCCGCTCGTTGATGTTACCACCACCATGTCGGCACGATATCCTCCTCTGTCTCCAACCACACAAATAATTGATGGCCCAAATTTCTATTACGGCCACGGTGCTTCTCTTCTTCTGACAGACAGAGTCGCAGTGTCGGCGAGCTTTCCTCGATCGTGTTGATACTTGATAGGCTGGAAAGACGTGGACGTCACTGAGCTACGGTCTGTGATTGGACAAGATGCTTACCTCATTTGCATTTTAAGTTTCATCCTTTTACAAAAGGCATAAACCAATCCTGTCCTCAATCATAAAAATGACAAAAAATCTCCGTTGATCATGTTCATCTAAGCGTTTTTTTGTGTGTGCAGGAAACAGTGCTTTAATCTGGTGTAGCGGATTTAGACCAAAATGATGCAAGCTATTGCGGGGGGGGCTTAAAAGTGCATCATCTTTCTTTCTTGGACAGGTGGCCAAGCACGCTGTGAAAAATGTAGATTAAAAGGAAACATATAACAAAGAGTTTAAAATAAACAGACACATTCATCATTAAGCACAATAAACACATTAACAAAATAATAATGCTCTGTCTAAAGGCATAAAGTTGTTCGAGGCTCAGTAAGATAAAAGTATGCCTGCCATTTGAAAACAAACACTTAAAACAAGCTGGCAAGTTTGCAAAGCTTTGGATTCAGTCAACTTGTACGAGGCCGAACATTCAACAGGGAAGTGAGCACTTTGTCACAGTGTTTGCTCCGCTCGAGTGCAGTGGAATGAAGTAAAGTCCCTTAGTCATAGTGTGAAACACAGCTGCTGCAGTATCAACCGTTTCAAGGCTGATGAGGAACCATTTTATGCCACTGAAGTGAGTCTTTGCACAAGCAATCAACGTACCAGATAACAAATTCATTAAAATACATAAACCGTCCAGAAAGAGTCAAATTAAAACAGTACCAAATTGATCCTAAAAATGTTCTAAGAAAATAGTAAACATTCAAGACAAAAGAAACAAATCTTAAATTACAAACATTAACACAAAAAGTAAAGTATAATTAAACAGCACATCCAAGTTAAACATATATTTAATATTTAAAAACATGCAAAAATCACAAAGGCTAGCATTGAAAAAAGCGCCCAACTTAGTTAACTATAGCATACACTAGTAACACACATGTTTGCCATCTTTTCACAGTACAAATAACAAAATGTCAATGGGTTTTTTTTCTTAATTTTTTTGTTTTAGTTTTGAGCACAGTTGGACTAACTTGTTAACAGTTTACTGTGAGAACGCACTTGCAAGGCCATAAAGGCACAAAGTCCACAAAGCTTTCAAAGCTTTCAAAGCCGGTCGAGCTAATGGCAGCGAAACATTGCCGTTTGATGTACTATGAAGTACTTTTAAAATGCTGAACTCCAAGTACAGACGTGTTTTCATCTCTTATGACGTCTGATATGTTTTATTCTCTGTCCCGTGACACACTAAAACAACTCATTTGTTGCGCTCATGCCTCAGGGGAACTTTAAATGTTTTAACTAGTAGCACTGCCAAGTTTACATTTAAACTATTATAAAATAAGCCATAGGACATATCTGACACATTAAATGCTGATTAGTGACTCTTAAATGGTTTCCGTTATTTCACTTTGGAAAAAGTAGGCCTTTCATGTGTAGTAGATGTCTCTGAGGGCTAAAATAACAACGGGCTGGCACATTTTTACTGATTTAGCTGAGCGCAGTATTAGTTGTTTCACTTAGGAAAAAGTTTTGTATTTCTTATGGATGTCTGTAAGTGATCAAATGCTAACTAATGAGCACATAAGTATGGATAGTTCATCAATTAGCATTTATTTAATGTTTCTAGGCCACAAAACATTCAACGATTCACAGACCAGTAGCAGGATTCTCAAATCTATTCTACAGCTGACTGGTAGGCAGTGTAACAATACATGAAATTGTAACTAATGGGGGGGGCGCGGAGTTTTGAAAATCATTTTTACGTTGACACAAACCTGTTGATTTGAATAAAGAGGCATAAAACACACAGCCTCCCTCTCAGTAAACAAAAGTCAGGTCAAGCATGTTTAAACCGCAGCAGTTTGTGTAGCAGTGGCAACGCCCTGGGACTGGAGACATTTGGGGGCATATTTGGTTTACCCTACTTCTCCCAACATTTCACACTCCGCCCCCCACCCACAATGTACGAGGATGTTGTTCGCTGGGCCTGCAGGCTTCCCACGGCTGTTGCGTGTGTGTGTGTGTATGCATGCGCAAATGGTGCGCACATATGATATTTTAATCAACCATGCATTCATTTTTGCTCAACACGAATTTTACTACAGGGCAGAGAAGAGGGGGTCGGCTGCAAGAGGACAGTATCTTTGGGCAACGGTCTCTGAAATCTTGTTTCTTTTAATGCACAGAGTAGGACATTTAGAAAATAATAAAAGGGCTTGTCATGGACTTGCTTCCCTAGGGCAACAGATCCAAAACAGGGGAGGGGAAAAAAACAAGACAAAACAAACATCATGAGCATCTATTCGTCTGTTCTCATCAAATGAATAAAGAAAAAAATGAATAAGAATCGATTTTATCATATATTATTTACAAAGTTGATAAGGAAATTTCTAGATGGTGGAGATGGCATGACGAAGGAAGGCAAATTGTACTGTATGTGATGCAGTCTCATGTTGCCCTCGAGTGCTTGAAGTTAGCAACTGCAACAATTAATACGGCCTCCTCCTCAAGACCACTTTCTCACTGCCACCTTCATGACTGGGGTCGCCATTGATGTTGCTGCCGCTGATAATTAACAACAATAATCTTAATGTATTAAATATTGCATTCTTAAAAGACAATCCATGTAAGAAAGCCCAGGCATAAATCACTCTCATCATTTTTACGCATGCAGGCTAGCCTGTACGTCCTGGACAGTCGCTATGTTTTGTTAAAAGGTGGCTGTGTTGATTAATAGCCACGCATTTAATAAATATACAGAAAACTACCCTTGACCACTTTTTTTTGGGACAGTACGTGCTCAATTGACTCATTGTTGCAACTGACCTTATATTTGAAGCCAGAATCATGGTGATGAAGATGAGGATGATGAAGAAGGGGCCTCTCACAAGGATGCCATGTCATGACATAAAGCAATTAGGGCAGGATGGAGGACGCAGTATTGGAGCTCCCCGGGTTGATGATGTTAGATACCTTTCTCATGATGACATTGTGGTGTGCTGCATGTTTACTTCTTTAATTATAGGTAGAAGAGATGGTCACTGAGTGTGCCAGTTAGCTTAGCCTATTTTAGCGTTAATACCGCAAGCCAAAAGTCTGTTTTAGTATTTCATCTAGAAAATTGAGCCTTGATAGCATTGATAGAGAGAAAAAGAGTTGGCAATGATGATCAAAACATTGGGCAATAAGTGTTTGTTGTTGCAACAATTGTGTCCTATTCAGACGTGCAGCAGATGGCAGTGTTACCCAAAAAGTGAAGTCGACTGTGCTCAGCGATGGGATTATTCATAAAACGTTCTTATAGCATTACGAAAAAGATGAATTAAATCAAATGTTTGGAATAGCGACAGCCAAAGCGAAGAGTGCCATGTTAAACTCTGCCACACAATTCAAAGTCTGCTTTATTGTCAATTTCTTCACATGCCAAGACACGCAAAGAGATCGAAATTACGTTCCCACTATCCCACGGTGACAAGACATAGTACACAATATACATACAAGTCGACAACACAAAAAATAAAAACAAGAAGGCACAAACAATGAATAAATAAGAGTGATGAATAAATAATAAATAAACATAATAAATAAGAGGAGCAAAAATGGAGCAAGTCATCTGACTTGGTTGTTTTAAAGAGCCAATTTCTTTTAAGCCATTTTCAAGGGTGCTAATAACATCAGATATGTTGAGGCTACTGATACAACGCACTGGGGCCTATCCCAGCCGTCAACGGGCAGTGGGCGGGGGACACCCTCCACTGGTTGCCAGCCAATCGCAGGCTACTAATACTTAAAACAAAGAATACCCGATAAAAAAGTAACCAACATTAGTATTTCAAAAGTAATACATCTCTTGTAAAAACTATCTTTATTACAAACGGCACTTGAACCAACCAAGTCAAACTTCTGTCCCGGTGACCTCCCGACTGAGTACCCCCCCTTAACAATCCGAGTACAGTGATCCCTTGCTACTTTGCGTTTCGTTTATCGCGGCTTCACTACATCGCGGATTTTAAACAACAACAACAAAAAACATACAACGAAAGTCAAAATAAAACTTCTAAATTGAGGAAACATGTGTCTAACTTTTAGGACAATGTAGTATTGCTCCAAATGTTCGTTTACATTCCTTTAGAAGTCCGTTTTTGCGTATTGGCATGATCGCGAATTAGCATCTTTCCGCTAACTCGTTAGCCTGCCCAGTACTTCTTGTTGGTGACCGTACTTTGCGGATTTCACTTATCGCGGGTGGTTTTTGGAACCAATTATCCGTGATAAACGAGGGATTACTGTACTGGCATTTGAGCATGAAAGGGGGCGGGGCCAAAAGCCTTTTGGAAGGGAGCGAAGAAGAAAAAGATTTAAAAAAAGAAATATATATATATCACATATTTTAGATCAAAGGAGATACGCTTTGTGGAGGAGGACGGTAGAAGGAGGGAGGGGTGAGAAAGAAAGGGGTGGTGAGAAGGGGGGCGAGGGGGAGGCGGCTTGAGCAGCAGCCAGCCAGTGTCATTGACAGACTCTCAGTGGTAAACTAAACACGCTCCCCCGGTGTGTTTCCGCACATTTTCGCTCCTTATCCCCCCCCTCCCCCCCGCCCCTTGGAAAAAAGTCATTTCGGCGCAGCACTCCACGCTCTCGCCCCGCGTCGCGTCGGACATGCCGTTCCGCTCGGCGCCGCAAAGCCGACCGGCGAGATGATAACGACGACTACCAGGACGACTACCAGGACGATGCTGCTGCTGATGCCGACGATGGTGGGGCCGTGGCGGGGCGGATCGGAGCGGGACCACCCCTACCAGTACCAACACCACCATCCCGGCTCCTCGGCTGCGGCGGCGCTGCTCTTCCTTGCCGCCGTGCTGGCCGCCGAGACCCGCGTCGCCCTCGCCAAGGATACGGCCTATGTGGAGGTGGTCCTGTTTGAGTCAAGCGCCAACGGGGATTACACCACGTACACGACGGGCTTGCAGGGACGCTTTTCCAAGGCTGGAGCCACCATCAGCGCCGAGGGGGAGATCGTCCAAGTACGTGTCAAGTGTCTCGAAACACGCTGCTTTCTAACTTTTCCTTGGCGGAGGTTGACAGGCGGGCGTGCGTGCGTGCGTGCATGCCCGTGTGCGTGTTTAAAGATGGTACGACTTTGCTGCCCCAATGCGGTCACAAGATGGCTCCTATCTGGTGGAATTCATTCTCACTGGCAACTTTTTTGTTCTCTAATACAAAGTTGATCAAATTTCTGTTTGTGTTTGTTTGGCGCGTTGGGTGCACGCATGTAGTGGTTTGCATGGTGCAAAGAAACTTTGTTGTTTCGAAGTTTTTTTTTCTTCTCTAAAGTAAAGGGTCTATTACTTCCGGCGTTACACACAGAAAACACGATGGTGCGTTCAGGTGCGCATGTTTTCATTTAGATTTGCGCTTCTTCAAATATCGCTTCTTGCTTTAACGTGACTTGACTACTGCTGCATCGAAAGCGCCTTATAAATCTCGGATAGCGTAATGTAACGTATTGACGTCACATTTAATGCCCAGACCGCCAATTAACCTCATTTCCATAATATTTCATATGTATACAACTCCAACATACCAGAGATGCGTCACATTTAATACCAAAGTAACATAATGTTCAGTCTTCCAATTAACTATACAGTATGTATATAACATTTAATGTTGTGCGACAGATTTGTCCCTAAGGTCTATACTTGTGGACCATTATATTTAATGACATTAAATGATAGTATTTCCATCAGTATTCATGCTTATTTCCTTACAATGTAGGATTTTGACATCACGTGTACATTGGAATCATATTCAATGACTACAAACCTCCAATATATGATATTTATGTCAATAATACACCTAATTTAGCCTATTTAACATAAGCTAAAGGCTTAATGTACCATATTTAGAATGATTGAAAAAAATGCCAAGCACTGTAACATGTCTGTACATCAAATTTACTGTATTTACATTGAATGCATCATATGCAATGGTGCGTTCAGATGTTTGACTTGTTTTGCCAAGTTTCTGAATGCATTTGTTTGTTTGTTTTTGCCTCATGGAGTTGGCTGCCATTGAATTGATAGTGCCTCGTATGTTGTTTTTACAAATATTTGATCGGAAGCTCGATTGCGGAGCTGATAAGGCTTTCAAATGGTTGTAACGTTTGTCATAATGTGTGTGTATATTTAGCTTGTGTGCACACATGGAGAACATACCTGCGCAGTTTTGTGATATGTTAAGAAAAACACACAGCAGGTGCACTGCAGGTGCCCAATGTAATGGCCATGTCATTTGCTGTGTTGTTTATGAAAATCAGCACCTCCAAATCTGAAACCATGGTTCTCAATCGTAAAAAGATGCCCTCTTCCGGTCGGCGATGAGATCCTGCCGCAATTGAAGTATCATGGGGTTATGTTCCCGAACGAGCGAGGGCAGGAAGAAGCATCAAATGGAATGTGCAATGCAGCATGTGTGCATCACATTAAAGGCTCTGTGTCCACCGAGTTCATCGCTGTTGGGTGAGTGACACACGGCGAAATGAAAAATGTTGCCTTCCCGCTCGTGTTTCCACGCCTTCGTGGCCGTTTTGGCGCCGCCTGATGACCACGCGCGAGCGCCGGACGTCGGCTTTGCGTCGGAAAACCGCACGCAGTCTATTTAGGTTTGCCCTAGCGTAGCCGGCAACCGCTCAGAGGCGGCCCGGCCCGTGTTTGCTCTCCTCGTATTATGACGTTTATTTCTTTGCCTGCATGTGATTGATGCATGTGACGACCCGAATAGTATAGCTCGCTGCACTGTTGTTGTAAGCATGCGGCTTAAGATCAAATATTTGCGTTGTCCGTAGTGACCTGTCAAGATATTTTATGCTCTGAAGCGTTTTTTCGTCTCTCTGGATTACTTTGAGTGATTTCTATTGTGCAAGGTGTAATAAGCGAGAGGAACCATCACATTAGACTCTTACATTGAATACGTTTATTTCTAGTTTTGATTTTCTATCGTGCTATCGCATTCATTATATGACTCTTAGATTGGATATAACTGCACAATTGGTTGACTGGGACTTATTTACCGTTGTTGGGTTTTTTTCTGTTGTAAATTAACTGGCGAGAGGAACTGGTGTCACGTGACCAGTACATTTTATGCGCTAATATGCATTGTGTGAAAAGTGTTAGGAACCTTTATGAATGATAACTTGCATGGGGAACCATGGCATTATTTACTTACGTTAAATCCGCGCCTATTCCACGAGACATGTTTTTTTACACTGGATTACGGTTATTTCTATTGTATCTGTTATTTTTCATAAGTAGCGAAATGAACTTGACACTTACATTGCATCACTGTAGTACATGCCAAGGATCAATTCATTGTTTTTGACAGTGTTGATTATTTGTAGTTGTGGCTGTTATTTCTATTGTGCAAGGTGGTGGTTGTTATTGATAAGTGGGGAGAGGCGCAGTTTCATTGTCAAAAGATTCATGCATTGTGTACACATATGCCTGTGCACACAACTTGCTTATTTGGGGGGGGGGGGGGGCTGTGTGGATTAAATTTAACCGGTTCCGCGATCGGGTTTGTAAGTAGAAACGTTTGTAAGTAGAAGCAACATTTCTCATAGGAATCAATGTAAAAGCAAACAATGCGTGCCGGACGGAAATTCCCCCGAGAAGACACGAAAGACACACGTCGGTTCGGAAGTCAAATATTGGTTCGTATGTCGATGCAAAAAAAATCGTGAGGCTTCGCCTCGTATCTCGAAAAGTTTGTACGTATAGGCGTTCGTAAATAGAGGTATTGTCTAGCAGTCAAATGTTCTGATTGTAATTCATATATTTCACGTTGCAAAAGGACCTTAATTTTGTACATTGTATGTTTTCTTTAAATTCTTTCGCCGATTATTCGCATATCAGAATTTGATTAGGCCAAATGTCAGGATTGGCTTTAAAAAAAAGATCCATTTGGTTTGCAGGTCAGGGCTTTAGTTCTTCCTTTGGTCCTGTGAAGAGTAAGCAACAAGACTTAACCGCTATACCTTTCGGAGCTGGCAGGACTTGTGTGGCGCCACATTTAGACTATAATGACAGCTCTGGCGGTTTGAAAAGGCATCCAGCGCTCCTTCTCCCGCCCGCCGCATGCTGGAAAGCTGGGCTCTTATGGACCCGTCACAGACGGGAGGTGCCACGGAGCGGGACAACTCCCAGTAGCGGCGGCGCTGCTACGCGAGCGCAAGTCTGGAAGCTAGCTGTGCTCTCCGCTTCGCAGCTGGGTTCGACTTTCAAGTCCGGGCCAAAGTCAAGGCTCCCTTCCCAACCCCATTCTTTATTCCTTTTGATGGCACCGCAAATTTGTCAGCACATGACCTCAGCTGATGCTTTCCACTACTTCATTACTCCCTCGCACTGCTGACTTGACACGAAAACATTGGGGTGCCCAACGGAGAGGTTGGGGCCTGTCTATGTAACTGGAAAGTGGCCCCAAGTAAACGCTGTCTGGAACTAGTTAGCTGTGTGAAAAAGGAACCATGACGTCTGCATGAGGAGAATTGCTCGGCTCTATTTGATGATGAAATGGAATCGAAGGCAATTTTCATTTTCAATCTCCTAATATTTGTGTATTTTTGAGTATTTGTGATTTTTTTTTTTTTTCTTTTTATATTCACCTACCATTTCGTGAGTCAGTTATTTTTCAGGTGATATTTTTGGCTTTTCTATTTAATGTTTTTTTTCCCCCTATGTAGTAATTATGTGCTTCGTATGTTTGTGTAACATTAGCCATCTTTGGCTCCACCCATTTGGAAGCCTCTAAACCTCTGCATTTGACGACGCCTGGCAGAAAGGTCGTTTCATCGCCCACATCTTCATCCCTGTGACATGGTGAGGGCCGCCAAAAACAAAGGGGCAAGGGAGTGGTGGGTCACGCCGCCACAATGACCGCCAGCCGCTCGGCGTGCTTTGTTGTGAGCCCAGAATGTGCTAACTAACAACGACGCCGGCCTCTATTGTTGTATTTTGTTTTTTTGGGGGCATTGGACAGGCGGTGGTAGCCGAGGGTGAGCACTGCGTTATCGCTCGTCGCCTCACTCCTCAAGTTCAAGAACATGTGGTGCAAAGTTCTTTTCTTTTGTGGACATCATTGCATCAGCCTCTTATGTCTTAGAAGGAAAATAAAAGATGGGGGGTGGATATCAATGACTACTGCCGCCTTGGACAATAGAAAGAAATAGAAGTCGTGCAGAAGTCAAGGATGGTTCCCAGGTCGTGGTTTGTGTGTGCATCATATTCATGTACACGTGTGGAGATGCTTCCGGAGCCTTCCGGACTGCAAGACAATGAGGCCACACTGTTGATGGATCGGCTGTGTTCCGTCCGCATGGAATTTGCCGCTAGGGTAGCCTTCAATGGGAGAGGTTTTTACTCTGTGTGTCTATGGACAATATTTCACGGCAAATGGAAGGCAAAAATTCCCACGCATTTCATGTAAACTTACTGAATGGGAAACAAAAATATTAGTCTGAAGAATTATACAATTAAGAAATGGGAACATCTTCGCCAAACACACATCATGTATACGAATGAGAGCAACGAGTTGACTACCAAACAGCCTGTGGCGTAGTTTCCGGTGTGTGCCCCCCCCCCCCCCTCCCTTTTCGGTCTTCCTCCCACTCAGCCCCTGAACCCTGAACCGGGGTGGGGGTGCAGAGGTGAATAGCTGCCTGCCGGGAGTTGTGCTGCGGGCGTAAAGCACATGAATGTGCCGCCTGAGCAGATAGGATCAGGGCAGGGGAGAGGAGAGGAGAGGAGGCCCCGCCAGCCTGTGACGCTGCCTCGGCATTACTCCACTCGCTTACTTCAAAGTCGGCGCTACTGCGGGGGCGGGAGTGCCTGAGGGCGCCGTCCAAGTCTTCAAAGTCTTTGCCGATGTTGATACGCGACACCGCCAAGGGGCACATGATGTCATCGCGGGCCAACTGCATTCAGGCTCCACACAAATCAAGGTCAAAGGGCTTCCTTGTGCGCAGTAGTACGATACTTCATACACTTTTCAGTTGGCCTGCTCGCCACCTCTTGCTTCCTACGACTACTCTGAGTACTTTTTACACTGAAAGTTGAAATGACTTCAGAAGTGATTTTGCTTTCGAACAGTGCTGTTTGGGTTTTCTCCGTCCCGTTGACGAAACAGTGGGTGCACGGAGGGATACATGAGACTAAATAATAATATGATTAAGAATTATTAGGAAATAAGTACAAAAATATTTGGTCAAAAATGTTTGATGTTAAAAAGAAGAAACCCAAAATGGATAAGATTTCATTTTTGACATATTTAAATAAAATGAAGGGGAAAAAAACCCCCAATATCATATCAGAAAACGATTAAAAAATTCCAAATAAAATGAAAAAATAAAATCGGAACCAGCTCCCATGGGCGCTCAAAACGCTACCCGCGCTAATTGCGCTAAAAGCTAATCGTCTGAAATCTGATAAGGCTTTATTCGTAACCTATCCATCGTTTTATTTCACTCCAACTACAAATCCTTTCAAAAATTCACTCAAGATCATCCGTCCGTCTGATAACTCATTGACAGCGCTTATGACAGATCCGCTCCATCAAAGGTTATTTAAAGCCCCGCCCGCTCTGCCCGCTGCGCCCGCTCCGCCCGCTTCGTCCGCTCCTCGCTTTGTGATCGCCGTCCGTCCCGGCCGGGCGCAAAATAAGCGTCAACAGCTGCATTCTTATTCATCCAGGGTTCACATTGAGGTTGGTCTCTTTAGCTCCGACGTTGCCCCTCAGGGTTGGTAAGTCAGGGGGGCTTCCTCACAAAGTCTACGTATGTCGGTCCACATACTGCTCCTGGCATGTGGATGCAGACAGAACACAATTCATAGCTTGCTCGGCCGGCCTAGGGAAAATACCAGAGCTTATTTTTGCTAGCCATTCATTTCTTCTTGTCATCTGGAACTGTGAAATGTGTGTGATTCAAATCCGCTCACTGAGACGCTCTACCGCTAAAAGCGTAAACTTTCCGATCCAGAATGAGTCCTAGCTTTGTTTTTGTTTCTCTTAACATAGTCGTTCTCAAACTGGGCTCCGCGAAGCCTAGCTTAGGGGTCCGCAAATACGTTGCAATGATTTGTATCTGAACTTTCGTTTACCACTACGTACTTAACTCAGTGATATGTTAGTGGTAATAATATCCTCAATTGTTTTGTTTGTACCAAAATAACGAACACGTTTTTAGACTAAACGACATGAACTATGTCAACCAGAATAGCGAACGTTATGTTAAGAATCTGAAGTTTTCCTCTCGTACGATTTCTCCCGAAAGCCTTCATCTGCACTCAAGTTACCGTTCTTTTGTTTTGAAACCTTAATTTATTGGACTGATTAGCTTTATTCTCAATTGCGTCGTGTCTTGATTTCATTTGTTCCACTTTCTGTCAGTACTTTGTCGACTAGTTGGAATGGTCTTCACCTCTGAGGTTTAGCACAGGTTGTCATTCCACTTTGAAAGTATTTTTTGCTCGGTCGGGTGCAGTGTAATGGAAACGCGCTAATGATGACTTGTCAAAAGAGAGCACAGCACGCTGTGCACGGGAAGGACGGAAAAAGCCAGAGGCCAATGCAGCCCTTTGCCGCATCCCACAGGCATGTGACACGGCCAAGTTGTCACGCCGAGGGCGACGTTTTGCATCCCACAAAAGCATCTGGAAGTAAACACGCGGCGGAATGCGACATTTGGACTGCGGCCTGTCTTTGATGTGCACAACAGCTCAAAGGAGTGTGGCTGGAATCTTTCATTTGCATGTCGCCTGATTAAACGCTGGCCATGAGACTCAAATATAGCTTCTCATTCTGCGTATGTAGGGGAATTTAGAAATAGACCTTTTGTTCTTAGGATGGTTGTTTTCTTAGCTTAGCTAAAACAGTGGAAGTAGACAGTGGTTGGAAGTAATGAACTGCAAATACTATGTCACTGTATTTTAGTAGAATCTTCTGTACTCGTGTGTGTAAAATTGAATTCTGCGCATCTTCTTCAATAGCCCCCCTAAAGCCCCTTGCAAATATCTTCACACTGTGCCCACCCCAACCGGCTCAACACATGGCCCCGGCTTAGAGGGTCCTCTTTTAACGAGAGGATATCCGGGCCGCTGCGGTATGCAAAGAGCCTGCGCATTCCTGACACGAGCGGCTCGCCTCAAAGGTGACTTTCAGGCGATTCGGGCAAACGTCGGATTAGCCGCCCGCCCGGCTTTGGCCACAGGCCTGCCAAAGGCCCCACCCGAATAGATCTGATTTAGATGTATTTTTGATGACACTCCTGCTTGTTTGACAAAAGCATGTCGAAGGGTGTGTGGGGGGGGGGGGGGGTTCAGCCCCCGCTGCACCCAAGCAGGACCAACTGGTTTGTCCCCATCTTGAAAGGGGACACCGCTATGGGATGCATACGTCCTAAGAGAGGGGAGGTCGTGGCGGCACCTGTCCCCTCCACTCAGAGTGTGCCGACGACGGGCAATCCAAAGCGCAGGCCTGCAAGCTCCTAAAAACAAAATGGAATGTTTGATAAGCGGATTCTTGGAATGCCTCGGATTGGTCACTTTGTGCTCTTGGTTTTTGTGCGGAGGATGATGGAGAACTTTGTGGCGGCGATGACAGGAGACCGGTCTGTCTCTTTGGCTCTCGGGTCATCCTGACAAAAGGGCCTCTGTCGTCGGAGCTATTGGTACAAACACCGACCCATTCCGCTACACACGTTGTTGTTGTTATTGATCGTATTGTTGTTGGTTTTTTTCAACTTTTATGTTATCCAGAAAAAAAATGCCTGAAAGTGATTGTAGTGCCTCTTCTTGGGCATGATTGAATTTCTCAATTTTATTTGTTCACTTCACTCGAGCAGTGGCTTACCCGAAGCTCGGCTGTTCCCTCAAATTTCGGACGGCAATGCAAAGCACCGACTCACCAAAGTGGTGCCACTCCTGCGTCAAGGTACCGCTAGAAAACTTCTTTCAAATGGGTCAAGCCCAGCCGCAACATAACAGAAGGGAGCCGCCATGGCTGCTACAAAATGTTCCATCACTCCTTTGAGCTGGCCAAGGAAAATAGCAACTGCTCACTGGACTGTGTGAGTCACTCGCTAACATGTTAGCGGCGCAACCCCAGGGGACCATAAAGGCTTTAGCGAGAGTCGTCGTTCATCTTTTTTTTTTTTTTTTTTTAATTGTATCAACCCCCAAGAAGTTGTAAATGGTCTAAGCAGGAGATGGGAGTTCCACACGCAATGCATGATGAGAGCTTGGACTCTTGCACATGTGCGTACACGCGCGCTTCCTTTTTCCAAAAGATTCACAGACGCTCTTTGATCCGCACCCAGTCCTCCCACCAGAGAGGCCTCGAGGATGTGAGCGCAGATTCCATTTTCAAGTCGCGCACGGCTTCCTCTGGGGAGGTACATTGGAATTCCTCGTGCAGAAACAGGCCAGATAGACGACTTGAAGTGCCAGTCGAACCCGGGATCCTCACAACTCGCTTCAAAAAGTCACTCAAACAAAAGAAAACACAGGTGGCGGACCAAAACATTTACCGTATGTATAGTAAATATTTTATTTGAATACATATTAATTGACGACTTGTTTAGGGCTGAGAAAAGAAATCAGCTACCACAGTTAAATCGACCACCGGCGAATTGGCTAACATTTTTCCCTTGAAACTATAATTGGAAGTGAATAAAAGCGGCAAGAGTAGTCAGTGGCGTTGTATAGTGTGCGGCAACTCTAACTGTTGCTCAGAATACAATACCACGACAATGTGCATGCATATATTTGTCTCTATGAGCTCAAAAATGGACTTTTAAAAAACAGAGCGCTGGAGAAAACGGCGCCGAAGTCGCTCCTGTCTCCGATGGGCCCGCTTTGCATAGTTGTACCAGCTTGTTTTTGCATCTCCGGAGGGGTGAGGTGGGGGCGGGGTGTGTGTGTTTGCCACGTCCGTCCCTCGGCAGTGCGTTCGCAACCTGCGGCCCCTTCAGAAGTGGAGCCAAATGCCCCCGGAGGTTAGAAGCGGCTAAGTGCTTTTCTTGTCTCATAAAAACAAATCAAATATCGCCGATCCCTCGGGGGAGTTTCAAGACGGCAAAGTCGTGACGCGGCAAGAAGAGCCGCTTTGCTTTGCCTTGGATAATTAGTTTTGTTTTTTTCTCTCCACTGCACCTCAATCAGGGTTGGGTGCACTTTGGTGCTTGAGGGCCATGTTGGAATTTTTAAAATGGTCAGATGGCCCAAGTCATTTGTTGTTGTGTATGAAAGCAAAACAAAATCCAAGTCTTAAAATATAATGTAAAACAGATCATTATAGACAATCAATTGAGCAAACATTGAGAAATGACAAAATGTGTTAAAAAAAATATTAAAAAAATGTAATCTTCAACCCATAAAAAACGTAAGCAGTAAATTATTTATGCAAACTGTTCTCATACATGAACGACAATGTGAATCCCTCGCTACTTTGCGTTTCGCTTATCGCGGCTTCACTACATCGCAGATTTTTTTTCCAAATAAAAAAAACATTTAAAAGTCAAAATAAAACTTCTAAATTGAGGAAACCTGTCTAACCTTTAGGACAATGTAGCATTGCTCCAAATGTTTGTTTACATTCCTTTAGAAGTCCGTTTTCGTGTGTTTGCACAATCGCGAATTAGCATCTTTCCGCTAACTCGTTAGCCTGCCCAGTACTTCTCGTTGGTGACCGTACTTCGTGGATTTCACTTATCGCGGGTGGTTTTTGGAACCAATTATCCGCGATAAACGAGCGATTACTGTATTGTGACGAACCAACAACAAATGTCGATCTTGGGTGGGCAGGATGAACGAGCAAACTCCGCCCACCTCTGATCTAATGTGTCCAAAGTTGTCCGTTACTTTTGAATGGCCGTAGGGAGTGCCGTTGTCTGTAAAAGGGGTTGGATGTTTACCTCCTCGGGGCTTTATTAACCCTAACCCTAACCCCCAGTTCCCCCTCATTCTCCACAGCCCAAGAGAAAACAGGGGCAAGAACAATGCGACATTTGTCTCGCGCGGCGCACCGGGCCCGCCGCTAAACAAACGTTCCGAAGAATACCAACCGCGGGCCACGGTGACTTCATAAACAGTCGTCAGCGGATCGCTGATGTGTGCGTGATTATTGACCCATTGATTGACCGCTCCAAAATTGTCCGTAGGTGTGATTGTGAGCGTGGATGGTTGTTCGTCTCTGCCTGAAGGACCCACGCTTGAAATTTTGCCCAGAGAAGCATCCATCCAATTCCAGAAGCTGGCAAACTCTTACTTGGGAATTCACCCAAGTCAAATGTTCTTGGTCCACGCCGTTTGCCACAAATTGCAGCGGAGCTTCTTCAAGTGTTCAGTTTGAGAACCTGGCCTGAATCCTAATCAGGACGGCATCCTCCCGAGTGCTTTCCGGCACCCCGGCGAGGCCTCAACTTGGCCCGCCACCTTGCCTTGCCTTTTCTCTCCGCCCGCCGATGGAGCTTCTGCTGCAGCCCTGGCCCCTCCCCAACCTTTCTCTGTGGCACAATGGCTTCCCTCGGCGGAGTTCTAAGAGAACAGCGTTTGTCCGATGGCCGCCGCAGCTCCCCCCCCTTTTTTTTCTTTTCTATTGGGGCTCTGCGGGGACAGTGAGCACGAGGGAGATCTGGCTGGGTAGGAGTTACAATTGCCCCAACAAGTAAACAACTTCAGGTAGAGGTGGTCCACATATGGATCAGGAGCCAGCTCATTGCAAGTGGTTTTTTTTAGTCAATGCGAAAGCTGCCTTGTAAAAGTTCAATTCTGACCTAACCAACACATTGCCTTGATTTGAGATATTCACGTAGGCTTTGCTTTCCTGCAACTTTGGACCTCATGTGTCCACCATGGAATGACCTCATCCATACTTGATCCTTTTCTTTGCCAGCCAAGGGCTTTTGCTTTCCCCTTTTTTCCACGCGGCTAACCTCCAAACGGGCAGGGGGCGCACCTCGGCAGGCCCTGGCCCGCCCTTGATGTGGACATTGTTGTAGAAGCGGGTCCCTCTCACCCGGGCAACCGGGCCCCTTTTGAGCCCTTACCCCTCGCTGTTTGCCCAGCTCGCTCTTTACCCTGTCCTAAGCCCACTCCTCTAATACCCCCCCCCTCTCACCGTGGGACTGGAGCTTTGAGAGACGGTTGTGTGAGAGACGTGTTGTTTTGTGCTCGCTTGTGCCGCTGGCGGCCGGCTTCCTACGGCGCACCAAAGCCGGCCATTCACTTCTTTTAGCCCCCACTCCATTGCTTCCTTTGACCTCCTTCGGGGAACCTGACCCCGTTTGATCACATTAGGGGACCGAGGAGGAGCTCAGTACTTTGACATTCCCGTTCGCTCACTGCTTACAAAAAATCACCTAAGCTTGCTTTACAACGGCCACTTTTATCATGCCACGCCATGCCTCCAGATATCTGCCATAATTGTCCACGTTAACATGCGGAGATGATCGTCCTCTCGAATGTTTCCCTTAACATGGCTTGATCAAGATCCAATCGTGGAAACGGTCCTGACTGCTGTAAGACCACGGGCCACTTTAGATTCAGCCCGGTTCCCAAATATGTTAAATGCCTTAAAAAGACACCGGCTTATCTTATTTATGTCTGGTAAAAAAAAAAAAAATGCCTGACCACAGTTTAAACAACCACGATCACCCCAAGTGTCAATTTAGGTCATTTTATATCCTCACAGGACTTGGAAGCCCTGAAGCAGAAAAAAAGCTGATGTAATGGGTTTAAGAAAATCTCCTTGGGGAGTCAACCCTCAACTCCCCCCCACGCCAATGACACCCCTGCCCTCTTCATCCCCAAATATGGTGACTTGGATCTCTCGGATCTTGAACAGTTCTTGGTGAGCTCTTGAGACTCAAGTTGTCGCGGTGCTAAAAAAACAAAACAAAAAAAAACACAGGACAAAAGGTTTATAATTCACTGATTTATTGTTTTGGCTGGGGGAAGGGGAGCCGGAGATGAAGGCAACAGAGAAAGAGGGGAGGGTGCTTTTTAGAGAAAAGAAATCCCAGCCCGGCTACACACACACACACACAAGCCCACGCACTCACACACGCACGCACACTCTGTGTGAGCCGAGCACAAAAGAAACCTGTAACGCCTCCAGATTCCTTCTCGTCGGGTATCAAAGACATGCTTTGCTTTAGAACAAGAGACGAGTGGGTAAGATAGCACCAAGCAAGCCAGTGAACCCAGCACTGGCCCGGCTGGGTGCTGCCAGTTAATCTCTCAGATAGGATTTTCACCCCCCCCCTCCCCTTCTTCCTCTTCTTCTCCTGCTCTGCCGCCTCCCTCTCTTTTCTCTCTCTCGGTGGGGATATCGCTTTTACGGCGAGGCCTTGAATGGAGGGACTTGTCTAACCTGATCACTTGTCAGATTGAGCACAGGGAGAGGCACCCCAAAGGCGCAGCGATAGAACTTGGTTGCACAATGAGGGAAGGCGCTGTGCGTTAGCTGCTAGCTTGGTGCTGCTCTCACGTGGACCCAAAATGATCCCGTTTGTCTTTGGTCGAAATGAACCCTGCTAGTATTTGAGTAATCCGTATCCATTTTCAGTTCCCAGAAAGCTCCATACATGCTACCGGTAGTTCTCTTGTTAAACTGTTAATTTGGAAAATGTCTGCCCCCCCTTTCCCCCGTTATTGCTCTTTACTAGCAATCAGCTGAAGGTTTTCTTTATCCAAATCATTTGGTTGGTTCCTCCTTGAGCCTTACTACGCCACACAACAAAGACACGTCAGGACAATTGGTGGGTTTGGAGCACATCCAAATAGCTTCCGCTTGCTCCTGTTCCTTGACACTGAAGACTTTTTCCTCCTTTCTGGAGTTGAAGAACTTGCCTCTGTCCCTTCCAATGATCTCGGAGGGCCGGAGCTCCCCCGTTAACCCCCCCCTCCCCGCCCTTGTCCAGGTTGTCCTGAAAGGTGATCGTGCAGCTATTCACAAGCAAAGAAAGAAGGGAGTGAAATCTTGAAATCCATGACTGGGAGGAATCAATCCATCCTCACGTTTTTTTGCGTTTCTTTCTGGCACAGTAAAGACCATTTTGTTTTGACAGACCGGCAGCATATAAAGAAAAACAAATGAGAAATACGGATCACATTTACGCTAATAGGTTGGCCCAAGATGGTGGATTCTTGTCTTATTTTGCGTGTGTGTGTGGGGGGGGTGATTAGAGATATTTGCAAACCTGTCGCCACATGTCACACACAGTAATTAAGAGCGTGAGAAATACCCCGTGGGAGTAAACCCATCTTTTAGGTAACATCTTTTTTTTTTTTCCCCCTTTGAAAATAATACACTCCCAGTTTGCCATCTCCTTTTTCCAAAGTCACTCTCCAAAGGTGTTTTAGTGTCTTTTTTGCCAGCTTGTGTGTGGGCTTAGCTTTTGACTAGCATAGCGCATGACAAGCTGCTCCGCATGGGACTCGGGTGGACTCACCTGATTTTCTTAATTAAAATGTACCAATGTCCGCCAAAGCATCTCGAAGACATTTCACATTTCTGAAGCGCTTTATTGCAGCAGTCGTAAAACATTCCACATGTTATTTGAGCTTCTGGTCCCCCCCATCAACCAGTGTGACCCCAACGCTTCATCCCGGAAACGGTGTAGGTGAACACTTCCCGCAGTGCGGTTTGGAACCCCAGTTGGCGTTCCTCAAAGAAAACAAAGTCAGAAGCGCGTGAAACCTGAAACCGGCGCTAATGCTGGCTAGCTCCACCTCGGCTTTCCTCCTTGCCTAAACACTGAGGCCCGTTTGGAGTTTAGGGGGATGCTGGGGGGGGCCTGGATGGTCAGTGTTGTTCCAACTCATGCACGGGGGTGTGTGCATGCACTGAGAGTATGATCATCTGCTTTCCTGTAAACAACCACCGCTTTATTAGGCACACCTTGTTGGAAAGGCCCGAGGTGAAACCTGCTTTTATAACGACGAGCTCTAAGTTGCGGCTCGTTCTATGATCAGCCCACGGCCGGTAATGCTAATAATATTAGGCACATCCCGACAGTCAGAACTTGTACTACCATTAAAATGTAATTACCAGTCGGCAGCACAAGGCAAGGACAGCGCTTATTTTGATGACTAAATCTTTAAAAACGCACCAATTTTTGCAAGCTCTCAAACAAAACACGCCAAAACTCACTTAGCCGTTCCATACTGGGAAATTTGAAAAAAATACTTTGGTTTAATTGCTCAGTTGACCTGAAATTATGAAGATGTGCTTATCGGTATGGGATGCTCAAATACGTCTCGATGATTCTGCCAGAATCGTCGTCCATTTTTGTGTGAAGCTGCCATTCCGGGCCTATTAGACAGTTCTTTGAGAGGCAAGATGGCCGAAGCTTTTTTTTTTTTTTTTTTTAAACTATGTCATTGAATGTAGGCAGAGTGTGGCGAAAACAATCATTTCCAGAATCCTTAAAAAATTAGGATTAGGAAAAGCACGATTCTTCTCATGCTTGGTTAAGCGGAAAAGTAGTGAGCGACAAAAAAAAAGAATATTCTTCTCTTTCTGATTGCTCCGAACTTGTCTTTCCATTGGCATATAAGCCGTATCCCAAACGCTGATGTCATCTTGCCCTTCCTTCGACAGCAAAACGAGTTAAGTGAAAGAACAGACCCAAGTTTTTATTTTATTTTCCACAGTACAAAAGGTATGACAACTTTGTGGCTTTTGAACATTCCGTGGAAAAGCTCAATTAGCGTTGGCGTGCACTTTAAAGGCCAACTTGCCGCCATGTTGTCCGGCCGGCTCAGAGGGTGGAAGGAGGAAAGAAGGGCAGTCCGGGCCCGTCCTCTAATCCCGCTCCAGCGCACCGAGTTGCAGCAGCTTGCGCCACATTCCACAACTCTGGGGGCTTTTTGGGGAGGGGGCGGGGGGCATTCCTCCTCAGCCGGGGCCATCAAAGAAGCAGCGGTGCTTCAAAGGCCTGTCAGAGCCTAGGTGTTGATGACTGGAACCCCCCCGCCCCCCAAGTGTCCAGTTTTAGCTCAGCCCTCCAACGCACGTACGGGCCGAGCCAGGTATGTGCCGCCAACCTCCTGCGGGGGGCTTAATGCTGCCATTAATCATAGCTCATTACCAAGTGACTCGGACATTTGGGGCGGGGCAGAAATGAAGAAGAGCTGACTTGAGATGCTACACTGCAAAGAGTTTGCTGTTTATTTTAAGATCAATTCTTTGCCTGTAGGACAAGAACATTTGACTTGAAATAAAATGAACATAGCTCTTCTGAAGGCCGCCACGATTCTTATTATTTGCATCTGAGTCAAGCGTGTGACTTTTTGTTTTCTTTTAACGTGAGTATCTGTGCTTCTCCTTTTGCCACCTCTGCTCGGGTGCCCTTGCTTCCCCTCCTCTACTCGTCCTCATCTCCTTCCAAAAAATGTTGGCATCCCGCCCAATGTTGACCTTTGAACTTTGCTGGCCAGGCCTTTGTTCGTGTCACTCTGGATTTGAAAGCCTGAAGAGCTGAAAGTGACACCGGAGAGACTTAAGAGTGTGTGTGTACGTGCATGCGACACACATATACACACACACCATTGACGGTTTTAGGATGCCCTGGCACAGAGTTAATAGAGTCACAAGCCAGGCAGTTGTGCTCAGTGTTGAAGCTGTCAAGTATTCAGCCTTGTGCCACATATCAGAACATTGACATGATATTAGATGTCCCCACTTGTTTGCTTTGTGCGTCGCTACGACGACTGTGCCGCCATTTTTCTTTTTCTTTTTTTTTTGGCGACGATAGCGAGGGTTCACCTTTGGGACACGAACTTAAACGGATTCAAAAGTAAACTGCAATCTTGGGCAGGGTTTCCGAATCTTTGGTGACCTGATACACTTTTTTGGTGGGGAATAAATGCCATTGACGTATTTTTTGAAATCTTTGCAAAGCGCGGCTAATTTTATGACTGTAGACAGGAAAAACTAAACAAACCAAAAAGTTGAATTTCATTGAGAAAACAAAAAATAGCTCGGAAAAAAGGACATCCTGCTCATTTCCGACCCAAAAGATTTCACAAAGTCTCTCTTAAATGAAACCCTCTACTCTATTATCTTAAAGACCGATCCCCCGTGCTCACCCTTTGAACAAATGGACTGCCAAAATAAACAGCGGACGTGTTGCTAGCCTTGCTAATTGCCCCACCCCGCCCCGGTCCGGTCGCCACGGAAAAGACAAAAGAGAGGAAGTGCATTCTTCCAGGGATCCCTCGCCAACGCTTGTGTTACAGGAGAAGGAGGAGCGAGGGCCCCACCTGGAGGGCCCTCCCAGCTGCTCCCGTGAAACTGGATCCCCCGGCCGCACTCCTCCGGGCTCGGGGCTCCTACTTTGAAGTTATTTCCAGTGCTGGGAAAAAGAGCAGAGGCAGGGTGGAGTGTGTTGTGCGGATGTTTGCGCGTGACATCCCGGAAGGGAATCGGGACCAACGCTGGGACCAGCGCAGCACTGGTTTGGCTGTGTATCAGCATCAGAAAAATTGAAAAGAAAAAAAAAAACAACACCAGCAAAAGAAGACCATCTTGCTTGAGCTCCCGAATGCTGCATTACTCAAGTTGGGATTGTAGCTTGCATCGCTATCATACATACAAAACAATATGTTCAACTTAAAACTTATAAATCTGTAAGTATGCGCTCACGCCGACTCTGTGACAGGACAATAAAATATTCACACTTGCATCATGAGATTTTAATGGGTCTTCTCATGATGTAAGTTTGTCCTGGTTCTGACCTTGTGGAGCTGAATTATGTATGTTGGTTTTGTGTTTTATGCTGAGTCAACAAACTTTACCACCATGGCCCTCCTACACACAATTTTTAAAATATTTGTCAAAACGGTCTAAAAATGTCTACTTTGAAGATTTCCTGGATTTTTTGCGACCCACTCTGGATTTTATGAAACTTTCTGTCTTTGAGTGCTTGAATTTTCCAAACAATTGTGATGATGCCAGACGAGCGGCTGATAAGAAGAAGAAAAAACATCCCCTTCTTGTCTGACCCTCGTGGATCCATTTGGCATTTAGCAAATCCTCGCCCGCCCGCCCGCCATTTTTTTGCCGTCCAAAATGTCAGAAGGCATTTTTACGTGTCGGCGTAAAACGTCCCCCCCCCCCCCCCCCCGTAGGCTCCCATTTTCAGATTCTTGTTTGCTCTGTCGTCACTTCACCTCCCGTCAGGTTGCCGCCGCGTCTTCTCCATTTTCACCATAACCTCTTTAAGCGCAAGATTGCCGTTGAGCGGCGAGCCATTGATGAAGGTTCATTTGCTTTCCAATTACACGATGAAACCTCGATACCTGGCACCCGTGAGCATTTCCGATTGTTGGGCGTGGCTGTGATCTTTAATTCGGCAGCTGCACGGGGTGGCCTCTTTTGGCACCCGCTTGACATTTTAACATTTATTTTGTGGACATTCTTACCACCCGTGCCAAAGGAGGAGGAGGTTCAATTGGTTATTTTTCTCTCTTTTTGTGGGGGGGGCATGACCGTGCCTGCGTGTAAGGCGAGGTGAGTCTGGGACTGTGACGTTTTAACACCCGGCGCCGACTTCTCCCCAATGTTGTGTCGAAAGCAACGCTCGCCGTCTGACTTCATCAACCCTCGTGCGTCAGCGACGGCGTGTTCCGTAAACACTCGGCACTCACTCGCTTTTCATTTTTCTCCAGAATGCCTCAGTAGTCTGTCCCTTCTGCGTATTCCCCAACAATCTGTTTGTAGCGAAGCACTCCCAGTGCGGAGCCAAAACTCCGCTATTCACAATTCAAACATTTTTTTATTTCATTAATTTTTTGGAATGGTTCGGAAACATAATGGTAGCTAGCAATCTGAAAAAGTGCGTGCATCCCTGCCATAGAGTGTCTTCAATCTGTAGCAAAGCAAACCGAGCCTGGGCGTTTGGAGGGAGCTCAGGAGGGGTCAGCCGGGGGTCTTCTTTGCAAGCCGCCCGGTCACCTGCGGGTCAGCGGCGGGGCCTTGGGAGACAGGCGCTCGGCGTGCACGCCCTACGCTCAAACACGGCGCCGGGGAGGCGTGAGGGTGCGAGGACTGGCGCCGGGCCCAGGTTTGCCTACCTCGAGGTTTTTGTGTGCATGTGATCGACAACACGTTGCTTCAGTTGACTTTGTCTGACGGGATATCGAGCAAAACCTGCTTTGAAGGTGAGGCGGTAAATACGAAGAAGCAATCTGCTGCCTCTCTCTCTCTCCTTCCCTCTCACTCACTCTCCCTCTTTTTTTTTTTTTGCCTCGGACACCATGTGCTGAGTGTTAGAACGTTGCGCGACATGCTTCAGCAAGAGCCGAGCTTGGAATAGACTTCTTTGAATTTTTTTGGCATCTGTAGCCCGCAAGCGTCCTACTCACACCCTCAACTCTCCTTAGTTCAAAGGCCCTCATGGCTGCTGGCGAAACAAGAAAACAAGCGGAATGGGTTTGCCCTATACGCAAAAAGAAAATCACTGATGTACAGCTCTGGGGAAAAATGAAGAAAAAGTAACAGTTTTTGCTAATTATAGGTGAAAATGAAATATGACACTGCTTTTAATTCAAATTTAATTAAACATGCATTAAAAACGTGACATCCCAAATCTAACTACAAATCTTGTTATTCGTTTGCAGAACATGCATATTATTCTCAATAAGTAAATAAAATGTCCAAATTTTGGGGTCCCATGGATGTGCCAATAAAACCAACCTAATTAAGCAATAGGGTCATCCCTACCTAAATTTGGGTTTGCGTTCGGGTTAACCTAATTCTGTCTGTCAGAAGAAGCAATGAATAGTCACTCAATGCCTGATCAAAGGCTTAATCAATTGTGTCACAGGCAGACACAATCAATAGCCCGGAAGGTGTGACTTGCATTTTCCTGTCCTTCCGAGAATACCCCTCCCACCCCACCTCCCACAAATGGTGGTTTAGAATTAGGATTCTTTAGAAACTCTCGAGTCATACAAGGAAAGTTCTTAGCAGAGCGCGGTTGGAACGAGCGCCACCCTCCGAAGTTGCGGCCGGTGCGCTACAGGTGAAGTTGAAATTCCCTCGCCAGGATTTCATTGAGCATTTGTAACAGGACACTCATGTGACAGGCGGCCCTCACTTTTCAAGCATATGACAACAGGCGGGGCAGGACAAAAGCTGCCCCCTCGTGGTACTTGTGGCGAGCGCCTAGCCTTTTACGACCATTATTCTTTGGAATGTCACAACTTCAGAAAAGCAACCTCTGTTTTTGGACACGTTTAGACCAAACCTCTCCCCTATTTTTGTGATAGTGCCGCTTCTTCTTCAGGTGCTACATGGTGTCAAAGGTTTGAGACCAGCAGCATGTTCTAACCCTTGTGGAGATAATGCTAAGCCTCGAAAATAACAACAACATTGGCCTATTTTGCAGCGCAGAAGTCTCCCAAGGCCGGCCGGTGAGCGCGCACAATGCTCCAGTGTTCAGGCAGCGGGGGCGCCGGCAGGGCTTGTTCCAAAAGCTCCACAGAGCAGCGCTTAGCTTCTAAGGCACAGGTGTCAAACTCAAGGCCCGGGGCCCAGATACGGCCCGCCACATCATTTTATGTGGCCCGCCAAGACAAATTGTGCATCAAATTCATGTGTCATGACTAGAATTGCAAATTGTCTTCACTTTTAATAATATCATTTTTTTTTTCAAATTTGACCAGTTTTTACTCGTCTGATTTGAAAACGAGTTATTTGTCAGTTTGTTTTGTAGCTTTTATGTATATAATAGGAGGTGCTCATACATTTATTTGGGTTGACAGTCACAATGGCTCTCCGAAAGAAGCTATGACTACAATGCGGCCCGCCAAAATAATGAGTTTGACACCCCTGAATCTAAGGGCTTCCCTTCCCCCACTCACATTTGCGCGAGGCACTCTTGAAGTGCTCGTGCAAATCTACCGAGAAGTGAAACTGACAAAATATAGAAGTTGTTGAAGTCAAAAATGTTGTCTGGGCTCCCACGCAAATATTGTCCTTGTGAACTATGAATTGAGATTGAAATGCAGCCGCTTCTTTCCGTCTCAGCGGGCGGGCGGGCGGCCACTTTGCCACTCGCTGTCGGTTGAAAATGACATCGCAGTTGCCCCGGGCGTCGCCGACCGATCACAACTCAGCTGTTTTCTGAGTTTAGTCATTTGCAAGCTGAGCCCTGAGCAAATGCGAGGTCCTTTGCGGTCCACAGCAAGTGGCAAAACTGCTTTGTTTATGTTCATATTTATTTTTGTGCCTCGTCCTGGATTTCCACAAAGGCTGCTTCAAAAATGCGACTTTTTCATATGCACTGACATTTGTGTATAGTGCGACTGCAGCCGATGAAAAAGGTCAGGGGTCACCTCAGGGATGAAGGCTATCTGGGGTCATCAGCAATGGCCCGGGCGGGGCCCCAAGCGGACGGCGCCACAATGCTGACTAATTGGTTTGTGAGGCGCATTTTCTCTTGGCATTGTTGCCAGGGAGGCCAATCGATTCGGGTTCTGCTTCTTGCCCAGTGACAAATTCGACGAGTGCGTCACGGAAATTGGAGCGCGTCGGACTTGTTGGATTTACCGGATTTGGAAATGCTGGGCGTCGTTCTCAGCACACCGACAATCTCTGTGGAGTGTTTTTTTTGTCAAATAGTTTTTAGAAAACAGGTGCCGATCCGATTGAAACTTGTTCCTCTGTCTTGTCAGAGGGGATAACTCCAATTCTGAGAATCTTTTCTTTCCCCTCCTTTCCAGATGCATCCTTGGGGATTGTGTAACAACAACGACGAGGAGGACCTGTACGAGTACGGCTGGGTGGGCGTGGTGAAGCTGGAGCAACCAGAGCTGGACCCCAGTTGTCTCACCGTGCTGGGAAAGGTAAACAAGAGCAGCCGCCGACGCCTGTTGCCGTCCCCAAATACGCCAACTGTCAACGTGCCGTGTTCCTCAAGACGGGCTTTGTTGTTTAAGACTTGGCCTGAGCGCTCCAAACATGGTCGCGCGTCGCTCAGACCTTCACGCGGCTTTGAAATCAACAGAGCTGGAATCTATTCTGCTCAATTTAAAAAATCCAATTACTAAATTCGTGTGAATGCGCAAAAACGGGCCGTTTACTCAGAGCGGTGTCTAAAAATAAAAGGTGTCTGGGAACACAAGGACCCCCAGCTGTGCTTGGCATAGCAACGGCCACGTTGGCCTCTATTTAAAGCACGACCACGGCCATTTTATCGAGGTGGTCGATGCAAATGGTTTTGAAAGCAGTTTCAGTGTTGCCAATTTATTTTTCTAAATCGAGTGCATCAATGACATGAAACTAGTTTGTTTGAGTCGCTATAATTCAAGCTTTGAAAAATTCAAAGAGGAAGAATTTGGAGGAAACGACGAGGGGCTCGGCGAGGGTCGGCCGCTCGGCTGTGTGAGGTCGGCGGGCCGAGCTGACGAAAGTGCTGGCGTGTGACATATCTTGACACGCTTCTTTCCTGCCTGCTTTCCTGTCTGCTTTGTGTGAGCCGCGCCGGGTTCGGGAGCCTTGATCCCGTTTGCTGTAGTAGCGGCGGCATCGGCGGCGCTCTGTCTGTCTGTCTGTCTGTCTGTCTGTCGGTCTGTCCAGCGTAAGTCATCATCTGCAGCAGTTATGTGCTTGTCGTGTGTGGCCTGCGTCAAGCACCATCAGGTTAAAACAACGCGTGCCAAGATAATATTTCAGAGCGCGACCGGGGCCCACTACAAAGCGCTTAATAATAACCCCAGAGAGCGGCAAAGAGAACAGTAGAAGAAGGGGGGGGGGGGGGGGTTCATGCCATTTCCTCCCTGAAATAAAGCGAGCAAGCTCCTTTCAAGTTTGCCAGAGGCGGCACGCAAGCGTATCATGTGTATCCTATGTCCTAAAATCCGCAGCGGCCTGTGGAAGGAACAATGTGTGTGGCCAAAGCGAGGGGGTCTCCTTCCGCCATTTCAGCCCATTGCTTTGCGGCCTCCCATATATTTGAACCCACGGCGTCTCGTGAAAAAACAAACTCCAACTTGAAAGACTTCTGGCCAGACCTTCGACTTGTGCCAGATTTGGTCTCACGGAGGAATGTCTGCGCAGATCGAGCGCTGCCGCAAACAGTGAAAGGTGTTGGGTAGTTGCGGCCCCTTCAAAAAGTTGGTGCATCAAGAGGGTGTCAAAGCACTACTTTACTACTAGGCAGGGCTCATGAAAAAGCATGCCAACAAATGATAAATGGCAAAAAGGTTGTCATGTAGGGCAGAGTGAATATGATTGTGTTTTCTGTCCCCCCCAGCGTTAACATAAGTCAAAAGGTAAAGTAACACAGTGACCTCGTACTCGTGTCCTCATCTTGCTTTGTGGACGCGTGTGGAATGCGTCTGGTGATGGGTAGGCACGCCGGCCAGGAGGAACTGGCACGGATCGTTGGAAGCCTTTGAGAGCAGGTTTGGTGGTTCACACTAATGTCATCGCGGTCCCAACGCAAACAAACTTTGTACGCCCCCTAAACACTCCACTCGTGAATCCCCCCCCCCCCCACAGCAATTGATAAAAAGCACCGGCAGGAGGTCCGGGGCTGGAGAACGGCTTACGGAGCTCTGGGCTCCCCGGGCGTCCCACGGCTCTTCCTGGCAGGGTGCTGGCGGAAGAGCTTCGCTTTTTCCCCGAGGGTCCCGCCTCGCCCGTTTCCATGGTCACTGGGAAGCTTCTCGTGGCATGCGGCACCGAGTGAGCCCGGGACGGACTCGCCCGGCTTTCGAGGCCAAAAGAGCGCCACGGCACACTTGTTCTCCGGCTTTAGTCACGTGATGTTTACAATGAGTTTCAGATCACAACTGGATTTTGGGCCCTCCCAACATATCGTTTCACGAGAGTTCAATCTCAGCTGCGCCTCAGAACGTCTGATCAAAAGCGAGGGACGGACACCCAGCCGGTTGGGCCACTGCCTCGTGCCTCCCCTTCCCTCCCCTTCATCTTGGCTGAAGCTTTTGTCGAGGAATGTCTGCGTGAGAATCCGCGCGCCCCGCTGCGGAATCTCCGAGAGGGGCCCCCGCGCTGCTAATCTGAGGCCCGTTCCTATCTGGAGATGCTTCCAGAGCTGGAAGATTAGCGGGGGCGAGAATGGCATCCTATGCTCTCGGGCTGCTTTTATGCTCGGCCAGCGAGCCCACGATTGTCCGACATCATGTGATGAGGAGGAGGAGGAAGGCCCGCTTGCTTCAGTGAGCACAAGCCTTAGCAATTGACTCACTGGCCCTAACATTAAAAAAAAAATAAAATACACTCTTTTGACTGGATGTCTCGCTCCTGTTGAGATTATATTGTTTATATTTATCCACCTGACCACACATGCGATGCCATTTCACTGCCTGTTTCCTCCAAAGGTGTTTCTTCAATATTGACATTCGCTAAGGGGGGTGTTTGTTTATTTTCTTGGGTCACGATATGATGGCATCTATCCACCAGATGGCGATCGTGTTCGCATATGCAAAGCATGCAGCAATATTTTACAGCCATTACTATTTCCTGCAAGAGTGCCTCGCCACCAAAATCAATAGTCGCCTTGGATGTTGGAAAATGGTGTTTTTATATTTCTCCTTCGTGATTATGTTTTAAAAGGCAGAATTTTCTACTCTTGCCAATGCACGTCATTGGTTTAATTGTTGACCGAGCGCCAGGGTACACTCTGCCAGATAAGACAACAATGGAGGGTTGTGTTGCGCCATCTCGATTTTTGCCCGCTGCTCAAGGCCGCTTTACAGTCGTGCCGAGGTTATCTTTATTGGGACCACAGAACAAATACACAACAGAACACTCGCACCAAAAAAAAAAAATGAAAGAAGTGCTTTCTTCAGTGTTTGCTGATAAGATCTTTTGATCACTTTGTTCTTACTGTGAGAACTTCATCCACAAAGAGAAAACGCTTTGAACCCCTGAAGAGGTCCAAGGGATATTTCGTGCCTTTTTTTTTTACATGAATACGATTCAAAGCATCCGGCCGCATTCTACGTTTACGAAATCCAGCAAACTTGCTTTGCTACTGAAATGATCAGCGTCTGTGGCTATTGATGTTGAATAATTGTTTATATGTCTGACGGAAGTACCTGTTAAAGCAGGGATTGTCAACTGGTAGTCCGCAGCCCTCTAGTGGTCCGTGGCAGTATTGCAGGTGGTCCGTGGAATTGGAAATAGAAAACAATTGTAACATTTTCAAAAACAAAATTAATTTATTTTCCAGTTAATTTTGTGAATCATTGACCCATCTAAATTGTGACAAACGTAGATGAGATTCTCAAAATAGACATACAGATGCAAAGCCTGTGTAGGTCTATCCTCCTTTGGTGCAAAAGGAGATAATAATCCGCCAAAGCAGCGATCCCTGAGTTGCTTCTTCTGGTCCCTTGGACAAAACCAGTTGAAGATTCAATTCCCCCGTATTTTAGTCTAGTTGTGCTCAAGGGGCGAATTTCCCCCAAGCTTGTGACACTGAGGTGTACATTGCGAGAGGTGTAATTTTGCACGGCGGGAATACTGCTGGTGGTGGTCTGGGCTACGGAGTGAGCTACATGGGTTTGGGAACTTGGTGTATGTGTGCACGCATGCGTGCGTGTGTGGTCTTAATTGGGACCCGCTGCTCGTTTTGCCCCATGACCTTGTAAAATACAACTGTTAAGGCCTCGTATGTTCCACCCCCACCACCACCACCAAACGTTAGCGTCCTCGTTTATTTGTGTCAGGGCCATAAAGTCGCTCCGTAACAGGATTTGTTTTGTTTTTTGTTAAGATCATGCTGGCACAAGCTATCGTTATCAGATAACTGGCTCAGGATGCCGCATTACATCACACAAAAACCAGTGATTGCTTTGAGTCTGCAATTTTGGATGAGAGATCCAGTGGCTCTCGTCCAAACATCCTCTGTGCTTAAAAAGTGGTATTCCTGTCTCGGCTCACAGAAAGTTTGTTTGTTTTCCTGCAAATCACAAAGGGCTGCAGTCCTAAAGCGGTAAGAAAACAGCACGAGAGGCACGCCGAGGAAATTTAATTAGCAGCTCGTCCTGCTCCTGTGGCTGGGAAGCCCGAGTCGGAGCACTCCCTCTAAAATCAAGATAAATACTCCAGTCGTGCTGTAGACTCTCCGCAGAAGGTGTAATTCTGACATATACCAACATGTTTTTGTATTTGATACTTTTCCCCCACGTCACACTTTCAAAGTCATCAAAACACACTTTTGAAATGATTCCTTAGCACTCCCTACTCTTGCTTTAAGTATATTGTAAAAACATGACAAAAAAAATAGTTACACATTGATTGAACTGTATATTTAAAGTGTGCAATGTTTGACTAAAAAGTAAAAAAGCAGGTCATCTAATGAAATTCTGTTAGCTTAATGCTAACATATGAAGGCAAACGTCATTGACTGGCTAATGGACATTAGCATGGATCTCTCCCGCGAGACTTTGTCGAAGTGTTTCTTAGCGTAGCACAGCACGACATGCTACTGCACTGACGCTGTGCAACTCCTAATTCAGAAACATTTGAGACGTAGCCAAAGACGCTAGGGTGGAGGACATGATTCTTTGCAATACACTAACTTTTGTTAAATCAATGTCGCCACATTTTCCTAAAATAGGCCAATACAATACTTTGTGTTCATGTCTTTAAATAAATTTCACAGATTTCTTTTGCAAGCTAAATAACATGGCAACTAGTTAAACCACAATACATGGCGATACGTGCTGTTGCTGAGTACAACATACATAGAAGCCTCTCAGTACACACACACACACACACACGCACACACACACTGTTCGGTAGCACAGGATAATTGTGATTACGCAATGGCTGGTGACTGGCTGCTCCACATTGTTTCTTGGCAGGAAGGGATGGATGGATGGATGGACGGATGGATGGATGGATGGATGGATGGATGGATGGATGGATGGATGGATGGATGGATGGATGGATGGATGGATGGAGGGATGGATGGACAGATGGACGGATGGTGGGCAGAAGAGAGAGAGTGCTTGCTGGTCAGGGAGAAAAGAAAATGACATGGAAACAAGTGATGTGTCTTTGTAACGTCAGACAGAAAGCACTGAATGGAACATGTGATGACATGATTTTTGTTGTTGTTGTGGTGAGCCGCTGCCCGCTCAATGCCCGTGTCCTCTGACACTGCCAGTCGGGCAGCTTGTGTTGGCACTTGACTCAATTCGGTGTGCACTTCATCCGAGTTATATGACATCCACTTAGCGCTGGAAGTACCTCAAGTGACTTCTTTCCCGAGTGTATTTATGTTGGCGTGACTAAACTCTTCACATTTGCTCCGCCTTCCAAGTGTGAACGTGATCTAAACTTCAAGTCTGGCAAAAGTAGCGCCAGCCGTCCGACTTGTATTTGTCTTTTCGGTGGTTAGATAGTAATAATGCGCAGAGCTCCTCCTCGGCCAATCAGCACCTTTGTTTTTGAGCATGTGACTCGGAGGCGCTCCGAAAGGTCTACTAAGCGGCGCTTAACACAATTTTGAAATTGTTCATTATAGTTTTGAGGCAGAAAAGTTTGATCTTTTTTTTTTCCCCCATATTTTTTTGGGATGGTTCAATTAGGCCTGAATTGTTCACATGATAACAATGTCACTCTTGTTTTCCCCGTCGGAAGTGGTTTTTTTTTTTTTACATTTGCGGTGTGGCAAATGGAAAAGATAATCAAGGTTAATGGTAGGAAACTCACCAGTTTGCCACTTGCGGGAATGAGGAAGTTGGCGCCGAGTCCCAGTTCGCCTCATCAGTTTACAGGCTGTCAGGTGACTTGAAACAGAGCCGACCTGCCGGGCGTTGGGTCACGACATTGACGCGGCGGCGACAATTGATGCCAGCGCAGAAGACGCAAGAGTCAGGGGATGACTTTGAGACGTACCGAAGAGGCTCCGCGCCGTGTTGGGAGTACGAGTTCTCTCGGTTCCTGTGGCGTCGAGAATTACAAAGTTTACATCGACAACAGGGGGCGGTGCGTTAACAAAACGGACGCTTAATTCTTGTTCCGCCAACGCACTATGAATCAGAAAACCACGTCTGCTAGACAACCTTACAACATTTTTTACCTGAAGTTTTCCTCAAAGCCAAACAAAAAGCAGAACACGCTGGTGGAGTTGAAGCGCAGAACAGACCGCTATGTTTGCTTTTATTTTTGGGCAACTGTGGCCGAACAACGGCGAGAGGGGCGACCACATATGAGAAGAGCTATGGGAGAAAAGTATGCCTTTATCTTTTAATAAAGCCAGCAGGCAACATGGAATTACGACGTAATAGCAGTGCGCAGTCCTCTGAAGACTTAATTGCTTTAATTATAGCAGCAGTGGCGGGTGGCGGAAGAGGAACAAGACCAAAGGAGCGGCAAAAGTAGAAGGCCATGATAGCGGAAGCAGGCGCAATCCAGGTGTGCAAACGTGCCGTGCGTACGTTTGCACGCTTGGGTTACGCGGAGCAAAAGCATCCCAAGCTGCCAGGCCGATGTGGCGAGGCTAAAGATAGCTCCCGTTTTGCTCGCCGTCTAGACTCAGTAGCCGGCTGCTCTTTTTGCGGCTGCGGTTTTTGTCCTCTCGCCCGCCCGGGCTAGATTGCGCGCGCCGACGAGCCAGCAGCAAATTGGCATAGCCGGCACCCAACCGCACACGCACACACACACACACACACACACACACACACACACACACACACACACACACACACACACACACACACGTGCACAGCCGCTACTCCATACCTGACCTCGGTCCATACCTGTCATCAAGCCTTGAGTATGTGAAATGATTTTTCATACCATATTGCTAAATATTACAGTTTCGTGCTCGTTGTTTTTTGAATTTCCAGTTGCTTTCATTTCCACCAAATTGTCAGCGGTTTTTTATGGTGTTTTTTTTATTTTGTGTCTTGCAAAATAAACGTTATTTTTCCTATAATTGTTTTTTGTTTAAAAGATACATTTTGATCTTGTTTGTTTTTATTCTATGATAATGAAATCGATGTATTCAGAAGACTTTCTATGTTAACATCTGCTTAGTAAACTACTCAGTAATTTGGAAAATTGTCATGCCTGGATTTCATTTCCAAATTTCAACAATTTTATATTTTAGCCTCTTTTTTGGGCTTTGTGTCGACATTGCCAAATCCTCGTTGGAAATAAATAAATAAAAATTTAAAAGAATATTTTCCCAAAAGAAAATATATTGTCACTTCTATTTTGGCCCCATGTTTTTTTTTTTTTTTTGTAAGGCCTGCCAGTTTGCCTGCGGGGACATTTTTGTTGTCGTCAGGCAAGTCGCTGCACTGCAGATTCTTGAGGAGGGAGTTCGTCAACTTGTTCGTTTTTTTTGTTTTTTTTTTAAACTTCACAGCCACAGCTATTAATTATTAACTGGGAGAGACGACATCAAAGCTGCAGACTAATGCCAAATTAAGTGTGTGTGTGTGTGTGTGTGTGTGTGTGTGTGTGTGTGTGTGTGTGTGTGTGTGTGTGTGTGTGTGTGTGTGTGTGTGTGTGTGTGTGTGTGTGTGTGTGTGTGTGTGTGTGTGTGTGTGTGTGTGTGTGTGTGTGTGTGTGTGTGTGTGTGTGTGTGTGAGGCTATGGAGGAAAATTGAGTGTGAAAAGAAGCTTTTGGACTTTCCCAATGCAAGAAGACAAGCAAAAAGAAAAAAAATACCAAAAAAAACAATGAAAAGTGCAGGAAACAAGTGGACAAGTGAAATAGCTGTTCCTAATATTTTGACCGTTCCATGTTGCTACATAACATTGACAAATGACAAAAAAAAGTATTCATAAAATAGCAAAGAAAATGACTTAGAAAAATGACTGTTCCTGGTAATATTACGTCTCGTAAAAAAAAAGCACCGAAATATCCATCCATCCCTTTTCCGAACCGCTTATCCTTTTTTAGAGTGTCCAGTTGTACCTAATATAGTATGTGCGTGTGTTTACATTTTGCTTGCGGGTTCCGTCACCACGTGTGTGCTGCATCTGATGGAGAGCTCCCCCTAGTGTACATTTTCTAATGGTCAACCCAAATCAAAACTGTGTTGCGTGTTTTTTGTGTGTGTGTTTTCAGGCCAAGCGAGCAGTACAGCGAGGCGCTACCGCCGTCATCTTTGATGTGTCAGAAAACCCGGATGCCATCGACCAGGTTGGTACACACAGAAGTCTGCTGTGTCCAAATTTGCCGGCTGTGTCCTCCAAGGCCAGTTCGAAGGTTCCGTCCTTCGCATCCCTGGAAGCTCCGCCTCTGCGGACCGCATGAGCCGTGGTGAATTTGGACAGGAGGACCTATCTCTGTACAAATTAATAGGCAGCGTCCTTCAATGCACAATATGGTGACGACGTGGTGTCATTTCCGGCGCGACAAGGTCGCACTGCCAAATTGTTCCAAGGTTATGTGACCTATTGACCCCAAACTATGAAGAATGATAGTCCCACATAGGCTGATTGAGATACACCTCTATCGTTTGAATGCTTAATTTTTTTAAATGAATTTATTTCTGTAAATACTAGCATTTTAGCTCAATAACTTCCAAATCATGTGACCTATTGACCCCAAACTGTCTAGGATGATGATCCCAAAGTGGGCTGGATGAGATACGCTTTTTATAATCTCATTTGAATGCCTACATTTTTTAATGAACTGTAAATATTAGCGTTTCTATTATATTAAATTACGAGATTTAATTATATTAAAACACTGGCTCGAGCGCAGCCTTTCAGATTCCACCGGCACGATTGTCTCGAGCGGGTGTCCGATCCGGATTGGGTAGCTCACGTGGCTCTTGTGTGTCTGTCTCCTCAGCTCAACCAGGTGGCGGACGACCCCCTCAAACGTCCCGTGGTCTACGTGAAGGGCAACGACGCCGTCAAGCTGATGAACATCGTCAACAAGCAGAAAGTGGCGCGCGCCAGGATACAACACCGACCGCCCAGGGTACGGCTCATTTCAAATCAATGATCGTGTCAGGTCGCACGCCCTTGTTTTATATCCTATTTGACTTATCTATTACTCTGGCAGCTTACTTATGCCAACAGACGTTTACGGAAGAAGAAGAAAAAAAACGCGCTCCTCCCATGCGCACTGAATTTTGGGTAATATTTCCACATTGATGCTAATTTTTGCACTTTGTTGCTGCGGCGGGTGGCGTTGCGCAGCAGCCCACCGAGTACTTTGACATGGGCATCTTCCTGGCCTTCTTCGTGGTGGTGTCGCTCGTCTGCCTCATCCTGCTTGTCAAGATCAAGCTCAAGCAGAGGAGGAGTCAGGTAGGCGATTGCGTCGCTTCTGTGTTTTTGTCTTTCGGCACACACCACAGTTTATACGACCTCGCACGTCGTAACATGTCTGCTTTGCAATTCCGACCTTTTTTGGTCTGTCTGTTTTTGTGCGCAGAGCTCCATGAACAGGATGGCCAGCCAGGCACTCGACAAAATGGAGACACGCAAGTTTAAGGCCAAAGGCGGCAAAGTGGCACGTGAGAGCAGCTGCGGGGCGTCCGACTCGCTTAGCAGCAGCTCCACGTCCGACTGCGCCATCTGCCTGGAGAAGTACATCGACGGAGAGGTATGCAAGGGGGGGGGGGGGGTCAAAAACCGTGACAGTAATGCCAATCAGTATCAAACGACAACATAAAGCGCAGTGCCGCTAATGGCTCCCTCTAGTGGGATGCGAATAAAATGTTCAAGCTGTGCCTAATGATGCAGCGGCTTCAAGTTTTGTTTGCATTTTTTTCAATCAAGATGTCTATTGCGATTCAGTTGTATTTAACTTTAAACGGCTATATTTGTGTTCCTATTTTTATTTTATTTTTACAACTGCTTCTTCTCAAACATTCATTGAGGTAATACATATGTACATGTGGGTGAACCAAATTGAATTGATAAGACGCATACAAGACCCGGACTGCTTCTTTTTTGGGAAAGTAAAAGCAGCTCTCCTCATGTAAGCCATTTTCTTTGATTCTTTAACCGTGTTATTTTTCCCCCTCCCACCCCTGCAGGAGTTGCGGGTCATCCCTTGTGCGCATCGCTTCCACAAGAAATGTGTGGACCCCTGGTTGCTCCAGCATCACACCTGTCCCCACTGCAGACACAACATCATCGGTAAGTTCTGCAGTGCTTCACCCGCTGGCTTTTTGTAGGAATGAAGAAAAACAGTATGCATTTTCATCACAGTTTAAAATGCTTCTCAGGTCATAAATGAAAAAAAAAAATGAAGCAGCCCGTAACGATTGCATTGCTTGACCCGTCGCATTTGTTTGAAGTGTGTTTGTTTGGCTCCACAGAGCAAAAGAAGGGAAATGCAGGCCCCGCTTGCATGGAGTCCGGCAACCCGCTTCACGGGCGGCAGCAGAGGGTGGTGCTGCCGGTCCACTACCCCGGCAGAGTGCACCGAGCCGGCCAGGTGACGGCATACCCCACCCGAACCAGCGTGGACCTTCACGGCAACGCCATCACCGTGCTCACGGTGGACCAGCACGCCGACCCTCCGGGCCTGTACCCGCCCCGAGCCGCCTCGTCCTTTCTGCGGAGCTACCACCCTGCCGCCTTGCACTTGGACCACTCCCTCAACCCTCATCGCTGCGGCCTGGAGCAGCACGGACCCCCCGCCTACCAAGCGCCGCCGCCGCCGCCTTCCCAGCAGCCTGCTTTGAAACGCCCCAAATTCCACGGCCGCAACTTCTCGCGGGCGGCCTGTTTCTCCCAGTACGAAACCATGTACCAGCACTACTACTTCCAGGGCTTGACTTTCCCCCAGCAGCCTCCCGAGGGGGGTCAAGGCCACAAGAGGGCCTTCCAGCAGGGGCTTTTGTACCCTGCCGTGGTCCACATGGCTCCGGCGTCCTCCAGGGTGGCCGACGCTTCCAGCCTGAGCTGCTACCACGGCCACCGCTCGGCGTGCAGCGGCTATCTGGCCGACTGCCCCGGGAGCGACAGTAGCAGCGGCGGCTCGGGCCCGTGCCACTGTTCCTCCAGCGACTCCATGTTGGACTGCACCGAAGTCAGCAACCAGGGAGTGTACGGGAGCTGCTCCACCTTCCGGAGCTCGTTAAGCAGCGACTACGATCCCTACGTCTACCGGAGCAAGAGCCCCTGTCGGGGGGAGGCGGGGACCGCGCCGTGCCCCTCCGCCCCTGAGGAATCGACGCCATCATCCGTGGGACCCTCGGTACGCGATTGCCTCCAGCTTCCCTACAACTCCGGGGACCGGCTGGCCAACTGCAGCTTGGAGCCCAACCGCAGCGGTCGCTCATCACTGGAACCCGAGGAGACCATCGTCCCTGAACCCCCCGCCGCGGACGTCGGGGCCCAGGTGAGCGAGCTCGGGGCAGGAACTGCGGCGGGGTGCACCTGCTGCTTCGAGGCGCTTCCCCAGAAGGCAGACTCCAAGGCCCGAGACTCGGAGCAGACGTCCGGACCTTCGAGACCCTCCGGGAACTTCTCGCGCCCTTCTTCGGAAGGACCTCCTCGCTGTTTCTACAAGGAGATGAAGGTCCATAGGGGACACTATACGGAGGACTACGCCGTCAACGTGCAGTACGCCGAGTCGGAAGCCCAACCGGCACAGGGCTGTTGCGAACTCAGCCAGCGAATACCCATTATCCCCGAGGACAGTGACTGTGAAAGCAGCCTTTTGCCCGACTCCGGCGCCACGTGGTCGGAAGCGCATAAGGACGACTTCTACACCCGAGGTGGCTCGTACCCTCAGAGCGAGGAGACCAGGGCTTTGTTTCCGCCGCAGCTCTCTGAAAACACTCCTGGCCGAAGTACTGAGGGCTGAATTGTGTTTGGTACTGTCCGGTCGGTTGAAACCTCCAGTCGCCTTGCTTTCTGGTGAATGCGGCTGCGTAAACAACCTGGGGGTGTCTGCCCAAATGCTGGTTTCTGGTGAATGTCGTCGTGTAGGAACGTGGATCTTTCTACCGAAATGTTCGTGAACGTGTCCGAGCGGCCATCCAGGGCTGGACATCTGCATCTTACACTGCCTTCCGAGCTTCGAGCCAGTTTGTACGGTCGTAGCGATACCAAAACAAGCAAGATGTGATTGTGTTGTTGCCACCGGAGCTGGCCACCACGTCAACCACGTGGAGGAAAAATACATGTCGTGTGCTATTTTTAACACTTGAAACTGGTTAAAATGAGAAAATATTCAATCACAATGGAATTGACCATTTGTACCAATTTGGGGTTGCTAAGTGAAAGAGGTTTTGTGGTCTGAATCTTTAAAACGTTACCGCGTTTACATGAATTTTGGAGACTTAAAACCCAAACCCGCAGAAAGTCAGTCAGAATCCTTCCACGATGTTTCCGAAAGCCCTTTGAGCATTTGTTCGATATTCAGCACAAGGTCCGTGCGCTCGTATGCTCTTTGTCCTCACTAGCACGACAAGTCAGCGCGACAGAAACGGGCCGCTAGCTCGCGAGCTAGCGTGCGACTGGCGGCCAGCAGACTTATTTTTTTGCTGGTTTTCTCATTTCGACATTGTTTTGTCTTCAACGCAAAGAAAATGTTTCCAATCGTCATTCGAACACGTCCTACTCGTGCGCTAAAAGGCATTTTCTTTCTGGTGAGGACAAACGCGAGCATGGCTCTGGAGTCCGTGCTCAAAGGGTTTTGGCCATGAGCGGGCTTGCGCCAAAAGGCCAAAGCAAAAAATCCGACGTCAAAAGGCTTCCTTGTTGTACTTTGACGAGTTGGAGCAAAAAGAAAACAATGCATTTGAAATACGATACACGTTCATGCCTTTCTGTTTGTCCTGCAGACTGCTTTCCATACTGTTTCTATGAAATACACGCACGCACGCACGCGCAGAGGACAGGCGTCCCCAAAAGTTGCCTTTTTGCATCGCAAACCTGCATGCTGGCGGAACACATTTGTTGCTGTTGTCTTTTGGGGGTACATGAGTCACTATTTAATGTGTTTTTTTTTTTTTTCATGTTTGTAGCACTTAAAAAGATGAAATTGTGTACAAATGAATATTTTGTAAAAAAAAATGTAAGAAAGAGTATAATTATTTGTCCGTCAGTCAGTCTCATTTACGAATGTTTTACGACATCAACCTTGTGTATATTTGTGTACATGTACAGCAAAAAAAGCATTTCATGAATGGAAATATGTTCTCTGAATATTTATTTACTAATATATTTATCTCAAAGCCATGTCTTATGTTCAGAGTTTATCGGAGAGACAACGGAAATCACTTACGGGCGTAAGACTTTGTAAATACGCGTGTGTTCACAATTGCACAACAGTTGAGACGGGATGATTCAATCTTCTGACCAAAACAACAACAAAAAAACATTTGAGAAACTTTTGTAGCGTAGCAGACTGTTTTGTAATTACCAGTGTACAAAGATGTGTGTCAAATATACACTTTTATTCAAGGAAGTCCTGCCTTGTCCTGTCTTGATGCTGAGAGAAAAAAAAAAGGCACATGTTTACCACATGGACATCACATTCATTCAATGCAAACACATTTTGAAGGCACACAAAATTGTTCGGGTTCGATTCTGGCTCCGCCCTTCCTGTGTGTGGAGTTTGCATGTTCTCCCCGTGCCTGCGTGGGTTTCCTCCCACATTCCAAACACATGCATGGTGAGCGCTCCAAATTGCCCGTAGGTGAGAGTGTGAGTGCAAATGTTTGTCTCTGTGTGCCCTGCGATTGGCTGACGACCGGTTCAGAGTGTCGCCCGCCTACTGCCAGCTGGGATAGCAACCCTCATGAGGAGAAGTGATTCAGAAAATGGATGGGTACATACTGAAATGAAAATTCTTTTTTTAAATCTTGTCATAATTTACATGAATGAAGATATATAGTAGCTTTTCCTCAGTCATTTTCCTAATAAAAAAGGTCAATTTGGAGACAAAGAAAAGAGAACGCAAACCCGGCTCTAGCTCGACCCAGAAATGCAAGTCCCTAACCCTTTTGAAAGTGAGCATGTATTGTAAGACTTTTCTTTTAATTTAACCCTTACATGCATAAGTGGGTTGCGGTTTGGTGGCGCACTGGTTAGCACGTCTGCATCACAGTTAGGAGGGTGCTGGTTCGATTCCACTTCTGACAATTAAATCATTGCTGTGTGATCATAGATATAATACCTAATATCATACAAGTGAATTACTCTCTCCCAAAATTACAAAAATGGCATTTAAAACATAATATGGGTCATTTTTGACCCACTTATGGAAGAGCGTAGGCTAAAGTCTTTAGTGCATCTCAGGGTTAAAAATAAAAAAGGATTATGCATACACCATCAGCAAGCACCGATTTATCTTGATTTTTCTTACTTCCGCTCACGTGACCATAGGTCACTCACGTGATCAGCTCGTGTCGTGACATCACCAGGCATCCCGGAAGTAGTCTCTAGCTAGAATGGAGTGATGGCTGCGGCCTTTCGTCGTCAACACCTCAACAGGAAGAAAATGTCAGCAGATTTTCAACTCTTCTGAACGATCTATCATCGAGTCCGGTCGGACCTCCGTCGGCGTCGCCAACGTCCCCCACACCCCGAGCTGTCCCTGGTTGGCCGTTTGGTGCACCTTGAAAGAAGAAGAAGAAGAAGCAGGCTGAAAGAAAAATTGGACAAAAATGTCACTGTTCCAATCGGCGCTGGATTTCCTCGCCGGGCCCGGCTCGATCGGAGCGGCAAGTCGGGACCAGAACGACTTTGTGGGGCAGATGGTCGAGTTGGGTGACATGAAACTGCGGATCAAGCGGGTGATTGCGGAAGGTAAAGGAATACACATTGTTGTTCATTGACAGTGGACTCGTGCTAACTCGCAGCCGGTAAGCTAACTTGCTAACAATTTATTCAGTTGCCGATAAATGACAGTTACGTTAGCACGTATTTTAAGTAGATATGCAGCAATAAACTAAACTTTGGTGCAATTGCATCGGTTTGACTGACAGGACTGCGTGACGACTTGAACTCCAAACTGCTGATGATGTTTGTTTTGTAGGAAAATCTAGCTGTCTGCAAAGTGAACCTTTATATTCGCGCTCCACTGTTCACGAATTCAACTGATTGCACATTGTCTTATTTTTATTTTTTCTTCTTCCCCAACCTCCGATTAATTCCGGACATAAGTCAGCCATTCACATTCTTTGGACACCATCTCATAGAATTTGGGAGCCATTGAATCATGTTGAATTGAGTACACAAAAGCTTTGCCAACATCTCTATCGTCTATCATAGCCCTTTTTGTTAAGGGTTCCTTCAAAAGTCCTACAGAATAGACATGTCATCTCCAAAGCTGACCTTTATAGGCCAAATCAGGGATGATGACAACTAGCAGCCCGCTGCCATTCAACAGGTTAGGGAATGTGTGATCCTATGCTGCCCCTCCAGTAACACTGAAGAAAAAATGGGGACCCCTCCAGCATTTAAGTAGCCGATCCCAGGGCTAGATAGACAAACACAAATAAGAAACTATAACAATTAAAGTAAAGTTGTGTTTGTCCTTGTCTGTTATTTACCCTATTTTGAAATTTTGGCCCTTGTTTTATTCTTGCACTCGTATTATTCTTGCACTCATGTGCGCTGCTGTGACAAGTGAATTTCCCCGCTGTGGGATGAATAAAGTTCAATCAATCAATCAATCAATCAATAGAGAAGCAAGGAGTTTATTTATGTGAGATGGAGTGAGATCTAAAGTAACAAAGATGTAGAGAAGGAACGAACACAACCAGGTCATGTTAAAAAGAAAAGAAAAGAAAAAGAGAAGATTATGGCCAATTTTCTTATTAAAAAAATACAATGACTGCAATAATGAAGAATAGGAGTGAAACAAAAAATCAGAATCAGAAGAATTAAAGCAATATAGACGAAGAAAGTGGGAAGAATCGTTAACAATGTGCTTTCCGCAGGCGGCTTCGCATTTGTCTACGAAGCCCAAGACGTCAGCAGTGGCAAAGACTACGCTCTGAAGGTCAGAGGAAACTTGTTGAATACAAGCCTTCCGTGCTTTAATCCGGATTCATTCCGCTTTTATACCTCGTGAGCGTGACATGTCAAATTCTGCTTCTGGGTTTTACTCCAGCGACTTTTGTCCAACGAGGATGAGAAAAACAAGGAAATAATCCAGGAAATTTGCTTCATGGTACGCCCGCCACCCCTATTTTCGAAATCTGAAAATTCAAATTTTGTAAAAACTTTCCCGGTCGGCCTTTGCAGAAAAAGCTGTCGGGGCACCCCAACGTGGTCCAGTTCTGCTCTGCCGCCTCCATTGGCAAAGAGGAGTCGGACACGGGTCAGGCCGAGTTCCTCATCCTCACCGAACTCTGCAAAGGTACGTTCATGACGGCCGCGACGCATATTTTGCGCAGTCGTGACTTCCTCTTTTCCGGCCGTCTGCGGCTTGGCTGAACCTTCACCCGCTTTCTGACGTTTGAATATGACTGCTTTCGAGGGCAACCTTTATCTCCTGTTTGGAATGAAACAACATCAAATCGTTGCAGCATCGACGTGGTGCGCCATCTTGTGTTTGTGCCTGGGCCACCAGGGGGGCAGGATAATATATACATACGAATTTACGCAAAGAAGATGGGTCACAACAGCTCAGTATTCTATACCCGTATTTTTTTAATTCCGATATTTGACGGAATAAAATTCTGCGTGACCGATCAGCCGAGCATTTTAAACAATATATCATGAATTTAAAAATAATTTTTTGTACTCCCATAACACCTAGAACAATCCTTTAATTCGTTGGGCTGCTCTCGTTCATGGTTTCTACATCAAATCAATTTGTTGTCCTCTGCACAGTGCAGTGCTGTTCCTCTCCAGTCCTGTAGGTGGTAGTAAACGCCAAATACAGATTTTTATCTGTCTTCTGCGTGTTGCTACTGTGTTTCAACGCCACTGAGACAGAAGGTAATGGGGACCCTGCAAACATTTGGTCTCACCCTCAGGCCAGCTGGTGGACTTCCTTCGGCGAGTGGAGCAGCGCGCCCCCGTCTCCTGCGACACGGTGCTGAAGGTTTTCTACCAGACGTGTCGTGCCGTGCAGCACCTGCACAAGCAGAAGCCCCATGTCATCCACAGAGACCTTAAGGTGGGCCCCAACAATGACATCACCTTTGCACACACCGCGTCGCACATCTCAAGAAACAATTTCAAATCTACACACAAGACCTTATAATCTTTTCAAGAGTGGTTTTTTTTTTGGTTTGTGGTCATTTTTGCTCAGTAGAGCGAATCACTCGTAATTCCTAACGATGGTTTGAGCCATGTCGCCATCTCTCGCTTGCAGATTGAGAACCTGCTGATTAGTAACCAAGGCACCGTCAAACTGTGCGACTTTGGCAGTGCCACCAGCGTGGCTCACGACCCCGACTACAGCTGGTCGGCACAGAAGAGGTCCATGGTGGAGGACGAGGTACGTGCGCGACCTCACGCTTCTTTGCCCACATTTTAACGGCGCTTTGATTCAACGTTTGGGGATAGTCTCAAATCGGTTCCAAAAAAAATAAAGTCCACTTCAAAAGCATTGGTGGTCAAGTACATGAATGGCAAAGCAGCAGGTGGCACTCTAAGCCTAACAACAATGCTGAGAAATAAAAGAAAATAATCCCATCGAAATGATCAAATTGTTATTAAGTACACCCTTTTCGACACATTTCTACTCCAAAATGACTTTGCAGTTTAAATTTAGATCGTATTTCCCTCTCTCCATAATTATCCACGCATAATTATAAATACAAAAGATGTCCGTCTAATGAAATATGTACTTAATATTTGATCGTACCGCAGTCTATTGTGTTTTGCTCTAAATTAATACTTTATAATTATTTAATCTGTCCATGTCAGTTAAATCAATGCGTTAAGTTATTAGATCGTAGTTTTGCTATATTTTTTTGTCATTTATTTTTACATTCTAAAGTGTCTATATAGGATTATTAGTATGGCATAGATATTTGATTATGTATACTTCTTACAATTAGAATAAAAGACCGAAAGAAAAAATATCAAAATCGTTTTTTTCCCCCGATTGCAAGTTCTGAAACGTATACGAAAAGAAAAGGTCGTTTGCTGCCATTAAATAACCATGAAGTTTCCCCCCCTCCCTCATGACCGCCGCACCCGTAGGAGAAATCACATTGACAAGCACCAGGCTCGCTGTTGATTGAATAACCAAGCGGGCAGTCCATGATGTTTTGTGCGGCTTTGACCACAACGAAATGCGCCCCGAGATTTGTGTTTGTAACCTGCACATCCGTCACGCTGATAACACACACGTGCTTTTATTGGACCATCACGGTTAAAACCATTCTAACCTCGCGTTGTTCCCCTCATTCAGGACTTTGGCCTTTTATTTCCACCTCACCATTTTTGCTATTTGTTAGCAGTTAGCTATGCTGAATTTGATTGGATCGACTTTACATATGCTAGGTCTAAGTAATGACGACCGTGTGGCTCTCTGAGCTGAAGTCTTCTGGAGCAGTTGCTTTGGATTTCGCAACCTTACAGTGTGTACCTGTGTGCGCGTACACACGTCTGTTTGTCTGCCTGTCTGTCCGTAGATCACAAGGAACACCACTCCAGCATACCGAACACCGGAAATGATCGACCTGTACTCCAACTATCCCATCAATGAGAAGCAAGACATCTGGGTCAGACCTCCGTTTTACCTTGTGTTTAATCACCTGAGCACAAAACCAACAGATGCCAATGTCCACAGACCCATACCCACCCATCTAACCACCCAGCCTATGCATCCATCCATCCATCCATCCATCCATCCATCCATCCATCCATCCATCCATCCATCCATCCATCCATCCATCCATCCATCCATCCATCCATCCATCCATCTGAAGCAAATTTCTTATCCCACCCTACGACAATCAGCAAGGAAGCGGATACACGAGTAATCAATTAATCCCCCATGCCTAATTTTTCCTGCCCCATACAGGCCCTGGGCTGCATCCTCTACCTGTTGTGTTTCAAGCAACACCCGTTCGAGGAAGGCGCCAAGCTGCAGATCGTCAACGGGAAGTACTCCGTGCCGCAGAACGACACCAAGTACACGGTCTACCACAATCTCATTCGTAAGTGCGCCGCGTCTAGAGTCGGTACTGGAAGCAGGTGGCAGTACCCCTCTTTCATTTGCAGGCTCCATGTTGAAAGTGAATCCCGGGGAGCGGCTCTCCATCACAGAAGTGGTCAACCAGCTTCAGGAAATAGCGGCGGCCCGAAACGTCAACCCCAAGTCCCCCATCACAGAGGTAGTGTCACCTTTTCGGAATGGTTGCTCATTCATTTTCGTCGTAGCGCTGCACTTGTTAGCAAATTAGCAAAGTCATTTGTCACCAACATGGAAGCATGCTTGAATCGCCGCACCGATTGAAATAGAAATAAATCCCCGCTCGAACCCCCGTCTTCACGCCCGCTCGGCATGGTGCCTCACATTTAGCAGTTGAGCCACAATCCTTATCCCAAATTATGCCACTTCATTAATGAGCAAATCCTCCACCAAATTTGCCATTTATGTTAAGCTGATTTCAGGGTCAGAAAGCCTCCACTTTGTAGCCATTATATACACAGTCGTCAGCTTAGATAATTGATAGGGGCCGTCTATATAAATAACTACTGAAGGGTTATCGAATCACATTTTAACTCAAGAAAAAACAAATTTGAGGAGAGGCCACTGAAAGGACATAATTGATTAGAATGCAAAGAATGAAACATTTTTACCACATTTTTGCTCAGTTCTATGGGCATGAAGCGACTCTTTCTGGTGCGTGCGGATCAGACACTATTTTGTCTTTTTATTATCCGTCCATCATCGAGGATAAAGAATATACGCCTGTTTATTTAAATATGTTGCTCTACAATTTGGGTTCTGAGATCAGCTGCTCAAAGGGGATCACGAGACCCCAATTTTGATTGAGCTCAACAGATTTAGACGACGCAAAATGAGGCGGTTGTTTGCTTCTAATTTTTATGTTGGAAAATTGCTAAATAGGGTCACTGGCGTGTGAAGGCGCCACTCTGTTTTGCGGCTCGCGGGCCTCATTTTGAGAAACGCTACTTTACAGCTCCCGATACTGTCCGTAGCCGCCTCCTTCGAAGGGAAGAAGGCTAATCTGATTAGCGTTATGGGGTTTCCCTGCTGCCCGTAAGAAGATTATTGTCCTCCGCCTCCTCATGAACTTCCTTCGACGACACGGTGGAGTGCAAGGAAAGCGGAGTAGATAGCGCCGATCGCCGTCTCGGGATTTTGTTAGCGTTGAAAGAAGCTTTTGGAAGGGCATGATGTTGACCGCCTACTACTGCTGGCGTCCCATGCATGACGGATATGAATGTCTGCAGCTCCTGGAGCAGAATGGAGGGTTCGGAAGTAACGGGGCGGCGGCGGCAGCATCGACGGCGGCGACGACGGTCACGGCCCCCTCGCAGATACAACACAACAATGCAGGTGAGCGCTACTTCTTTTGTCCATAATGGGATTTAGAATTGTTTTTAAATGCTTTCTATGGTGATGGGGATGTCTGCTTGTAGGCGTGGCTCTCTTGAAATGGCACTTGTTGGGTCTACTCATTTATAAATCATCAAATGTGTACAAATAAAACCTCTTTGTATAAATTGCTAATTGATGGATCGCTAAAACCAGTTTCTTTGAAATGTTGTCTATTTGGTGAAAAGAAATACAGGTACATTTAGACTGTACACCATTGCCATGCTAATAATAAGTAAGAGATTGGTTTGACAATTTTGCCCACATTTTCCCTAAACTCATACGATAAAGGCATTTACGATCCCGACCAGTCGGGTAGCGGCTTCCTGGACATCCTCAAGGGAGGAACCGAGCGCTTCCTGACCAACATCAAGGATACCTCCTCCAAGGTCATCCAGTCCGTAGCCAGGTAAGATGCTTGTTTCTTGTTTTTTTTGTCTTTTATCGACCGATCTCACATGGACGTCGCCGTCACTGTTTCCTCCCGGCTCCTTATGCCGGAGTGCAAATCAAAGTCTGAAGGTTTTCCACTGTTCTCCTTCTGTTTGGCTGAATTCATTGTTTTTCACCCTTGGTATTTGGTTTGGTCATTTTGTGTATTTGTTTTTCCTTTTTTCTCTCCGTCCAATCCCTCACCATGTCTCCATCTGCTAGCAACCCAAGGTAAACATTGAGCCTCGGCCAAGCTCCTGTAGTCTGAGCGTGTGTTTGATTTAGTTCAACTCTGTTGCATTTGTATTGTCTGCAAAATAACTGCTAATTTGCGCGTGCTCCACTACCACCGCAATCATAACGAGGATCAATCGTTTGCTGTTTTTGTCATTTGATTTGAAGCGGCATAATGTGTCTCCCCTCAAGACGAAGAAGAGACGTGCGACAACGCATGAATGATTGCTAACCAAGCAGTGTCCGAACTCGACGTCACATAATGATGCATACTAACTTTCAAATTGACCCGGTTAAAAGGCATTTTACAATTTGAAATATGTCCCGGTCAAAGTGACCCGGGTGCATTGTTTGTACTCCTGACAAGCGGCAAAACGAGAATTATGCCACTGGATGACCTGAACTCGGGTTCCTTTGACTCGCAATGTATTGGGAGTGCCGGGCCAGTTGTTCGGCTTTAAAACGGGTCACTTTGACCCGCAGTGTGTTACTTAATATGGCTGTCGCAGTCATATGCAGGGAGGATGTTTGAAGCACTTTTTTTTTTTGGTCCACCTCTGCGACCCTGCCCTTTGTTTTGCAGCTACGCCAAAGGTGACCTAGATATCTCCTACATCACCTCGAGAATAGCAGGTTAGTTTTCGGTCGGGAACCAACCTGTTCAATATTTCCATCCCTTTTTTCGTCTCACAAGTAAAGTTTGCATCTGTATGCAGTCATGTCTTTCCCGGCCGAAGGGGTGGAGTCTGCTATAAAGAATAATATCGAGGACGTGCGCCTATTTCTGGATTCGCGGCACCCAGGACACTACGCCGTCTACAACCTCTCCAGGCGCTCCTATAGGCCGTCCCGCTTCCACAATCGGGTACGCGTGCGAGCGGGCGGGCAGCTTGCGCAAGCTCTGCTGTCGATTATTTTGTCGATTTAATAGACAAGTTGGTTGATGTCGATTGTTTCCGAACATCAATGAGATGTCCTTTAAGAGCTCCCGAACGTGCGCAAACGGCGTCCCCCGTGTTTTCCCGGCCTAGGTCTCGGAATGCAACTGGCAGGTTCGCCGCTCTCCCCACCTGCGCAGTCTGTACAGCGTGTGCAAGAACATGCATCAGTGGCTCAAGCAGGACCAGAGGAACATCTGCGTGGTCCACTGCCTGGTAAGCAGGCGCCAGAAGGTGGCCGCGCTGCTCTTGCCTTTTGTGTGCAGCGTCGTCTGTTTTTGCCGCAGGACGGCAGGGCAGCGTCCGCCGTGGCCGTTTGCTCCTTCCTGTGCTTCTGCCGCCTCTTCACCACGGCCGAAGCGGCCGTCTACATGTTCTCCATGAAGCGGTGCCCGCCCGGTATAGCCCCATCTCACAAGAGGTGGTGCCGCCGCCCCGCGTTTGTGTCCCCTTTCCGTTACGGCGCCGTGACAGCCGGCTGATTTGTGCAGGTACATCGAGTACATGTGCGACATGATGGCGGAGGAGCCCATCGTCCCGCACGGCAAGCCCGTTCTCATCCACGCCATCACCATGACGCCCGTGCCGCTGTTTAACAAGCAGCGCAATGGCTGTCGGCCCTTCTGCGAGGTCTACGTCGGCGACGAGAGGGTCCTCACCACCTCGCAGGAGTATGACCGGATGAAGTATGTCTGCGTTTGGTTTCTTTTCAAGCATAGAATGCTCCAGGCGGTAAATTGAGAGGAATCTGTGTTTATGAAATGGAATCAAATGTTTCAGCAGTGTGAAGCTCCTTTGATGTCGCGGCTCATGTTCCATTTACAGGGATTTTAAAATGGAGGACGGACGAGCGGAGATTCCTCTCAACGTGACCGTCCAAGGAGACGTGCTGGTGGTGATCTACCACGCCAGGTCCACGCTGGGAGGACGTCTGCAGGCCAAGGCAAGAATGAATACCGTATTTCTTCTAATTATCGCCAAGGGGCACTGAAATGGGCGATGATATGTATATTTTCCTTATGTAGTATGCAATAGCTGCATCTCACCGGTGTTCTCAACACTAGATCTACCTCTAACAGCGGGGTGCGTCAATTGACGCTCCATCGATGAGACACGTCGCACATCACATGTTGCGCACGTCATATTATCGCGATCGTCTTGTTCGACCGCACGCCCCGATAACGTAATTGTGTGAGGATATTGTAGCGGAGTGACGAGTGTAATAGTTTAGGGAGAAAACCAATTTAAAAGGGACATTCGATGTGCTGTCACAATCAGTCATATTTAAACTTGCGCAATGACGTCGGCATGCGGTCGCGGAGGAAAACGTAAGTTTTGGGGGGGATTTTTAGCAGCATGGGCGATAATTAGAGGTATCAATGTTTATTTATTTATGTCATCGCTAACACACACTGGGGGATTATTAGAATGTGGGCGATAATTAGAATAAATTCGGTACCTCCGGTAAAGAGTTCTTTGGTCCCGTTATGATGCACACATTTTTTTTTATCCCTTGGGCAAACTTCTTTTTTGGAACGTGTGCACTTCCAAGCAAGACGGCAGGGTCGTTGATACTTTTTGATCCAGCGTCGTCGTATCTTCCTCGGTGAAAGCCGCTCCCAGGGGCTGAATTTCCAAAACATCGTCATTTATACATTGGCTTCCCTGCGTTTGCTGTTTCAGATGGCCTCCATGAAAATGTTCCAGATCCAGTTCCACACAGGCTTTGTGCCCAGAAATGCTACCACGGTGAAGTTTGCCAAGTCAGTATTTTCATTTTTTTTTACGTTGAAACGTTTTCTTATTTTGCACCAGAAAATAAAAAGGAAAAAAAAATCACACAAACTATTGGTTCGTTCTCAGTAACGGGAGAAATGTCTCTAATCTCAAAACTTTGACTTTTTGACCCCAACAAAATGCATCTTTGTTCTTCTGCCATGACATTGCTTTCCGGCAGATACGACCTGGACGCCTGCGACATCCAGGAGAAATATCCGGACTTGTTTCAGGTCAACCTGGACATTGACGTGGAGCCCCGGGACCGAGCCAGCGCCAAGACTCTGCCGTGGGACGGCTTTCAAACCAAGGGCCTCAACCCCAAGATCCTCTTTTCGTCCCGCGACGAGCAGCAAGAGATCCTCAGCAAATTTGGTAGATTACACCTTTTGGAAGCAATGTTGTTTTTCAACTCTGCTGGCCATTTTTGGACCAATTTAAGGTCGAAAGAGCCGTGCAGTAGAAGAATGAAAGAATTTGCTCACCTTTCACGATCTGCAGGTAAACCGGAACTGCCACGTCAGCCGGGATCCTCTGCGTTCTATGACGCCGGTCAACCGCCTCAGCAACCCGCGCAAGCCTCGCAAAGCTCGACCGCCTCGGAAGCGGATTCTCCCGTGAGCAGCGACACCGGCGCCAACAACTTCTTCCAGACGCTGGACTGGGAAGGTGCGAGGTCATTCCATGTGCTTTAAAAGCTTCTACACTTTGAATTGTTCATAAGCCTGTCTGTGCGTGTCTGTCAGATGTCGGCGGGCCTCTAGACACATCGGGCATCCAAACGGGCGGGTCCTCGAATGAGCTGGAAGATCTGAGTGACCAGTCGGAAGGAGAGTCCTACTCGTGCTCGACCCACAGCGGGGAGCCTCCGGCGCGGGATAACAGCGAGCCGCTCTTCGATGCCGACTTCCAGGTACGCAAAATATAGCTTGAGGCTTTCCGGGGAGAAGCTAACGTGGCACTTTGCAGCTTCACGTTCCACACCAGTCACAGATGGTCCAAATCTAGAAGTTGTGGAATCAACATCACATGAATCACCCTTGATTGTTATAGAAGGGTGGCACTGCTTAGCACGCCCACCTCACAGTTCAGAGATGCAGGGATCCATTCCTGCCCTCACCACGTGGAATTTGCATGTTCTTCCTTTGGGTTTCCTCTGGGCACTCCAGTTTTCTCCAAAAACATGCACGGTAGGCAGATTGAGATCTCCAAATTGCCCGTAGGTGCGAGTGCAGGTGGTTTTTGGTCTCTGTGTGCTCTACGATTGGCTGACAACTGGTATAGGTTGGCACCCGCCTACTGCCCGATGACTGCTGGGATAGGCTCTAGCATGCCCGCCACCGTCAGAACAAATTAAGTGTTCATAGCAGTGTAAGCATATTGATTGCTAGCATGAGAAGCTAATGCAACCCCCTCCCTCCTTCCCTCCCAGACTCCAATCCCATCTCCCGAGGACTCACCCACCGACAACACAGCCGATCTCTTAGGTTTGAACTCCGAACTCCAGGCGCCGACGACGACCTCCGCTGGCCTGAAGGCCTCGTCTAGCCATGGCGACCTTCTCAACGACCTGTTTGCACCACCTGCCGAGCACACGACGGCAACCCAGGAGGACTTGTTCTTTAGCAGCTCCAAACGTAAGCATCTTTGTGAGAATATTTGGGTTGAATTGCAATATTTCAGGCCTAAAAGTCATTTGAACTCCGGGTTTATGTAGCTTTAGATGCCTCTTTTCAAGAAAATGTCGGTGAAATTCTCAGTTGAGCAACTCAAAAATGTTGCCTGAATTTCTAATCCGACTGACTTCCGAGTTGATCTTTTGATGTTGACTGAACTGAGTAATTACACCGAATTTCGCGTGACGTTGTGCTGGCAAATTTTGGTTTGAACTCCCATTTATTGATATTTTGTTCAATGTAGGGATGTGCAATTATCGGAAGCAGGGGCGACGGACTGATACCGACCTTTTTGGGATATATCGGTCCCTTGCCAAGGCTGCCGATTCCAGCCGCCCTATACTTAAAATAAGAAAAATGAAAACGTGTCGAGGAAGTTCTTGCCAACGGTCACTGCGGTGGTTTGACACATTGGTCTTTGGTCCAGTTTATTGAAAAGGCTGAAAATGTTTGACATGCAGTAAGTAAATATGCAGGGCACCGTGTGTGTGTTTTTGGGCAGCCACAAGCGACCCGTTCGACCCGTTTGGGATGGGCTCCAGCTCCGGCGTGGGCTCCAGCGTGGGCTCGTCCCGGCAGGCCTCTGGCCCCGACCTGTTTGGGGACTTGATGGGTTCTGAGAGTTCGGCGCCGAGCAAAGCCGCTTCCGCTTCCAACGCCAGCCTCTTGAACCTGAGTGAGTGATGCCCCTTCCTTTAGCGCATGATGCCGGCGTGTTCCTATTTGTGTTTGCTGTCAGATCAATTAGGTAACAATGCTCCCAAGATGACATCGTCGGCCAGTCACCCGGACCTCTTGGGCGGGTGGGAAAGCTGGACAGCCAGCACGTCGGCGGCCATGAACTCCACTGCCAGGCCCGCCTATGTCAGCGCAGGTAAGAATCACCTAATGTATGAGAATACATCAGGTAGTTTTTTTTTTTCCCCTTTGTTTTGAGGGGGAGGGGGCTAACTTCCCGTATTTGTGTGCTCGTAGCTTCGAGTAGGTCTTCCATGTCCAAGGCCAAGTCTCAGACCTTAGATCCCTTTGCTGATTTGGGGAATTTAAGCTCCAATTTACCGGGTAAGTGTTAGCATCCATCCATCGACTTTCCAAAGCGCTCCCCTTGATTTGAATATCCAAGTATCCATCCCCCCCCCCCCCCCCCCCAAATTGAACGTGATGCATTTGTTCCAGGTTCGACCACCGGTAACTTCTCCAAGCCTAGCAAGGCTCCATCGCCCTCCTCATGTTCGGCTAAGCCTCAAGGTCCGGCGTCCTGGCAAGCCGGCAAAGCCCCCCAGGGCCACAACAAGACCTGGCAGTCGGGTCCCGGTTCTGCGCCCAAAGCGTCTGCGCCCCCCCAGTGCGCTGGCCCTCACACCACCAAGGCCAACTACAACCTCAACTTCCCCAGCGTCATCGGGGGTCGCGAGGAGAGAGGCGTTCGGCCTCCGGCATTCGGTAGCTCCCCGCCGTCACGTTTGGCGCGTGTGCCGCCAATGTGCTCTGAAAATGTTTCTTTCTCGCCGCTTGCGTTGCCGTTACGCAGGCCCCAAGCCCAAAGTCAAGGAGGACGACTTTGGGGACCTGCTGTCCACTCAGGGATTCTCCTCCAAGATGGATAAAAAAGGGCCCAGGACCATCGCCGAAATGAGGAGGCAGGAGCTCACAAAGGAAATGGATCCGCTTAAACTGCAGGTACAATTTCCCTTCCCGAGTGACTTTTGATTGAGAAGTGGATTCAACCTTTGACAACGACCGAGATGTAACGGAATTTCCAGCGCACTGCAATAACGCGACCTCCTTTTTCAGGCATGCAAAACCTCTTGGAAACTTTTGGGAAAATTTGAAAAGGGACCATCCATTGGCAAATGTCTTTGTATTCTTTGTTTCAGTTTGTAACTTTGAGTTTGTAGTTCTCTTTGGCTCAGCCACGTGCCTTCCGATGACTCTTGACCTCCCTCCTCTTAGATCTTAGACTGGATCGAGGGCAAGGAGAGAAACATCCGCGCGCTGCTGTCCACGCTGCACACGGTGCTGTGGGAGGGCGAGAGCCGCTGGAGGCCCGTGGGCATGGCCGACCTGGTGACGCCCGACCAGGTGAAGAAGTTCTACAGGAAGGCCGTCCTGGTGGTCCATCCAGATAAGGTGCGCTTTGGACACAATACGTATAGTGCCGTGAGACCTGCAATGGTCCCTTGACTTGCGAGTGCCCCTTTTTGACTAAGCTGAGCAAGTTGGGAAGACAGAGCCGTTCATTGAACGAGACAATTCGTCCAAGACGCAAATACAAAAATAAAACACTCACAAGCGGCCTGAATGTTGGTCAAATTTGAATGTGAATTCTGATTTTTAAAAGAAAGATCCCTTTACTCAAAAACAGGACATTGACGATGACGCAGTTACTGGTTTGGTTGGTAATAAATACATCAGGGGTGAAAAAGGGCCAAAAGGTTGACTCTATATAGTAAAGCAAAAGAAGATTTTTGCCCGTGTCTCATTTTGGAAGAAAGAAAAACAACGCAAGTCAGTCTGCTCTAATGGAAGACGGCAGAAATCTCAAACAATGAACCTTTTGAGAGGTTGAAATTCAGGGGGTTGGGCCATTTGAAATTAAGCAAGGTCCATGCATCTTTATCGGGAGTTAATTTGATTAGGTGCGGGTTAATCGGATAATTGTTTCCCCTCTAATGACAAGCATTCATTCAATCCTGATTTGTCTCTTCCTCCCTCTTTTTGAATCAACGGAATCACCCCGCAGGCAACTGGCAAGCCATACGAGGACTACGCTAAGATGATCTTCATGGAGCTGAATGATGCCTGGTCAGAGTTCGAGAACCAGGGATCCAAAGCCCTCTTTTAGTAGAAAAGACAACAAAAGTGACACAAAAAGACGGTCCGGCTGAGGACTGCATTGTGAACAGATATATCTAACCCCGCGGGGCATGATTGGACGGGACTGAGCCCACATTGGGCCTTCTTTGTTTTTCTTTTGTTTTGTATTTTTTTTGCACTGCCCGTCTTTCACTCCACTTCACAATCTCCCCAAGTCCTTGCTACATCTGTGGAAATACAAAAGAAAAAACAACACCGTTGACGCTCTGCAACATTCAAGGGGTGACAATGGTGAGAAGAGCGAGGAATTTCTGAATGCTGAGAAATCCTAATGGATTTTACAAACGGAACTGCTTTGTTGGTGCCTGTCAGTATTGTAGACAAGCCTTCAAAATGGCTGCCAAACAATGTGATTTGTCTGCCAGTCACTATTGTGAAACACACACGCTACATACTCACGCTAGTTAGTCTAGTGGTACTTTCTGACAAAACAGACCCACGTAAACAAAAGTGCTCTTTTTTTTAAAATTATTATTACTATAGCCGTCCAATCGTGCTATGCTACGTGACTAACCGCTCATGATAAGGCCATTAGCGATAGAGAGTGACGAACATTCCATTAGCGCTACCGCTAACTACTTGCACCTCAACAATCCGGCTTGTAGTTAGCGTAATGTGACAAATAATGAAGGAGGTGTGCATCCAGTTAGCATCATGCTATCCTAAATCGCTAACATCGCGCACTGCAGCAATCAGGCTTTTTCGATGCACTCTGACGATGAAGCAATTAACAGCCGACCACATGCACCCTAATTAACAGTCAGGCTACTTTTGACAGGGCAAAGCCTTGAGTTGGGAGCTATGCCACCCAAGACTGACAATGTGAAGTTGGCAAAGTAGCACGGCGTACTGCTAACCACGTACACTGAATGTTGGACAGGAGCTCGCTCTTGTTGGCATCTCTTGCTAACTCGTGAACGGGCGTGGCTGATGTTTTCTGAATGACATAGATCAACCATAACATGTGTGATTCGCTTTTCATATTTCAGAAGGGTCCATTGTGTGCATAAATATTGTAAATACAAAACATCCATCTCGTGACTTTGTGAAGATGACATTCGAGTGACAGATCCGCGCGGGAGTACGTGTTTTATAACATCACACTGTTGTTAGTTGACGTCGTGTTAGTTCACATTTTTACCTCATGGACCAATCCAATCACTTTCTTATTTATTATTATTATTATTTGTCAGTTTATTTTTTGCATTCTACTGGTGCCTGATTAAAAAAAAAAGATTAGAGTTGGAAAAAATCATTGGTTAGATTTTCATATGATAATATATTAGAGGGTGTGTGGGGGACCACTTTGATTTCATCCCAAAAGTTATAAATATGCTTTTTACAAATATGAATACAGATATATATAGAAATATATATCCTATCTTGTCATATCTTTCTTTTCTTTTTTTTTTTTACTTCCTTTTTTTGTTGAGATTTTTAAATTTGTGTTTCCAGTATGATTGTAAGTTTAAGAATGGAAATCATCAATACAGTGTTTTACTGGATCAAATTGTCATAACAAGAGAATATGAATGTATGAATAAACATTAAAAGTTCTGACGGCAAAAATAATTTTTTGTAACAAGCCGACCACATTTTCAGTCACGTTTTACTTGAACTGAGCTTCATGGTACGTAGCTAATTAACAATAATAAAATACAATACATCTTTATCTATAGTACTCTGTCAACTGTTGCCGTTCATGTATTGGAAGACAAAATTGTCTTTTGTGAGCAAATACGTTGGCATCGCTTACAAGGAAACGTACGTTTGGAAGCTCTTGAAAGCTTCTTTGTGCAAAGTCGTGTGGGAAAAGGTGATAAGGACCCAGATGTCACCTCTGACACCATTAAATGTGGACCATCCCACCAACTTAGGCTTGACGGGTGACTTTTTCAATGATGAGAACTTAAAGATGCCAAGGATCAAGAGGCTAAGCCAATTGAAGAAGACTCGTGCGTTTAATCACGAAAAAGTTATCAGATGCTCGTAATGTCACAATTTGACACAATTTGTTTTGGACTGGAAGGAATCCAACTATGATGCGAGGTGGTCTCGCCCATGCGAGTTTAGACCAGGTGGACACGTCGGCATGAGCCAAAGCAGCTTGGAGAAGCTGAGACAACATGTTGCCCACTTTGTTGATGCTAACCCTCGGCGTTGTCTTGGTGGCGACGGAAAACGACATCAAAACCACGGCGGCACCGGACGGTCACATCACCATTGCGCAGGGGAAACTTCTGGTGAGTCCTCCACATCCAAATCAGCCCTGGGAAAATGTTGAAAAGATCCAAATATTGGTTAAAATGTGCATGTAAGTGAATGCCAAACAAATGAAATATTTTCTATTTTAATTTTTCCTGATGCAATTCTAAAGTGGGTCAATGATTCACGGATTTTTGCTCTTTGCCGGCCAACGGAATTGTTTTTCCTCACAATAAGCGGCGATGTACTGTATTAATGAGGTGAATACATATATCATTTTTCATACCAAAATAGCAACAGTTTTGTATTTTTGATGAATTGGATTATTCTTAATTATTTAAAAATCACACAAATATATATCAAATGGGTGATGTAAAACTTGTTTGTTTGTTTTTCAGGCTCCCAGCGTGGTTGGATGAGGCATCAAGAAAATGCCCGAGCTGCATCAATTCCTGATGGAGCGCTGGGCTTTGTAGTATCCTTCTCGTCAACACCTTTTCCACACAAACGTCTTTTTTTCCCAAGACGCAAGTCGTCTTGAATGTTTGCCATAACACATTTGGTCATTTATGCTGTCGAATGAAAATGGAATTTACTCGAGTAAATGATGTTGAGCTCATTACACAAAGATGCTAAATAATTTACGATGTTAAAAAAATAAAATACGTACGTTTCTTTTGTTTACGTCAACGTTTCTGAAACCATGCACCGGAGGTGCGTTCGAGTCGAAGTTTCCTTGATTCGAGGTTTCCTCTTCCAGTCACAACCTGGAGTATGATTCCTCGGAAGAAGTGGACCCTCGACTCGTTTTTTATGATGACAAGGGCGAGGTCGTGAAGGTGATTTGTAACTCTCCCCGTTTTTGGCAACTCAAATTCAGAGAGGTGGGAAGGCTGCAGCTATTAGCTAAGAAATCCAAACAATACCAGAACTGAAGCTTTCTTTTTTTTCTTCTTATGAAAGCTGGATTTCTGCAACATATCTACACAAAATAATTTTACAAGAAAAAAAGCTTAATATTTAGCCCATATATTTTTAACTTCTGATCTAAAAAAAAAAAAAAAACTAAGTTAGTCAAAAACATTTTTTTCTGCTTGAAAACTTTTTTTGTTTTTTCAAAAAATGTTTGATTTCCCTCCTAATACTGTAAAACTATTTTAAAACCAAATTGTTTTGCGTCTCTTTCTGTTTGCAGACGGTTGGCGTGAAAGGTATGAAGGCGGTGGAGATCGCCGCCCTACTGGACTCCCTTGGCTTCTACAAGCGGTCGCAGAAGGGCGAAGCAGTGCCAGAGGAGTTCCAGAACTTCCCCTTGCGTGCCCTGCGTGACGAGCTGTGACGTACCCCAGGAAGCCAAACGCCGCCACTGCGTCTCGCACACGCCATTGATGACGAACGGAGCCTCAAGGTGTTCCCAAAATACAAAAACCCGGCTTTGTTCTGACGGCTCGCTTGGCCTGACGTAGTGCGCGCCCGTCGTGCGCTTATTCCTCACGTGTCTGATCCAATTAAAAAAAAAATTTAACATGCTTGAGCGTGCTTAATATTTATTGTACATAAATCTAGGATGTGAGCAGAAACCAGAAAGTTATATACAAGGAAGAAATGAATTGAATTCAGCTGTAGTTTGATAAAGGACCAAAACGAACAAAATTAAAACTAAGTAAAAGTGAAAATAAATACAAATATAAAAAAATAGATAGCTGAAAAAAATAGATAGATATTTTGACCCACGGGGGTCGCGGGCTTGCTGGAGCCTATCCCAGCAGTCATCGGGCAGTAGACGGGGGACACCCTGAACCGGTTGCCAGGACACACTAAAAATGGATGGATGGGTTTTGGTCCTCCATAGTTCAGGTCTTCCATCGTCTTGGACCACTATGTCTGTCTGCCGTTGGCTCCACAGCGTCGTTTACTGGCGGCAGCGTGCAATTGCAGCAAATTTTATAATAACTCGACTCTGACATCTACTGGACAAAACCGATCGCTCTTTTCAGTCCGTTAAATCCGGAGTTCTTAGAAGAGAGGAGTCAGTGTTCAATGTTGTTATCCGATTATTCCATTTTCTTTTCAGTACGGTCTCACTGCGCCCTTGAAGGGTATTTTCTTGAATTTCTGTCCTTTTCTTTTGCCATTAGTTGAGCCGTGTTTCTTCTCGACGACATGCAATATGCACGCTGTTATCGTTTCAGATTGACTCATGAGAAGATTTTGACTAATCCGCAAGGCGCCCGCCTCCTCTTTGCCAATCTGATTATCTGCCCCCGCGCACGCCTTGCGCACGTTTGCGTGATGCCCGCGTTCTACTCGCCGGTTCCCGACAACGTTGGCGTGGGCCCGGCCCGCGCGTACTCTTCGCCCGCCCGCAGAGAGCCCCGTGACCTTTCACCTTCGTCTTTAGTTTCACGTTCAGGTTGGTCCTCATTCTTGACTTTGATTGATTTGATTGATTGAACACATATGACACAAAAGGTTAAAATTTTGGAAGAAGGGAAAAGATGCTCATCAGATATCATCGATCAAAGCGGTTTACATGTTCAAATGGAGCGACGACATTCTTCACCGCATATGTCGGAGGGGGATTAGCGACACAAACAACACATGCGGACAATTAGATGGCTGCCTTCTAAAACATGAACATTTAAACACACACAACAAATGCAAGTCGGATTTGTAGTCAGTTGAAAAGCCAATATTTTAGAAATCAATAATAATGATACTAATGATAATAATAATAATAAAAGTGCTAATCAAAGAAAATATATAGTGCTTTGAGATCATTCTTTTTTCCAAGAAAAAGCTTTTTATAAAATTTCAGTCAACATTCATAACATTGTGTGTGTGTGCGTGTATGACATTTGTACAATTTGTGCCTTTTCAGCATGGTGGTACGACGTGTGTCTGCAGATGTCGATCTACTTCAACATGTTTTATGTGCCTTGCTGGTGGTTTTCGTCCGTCTGCATGCTGCAAGTCAAGGTCAGCGCTTCGACGAAACATGACCCAGAGCCACTGAGAGGGCCAGTGAGCCAACTCTGTTATCGTCGTCACTGTCAAACCTCATCCACGATCCGAGAAATTGAAAAACAAACAAACAGGGTTGCAAAATTATTTTTTGGGCTTCAAAGATTCCAATGGAGATCCTTAGGTCAGGATTAGAGTTACCTTTAAGATTGGGTTTGGTATCAATGGGGTGAATTAGTTTAGGGTTAGCGCACCGACCTTTTTGAAAATGAGAGCTCGGTCCTCTGTTCCCAAAAAGGCGAAAAAGGTTTACCGGTTGCGTACAGACTCTTGAAATGACAAATTTACCGGTTGCGTACAGACTCTTGAAATGACAAATTTGCTAAGCTCCCAGGAATGATCAGCATCGCAAGCTAGAAACGAATGATTTCCCTCAATCTGTCCATGACATTTCCAAAAGATGGCTTCCACTACGTTCCTAGGAAATTACAATGCCCGGGCCGTCACTGCTGAGCTGGATTTCAAGCAGACCTGCAGGCAACTCGAAGCCTGTGTGTTTGTTTTTCAGTTTGCGCATCTTCCAGGATACTATCAGGGTCTGGCGATCAGCGGCATCGCACTCGTCACTGTCGTGGAAACTGTCCGCCTTTACCTGGGTTACTTTGGCAACCTGCATCAGAACGTGAGAGCTTTCCTTCGCATGCATTGTTTTGATTGCTTCTTTTTGTAGTTCACATTCTGTTTTCCTCATCATTTATGGAATTACTTCATGTACTTTGTTATTTACTTGAAGTACTTCCTTTTAAGATTCTCAATGTTCCTGTCACTTTTTTTTTTGAATCTACTTTATGCTCTTAAACTGCTTTATATACATCGGAACTTGATGTACTCAAAAGTACTATGTAGTGTGTATACTTGTAAATTGCATGCAACTAATGGATATACGTGTGCATGTGTGTGTAGGTTGCATGGCTGTGCTGCTTCTGCGTGTTGACGCTGTCGTTGGAGCTGCCGGTGCTGTTGTTCTTTGTGACGGACGAGGGGGAGCTCATCCTCCCGCTGGAGCGTGCCGTCCACTCGCTGCTGCTGACCGCCGCGCTGGCCCAGGTCGTGGCCGCCGCGCTTGCGCTGCACTCCATGACCAGAAAGCTGACACTGCTCTTCCACCTGCGCCAGCTGGCCAAGGTTGACAGCTTCGGCAACTCCGCCACCCCCGGCGAACCCGGCCTCGGCTTGTCGTACCGCCGGGTTACTGCTCCTTAATTTGGAAGTCGAGCCCAAGTGTTTCCTGACAAGAATATTTCTAAACGTTGCATTCTGATGAATTGCGTAATGTGGATGAAGCAGTGGCAGAGGGCGGCCATTCCGTCACCTACTGTACCTAAAAATGACATGAAGGTGCCGATTAATTGTTTTTCTATTCTTTTTTGAATGTTACGCATGAACACATAAATGAATGCCGACTGTGGGAAAACCTTTGCAGGAAATTGTCCGTCGTTTTTGCATTTTGCAGTTTAAGGCTATTTGCTGATGCATTAAGTCTCTATTGTCACGATGGAAATACGTCTGATAAAAGTGATTGATAAAAAAAATAAATAAATAAATAAAGTCGCCCATTGATTACGTCACGTGACGTAATTTGAGTTGCATCGGTAAAGATGGCGGCCCCCATTGTCCGGTGGGTTCTTCACCCATCTACGACGGCCGTCTTCCTTTCTGCGGCGGGCAGTCGGCGTCTGTTTTCCCCAGGCTGTGCGCCACCATCCTGCCGAAGTTTTAGCGATGGAGCCGCGGAGAAAAACACTCATTTTGGCTTTGAAACGGTTCCGGAGGGCGAGAAGTCGAAGAAAGGTAAGTCAAGAACGAAATTCGTTGTGAATCTTACTATTTTAACCATTACTTGCCTTGTAAATCGTGGGCATTCCCTCAGGTATAAGACATTTGATATTTATGACATTTCTACATGTAAATTCGGATTCTAACTTTGTGCTGGGATTGATACTTTTGCTCAAAGAAAGCCCATTAAGTTTAGAGCTCATGCCATTAAAACATGTAAACAAATGGGTATCTAAAACAAATTAAAAGTATTGTTTGATGCTATACATCTTGCCGAATTCTGAGATAGGGGTAAATTGTTGACATTAGCAAAAAAAAGAAGCTCATATGAGATTGTTACCTTAATATTAAGCAAATATGAAATGGATTTTTTTTCCAATGAAGTCTAGTACAACACAATGGAACGTGTAAAAAAACAAATATTTTCACTTTTACATTTCTAACATAAAAGGTGCAAACATCATCAGACATTTTGTAGCGAATCCATTAAAACTGTGAAAAGTAAAAACGAACAGGTATGCTGAGATCGGTGCAGTATGATAACATTTGTTCAACAGCACTCCTACCTTAACATTTTCTTAACAGGCATTGAAAACTAATAATCAAATGGAAATTGCTCCAAAAATAAGCAGTGACTAATGCTATTAATACTGCAGAATTTTAGGGCGGAGTTAATTCTTTACTTTAGCCAAGTAGTCCCGACTTGAGATTTGTCTTAATTGCAAGGAAATATGTATGTTTTGGCAGTCAGATAGAGTTTGGTCAAAACAAAATGTGATTCTGCTTTTGACATCTTCTCACTGTTGTAGTGTATAAAGTGTTTGAGAACGTGGCACCGAAGTACGACGTGATGAATGACGCCATGAGTCTGGGCATCCATCGTCTGTGGAAAGACGCGCTGCTGCATGCTATGCACCCCCAGCCCGGGGTGCACCTCCTGGACGTGGCCGGCGGAACAGGTGCGCCCAATGTTCAAAAGCGGGGATCTTTTTGAGCCGGAGGTGGTACCATCGAAATGTTCACAACTGAATAGTCTGTGTGTAGTGATTCTTACGTGTACCACAAGGGGGCGCTTGTGTCCCACGTTCCATCCACCCATTAAATTTTGAATGTCGGAAAAACTCAGAAATCAGCAAAATATGCTTAATCTATTCTCCTCTTGTCCCAGGCGACATTGCATTCCGTTTCCTGGAATACACATCCTCGCAAAAAGAGCGGCAGGCCAGACGGACGGCGTCGTGGCAGGACATGTCTCACAACTACCCGGGCAACCGCGGGGAGGGTGAGGAAGGCGGAGCCCGAGATTCCAGGGTGGTGGTCTGTGACATCAACAAGGAGATGCTCAAAGTGGGCAAGCAGAAAGCTCACCATGAGGGCCTCGCTAGCGGTGAGCAAATAGACCCGCACGGACAAAAAACAAAAAGGGAGCTGTGAGGCACTTTTAAGTCAGGGTGCGCTACATTTGCTCAGCCAAATATCCAAGTCTTCATTCATGTGTGTGAGTGTGTGTCAGATGTGCTCTGGGTGGTCGGGGACGCGGAGGAGCTGCCGTTCGACGACAATCAGTTTGATATTTACACGATTGCGTTTGGGCTTCGCAACGTCACGCACGTGGAGTTGGTAAGCACTTTTCGATCATTTTATTCTTTTCCTTTGTCATTTGCGGGACCTGAGATGCTCTTGGAATGTTCACAAAAAAACACAACGAAAATCTAATCAAAAATGAAGAAAAATGAGTCTTCTCAAATTTAAATTAGAAATAAATTCTTTTAAAAAAAAGGAAATAATTTTATAAATGTATTAGTGAGAGTATTTAATCCAGAGATCAAAAAAATATATATTTTTGTAAAAATCCGACTTTTATGTTGTAAAATGACTCTCTTCCCCAGAAAAAAAAAGTTGTGTATTTCTCTCTTGAGGCCCTACAGGAGGCCCTGCGAGTGCTAAAGCCTGGAGGCAGGTTCATGTGTTTGGAGTTCAGCAAGGTGACCAATCCCATCTTGGCCAGGTGAACCCAAAGCGTACCGGGACTCCACCAAGATCGAATTTGACGCTGTTCTTGAACAATCTGCCAATTTTTTTTCTTGCTATTTCTTTTTCTTTGTTAGGCTTTACGACGCCTACAGCTTCCAGGTGATCCCGGTTTTGGGAGAAGTGATTGCCGGAGACTGGAAGTCATACCAGTATTTGGTGGAAAGCATCCGCAAGTTTCCAGCTCAGGTAACAACAAAAACTACCTTTGTCATCATGCTTCAGTCATTGTATGAAATTCTTGTTTATTTTTTTTATTCTTACTTGTGCATGGTAAATTTTTTTCACCCAAAAAAAAAAAAAGCCTTAGTATACATGGTCATTTTTCTTTGGTCTTTTTCAAATAAAGGTGTTATGGTTAGGCGTAGAGCATTCAAAACCTTACTGTGTAAAAATCATTAAGAAGCCTTTCCTTTTTTTCTGCAATGTGCAGGAGGAGTTGAAGGAACTGCTGGAGGAGGCAGGTTTTTGTTGCGCACGCTACCACAACTTGACAGGCGGCGTGGTCTCCATTCATTCAGGTTTCAAGCTGTGACAGACGGCAGAGCCACGGCACCCGGCGGCGTCCACCTTTTTCCATCGGGCGTCGAAAGCCTGCAGCTGTTTTGCACGGTGCTAATGAGTGACTTTTATGCCGTGCGCTCAATATTTAAGAGCGGATCCAAAAAGGCAAACTTCATTCCCCCATCAGTGAAACCGAGATTTATAATCTCTCTTCTTTTTCTCCAAATTGACCTTTTATAACAGAAAAAAAAAAACATTGACAAAAAGATACTTTGTAATAAATCATGTAAATTATGACAATATTTAAAAGAGAAACTGTTTATTTTATTCATTTCAATGTCAACAAACCCATCCTTCCATTTTTTTTAACTGTTCTCCTTGGATGAGGGTTGAGGGTTAGGGTAGGGTTCGGACATAGCCTTAGTTGTACACTTGCCTGTCTTGTGTGCAGGCACCATGAGTTCGATTTCAAAGGACCACTATGTCTTGGTGTCCAATCACGAACCGAGCAGATGGATTCTATGGACCCTTTCTTTGTATGTGTTTGTGTATGTGTGTGTGTGAATGTAATGAAATGTATGTATCTGTATATAAAATGTATCTGCATTCAAGTTGGCTTAGTTTTTCCTCACGTTAATTAGGACTTAGTGGGTTCATACAACTTGGTAGTATGACAAAGGTAGTAAATAATGCAGGATTAAAAGCAGAATGCCAGGGGTTTAACCAAATTGTTTCTATGGGGCAACCGGACATGTGCTTGGAGCTGTCCCCGGTATCTCGTGTGAACTGGATGCCAAACTGAAGGCTGGAGTTGGGGTAATATGTGGGGGTGATAGCGTACATTTTGGGGTAATTCTGCACAGCAACAGAATTATTTTTGCAGTCGGATACTGCTTTAGGGTCTGCGTGGACAAGTCAACAGGCTGTTGCAATGTGGGTAAAATATTGAAAGTACATGCCTTGTAGACAAAGTTTTAAAACATTTGAAAATTTAAACAATGTTTACTTAAACATATTGGTATTATGTGGGCCAAATGCAAAAAAAACCCCAAAAAAAACTTGAAAGTGAAGTCACTACTACGGAAAACACAAATAATGCACTGCAGACATAACAAAGCCATAAAATTACAATGTTTATAATTGCAACGGTATAATGTAGGCCAAATGCTAAACATTGACATGATGTAAAAACGTGACATCACATTTGCCAATGCCGTCCATGTGAATGTGCTTCATCATTCCAATTCCAGCAGTGAAGAACGTACATTTAAAATGTTCATTTTGCCGAAGCAAAATTGAATTTCAAATAAGTGGAACAAATATTTATTCTGTTAACTGTGAGGAGGGCTGCGATTCAACCGACCACAATGAGGGTTTGACCCCCTGTCTCCTGATAGGGCACACCCCTCGGGCGTCACTCCTACCTCGCCCTCCGATTGGTTGCTGATGGGGAGCAGCGCCCCTCCCCTATCCCTTCGCCTCCTCCCTCTCCTCCTCCGACATGATGCCATCTGTCGGCTGATGTGGAACCAGGGCCCCGAGGGCCAATCACAGCCCGGCTCTTTTTTTTGACAGGCGGATTGAGCGGCGTGCGCGTGAAGGTTTGCGTGCGCGTGCACGCTGGGAGCCGTTCAAGACCTCCACGTCCTCACCAAACTGTAGGACACATTTCAAAGAAAGGGTATCTGCATGAAAACAACTTCGATCCATTCATTTAGCAATATGTATACAAAAAAAGATACTATTTCTTGCATTACTTTTGTGCTGTGTTGTTACGTGCATATTTTACTATGCATATAAAACAACAATCATACTTTACAAAGTATGTTGATGTTTGTGTTTAATTTGCAATTCAAACAATACAAGCACTACCCTCTCATTTTAGTCCTTTGTACATAAAAGTACAAACATAATTCTAATTTTTTTGAAACATCTAAAAACATCCAAAACACTTATAGATGTTAATTATCAATTTTTTTGTTATATAAAAAAATAGACGCATAAAGTATTTACTGTAACATATATGTACTATAATATCTTAGAGTCCACAAGAGGATGGAAAAAAACCCGCAGACAGGTGAGTTTTTTCACCAAATAGAGGACTTAAAAAAATCAGTGAATAGGTGAAATATATTTGAGAGTCCCCGAGATAGACACTCTGAGAAGTAGCAACCATACATTATTGAATTATTTACCTTTTTTTTTTTTTAATTGCATGACACCAATGGAATTGAATAATTGAATATAATTGGATGAATGAAAAAACACGGATCACAGTTTCAACTCGAAACGTCGCTGGAACACCACATGGTATTTGATACGCCCATCTTCGTGACGTCACGGCTACGCAATCACAGCTTTTTTTTTGCCCCGCCCCACCGGACTCGCTTCCTTGACAGCCCCTCATACGCGCTAGGTTCCCACTGGACTGGAGCGCAAGGACGACTCAAACTGGCTAGCTGACTGTTAGCTTAGCTTATTGCATCCAACCCGAGCCAGCGAGCGACGTGTCGTCAAGTGAAGACGGGAAAGGACGCCAACATGTCCAAAGACAAGAGCGACACAATTATGGAGGTGGACAACAAGGTGCTGTGGTACCCGGACTCCAAGAGGGACACGCGGATGGACCAGTTCAGGCGGCAGGTGAACCGCCAGCACGGGCTTGACTTGGGTGAGTCGCACGTTCGGTGGCGCTCGTTTGCGTGCTTTTGTAGTGGTTTCAGTTTCCATTGCTTTCATGGTTGTGGGATTACTGGTGACAATGACGCTGTGTATCTCCGTCAAGGCCGCTTAGTGGAAATATAACCCCAGTTAAAACAGACAAGCGACCCTCTCAGATTGCGGTCGGTTTATAAAAACTTCCTTTTATACAAAGAAAGCAAAACAAACAGAAATAAATAAATAAGTACAAAACAAAACACCAAGAACTGGGAATGATCCGTTCCTGAGCCAAATTGTCGCGTTCACCTTTTCACGGATTTTTTTCAATATTTAATCATAGTTGACAAAAATAATTTCGAAAAAAACAAAAAGAAACACCAAGAACTGGGAATCATCCGTTCCTGAGCCAAATTGTCGCCATCACCTTTTCACGGATTTTTTTTCAATATTTATTAATAGTTGAAAAAAATAAATCTCGAAAAAATAAAATATATAGTATAAAAACACCTGTCTATGTTGCTGTTGCAGGAAGCTCGTCTTGCTGTCACCGGTTCTGCTTTTTCAAGAACTTTGGGGGTTAACAATTATATGTACCGTAATTTTCGGACTATAAGTCGCGGTTTTTTTTCATAGTTTGGGTGGGGGGGCGACTTATACTCAGGAGCGACTTACATACATATATATGGGGTTTTTTCACTTTTTTGGGCATTTTATGGCTGGTGCGACTTATACTCCGGTGCGACTTATAGTCCGAAAATTACGGTACTGAAAAAACTCAATGTAATTATAGTTGTGGGTCTGTTATGTACCTTGTGACATCAACAGCAAGTAGTGAGTGAAGTTGCTCTTTGCGAGTGATCTCACTTTGCATTTGCGTGTTTGACCTAGCAGTTAGCAAGAGTAAAGAGGAGGTGGGCGTGATTTGCTCCTTGACCCGTGTTTTTTTCTCTCACCGCAAGTCAACTACGGCGACTTGTACCAGTGGTCGGTGGATTGCTTCGCTGACTTCTGGGCAAATGTGTGGAGCTTCTGCGGCGTGGTTAGCTCCAAACCATACCACCAGGTAAAAAAAGTCAAATCGTTATAAAGTTAAAGTATCTTGTGACAGCCATTGCTGCTTGCCGCATGAAATAAAACAACCTGGTAGAAAAACAAGTTTTCCGGGAAAATGTCTCTAGTGACGGTGCATAGTGTCACTTTCAAATAACCTGTGTGTGTGTGTCTCCTTGTGTGTGTTTTCTTTTTTTAATATATCTGTATGTGTGTGTCCATTTGTGTGCGTGTTGTGTGTGCCTTCTTGTGTGCAGCTGTGCACATTCTGTGTGTGCGAGTGTATAGATCTGCCTGTTTTTGCTAATCTGCGCTACACGTGTCTCTGTGTGCAGGTCGTGGACATATCCAAGCGTATTTCGGACGTTCCGGAGTGGTTTTCAGGTGCTCGCCTCAACTACGCAGAGAACCTGCTCAAACACGCCGATCAGGACAAAGTGGCTCTTTATGCCGCAAGTGAGTACGCTGCACATGCACGCATGCGAGCTGGCTAAAGATAGCGCTATCATCAGCGCGCTCCTTGCGGAACTCTAATGTAATTATGGTTCCATCTCTCGGCCTCTTGTTACCTACATCTGCGCTGTTTTGCTGTATGGTTGTGTTACTATGGGCAATACCGGCCCCTGATGGTAGTTGGTATCAGATCAATTCCCGTTTAACAACAGTTGATACGTCTGTGTCAGCTTCTCTCGTTTGCATTTCCAGTATATATTTGCATAAAATATCAGTAACACTATTAGTCGTATTGGTTTAAATGGAGACTTTTCATTGCTACGGTGCACAAGCTCCACCAAAACCGACGTCAAAACGGAAGGCCTCTCATGTCGCGGGAATGCTAAGCTAACTGAATCGTTCTTTCCAGCCGAGGCTAACGAGGAGATTGTAAAAGTCACCTTTCGGGAGTTGAAGCGTGACGTGGCATTGTTTGCCGCCGCCATGAGAAAGATGGGCGTCCAGACGGGAGACAGAGTTGTGGGTGAGTTGCCGGAATGTTAGTGCTGAAACTAAAAAAAAAAACCTGACGAAAAAACACAATTGACCCTGTCCTCCATCTCCAACACATTTACGAGGCATCATTTGAAGTTGATCTTCAGAAACTCTGAGGAGAATCTTACTCTGAATGATAAAAATCAGAGATGAGCACTTCACCAAATTTTACCGGTCCGTCTCGGGCACTCAACTGTCCGTCCTTATTAAATAATATAATCAACCCTCCATACCCGCGCGTCCTCGTCGTTGAAAAGGGCTTCCGTCCCCGGTTCGGTCCCTGAGTCCATTCTCTGTTTGGGGAAGAAAAAAAACAAGTCATTGTGCAACAAATGAGAAAGCCAGTTAGATTCAAAATCAAAGTATATTCAACCGTTATCAAAATAACCAGGTTTAACATCTTACCCGGAAAATGTAATCCTTAATAAATATTTAGGACTATGCTAGTTGAGCTTATTTAGAGAGGGCCAAGTATCAATACCAGCTCAAGGACAATTTGTAAAAAAAAAAAAGAAATCACACATTGAGTGGTATTGAACGTCCATGATCATACGTTTTACGAAATCTTTATTGTCAATGTTTTCTGGACCATTTTCTACGCTAATGGCGACCAATCTTGTGATAAAGGGTGCTCATGTTATGAAGCGAAATGAATGAAACCATGTCAGCGGTGTCCTTGTTCCTCCCAGTTGCTACGAAGACGAGCACTTAGCTGATGAGCTAACACGCGCGCACGTGCACACAAACATTTCGCGAGGGTCCTTGCTCTATTACTTGACAATAAATCACGAGATGTTATGGCAGAGCAGGCATTTTCATTCCACGCAGCAGCACTTTGCTCGCAAGTAAGGTCAGGTCGGACAAGATGGCGCCATCTAACAGAAGCTAAGCTGTACTGATCTGGAGTTTATCTTCTTAGCCGCTTTGTATGACTTGAAAATATATTTGTGACGACGTCTTGGTCTTGTGTTCATTTTCCTTGCTCTGAATTTCAGGCAGTTGCATTAATGTGCGCGTGCGCTCGCAGGTTACCTTCCCAACGGCATCCACGCGGTGGAAGCCATGTTAGCAGCGGCCAGCATTGGAGCCATTTGGAGCTCCACTTCCGTCGACTTTGGCGTCAATGTGAGCAAATATTTTTGTTTTTGTGTCGTAGCATGATAATATGAAGCATACGGCCGTTAACAAGCTACAGAGGACTACATTGCCAACTACCTTTTGCACCTGCTGTTTCTCTCAGCTTTGAAACGCGAGGGATGTCTTTGACGGTGTTATAGCGCCTCCTCTGGACAATAGCGGGAACAATAAGTGCAACACGCGGGGAGGAAGACTCACGCCTCAAACTATTCCTCGTGTTACTATCGATTGTGACTTGAATAAAAGTAAAAAGTAACGTTCCATACAATTACTCTAGTTGATAATTATGCTCCAGTATTTATTGGTTTTATTTATTTTTGCTCTGATGAGAAAACATACAGACTTTATGAAACGTAATTTAATTCAATGAGTTATTAAATAATTTAATAATAATAATAATGTAATTAATTGAATTAATTATCCATGCTCAAATTAACGAAAGCCTACTTTTGGAAGCCCTTACCCTGACTTGAAAAATAATTTGAAATCCCAGCTCTGGTTTAAAACCCTAATCCAAGCATTCAAGCATGAAATCAAAATCCTTACCTTGATTTGAAACCTCTAGCCTTTGTTTTAAATTGTAACCCGAACACATGTTTAAAACCCTGGCTTGAAATCCTACTTTTTGAAGCCCTAGTGTGCGTTTAAAACCCTAACTCTGGATTGAAACACAAATTTGAAGTCTAACCTTTTTATGAAGCCCTACTTTGGACCTTTTAGCCTTGTTTGAAACCCTACCCCCCAGTATTTGTGGTGTTTTCAGGGAGTTCTGGACCGGTTTTCGCAAATCCAGCCCAAGCTGTTGCTGTCTGTCGCCGCTGTGGTTTACAATGGGAAAACTCACGACCACATGGAGAAGCTCACCTGTGTCGTCAAAGGTTTGGAGCACCAACTTGAAGCCCTAATCCTGACCTGGAGCAAACCCCAACTACAACTTGAAACCCTACTTTAAAATCCTAACTCTTTTGTCAGACACCCTAAACCAGGTTTGAAAGCATTTACCCGACTCGTGAGGTGTAGCCATCTTCTTTCTGCTTTAAAACACTAACCGTTGTTAAAACCCTAACTCAGTCTTGAGACCCTAATTTTAAGCCTTAATCCTTATTTAAAAGCCTTAGTCAAGCCTAAAACACTTTAGCTTCAATGTAGTTGTCTGTCAAAACCCAGTTAATTGAAGTACCACTTTTACATCCTGAGGGAAAATTGCCCGCTTCTGCTTGTGCGTCAAGAACAAAAATCCCCAAGGTGTGTGTGTGTGTGTTCCGTAGGCCTTCCTGACCTGCAGAAGGTGGTGGTGATTCCATACGCTCGCGACAAACAACACATTAACCTCTCCAAAATCCCCAACAGGTATGTTCACCAAATACGACATGAATGCTAATTTCTTTCACTTTGACATCTATGCTAATTACCATTAGCCTGATTGTAACATTGTATGTTAGCATTTAGCTTATGGGGCTTTTATTCTGATTTGTTTTGGTTGAACATTTTCATCCTTTTGATTTGTAATTCTCTTTTTTTAGTCTTCAACTTGGAATGGCAAATAACTTGAAGCTAGCATGCTTTGCGTAATATTGGAGAATTGTACGAGCGAGTCTTTTTTTATTTCCTCCCTCAAAGTAAAGTTATACCATAGTCTCCCATTGCTTGACAGATACCGGGTAAAAAAAAAAAAACATTTATTTTTTATGACCTGTGTTTTTTAATTGATATTTCTGAGATATTTTTTTCTCTTGTCCCGTCCAGTGTGTTTATCGATGACTTCCTGGCGTCCGGTCGTGGCGATGGTGATCATCTCCCCCAGCTGGAGTTTGAGCAGCTGCCGTTTAGCCACCCGCTTTTCATCATGTACTCCTCAGGAACAACCGGAGCTCCTAAGTGCATGGTCCACTCGGCTGGGGTGAGAAGAACAACATGGATCACTCTGGCTTGAAACTTAAGCTCTCCTTTCCAAGTGTTGCAGCTCATTGTGTGTAAAACTATTGCTGTCACTTTCCACCAGAGAGCAGCAAAGTTCCATCAGCACACTCAGCAAACGCCCCACAAAGTCCTTTCCTCATCTTATCCTCTCTTCAAACCCTAACTCGGATGGAAAGACAAAATTGGAAGCCTAGTACTGTTTTAAAAGCCACATTTGAAATCTACACCTAGCTTGAAACCTTAATTTGAAGCCCTGCGGGATCAATGTATTTTGAAGGCCTAATTTGAAACTTTAGCCCAAGCTTCAAATGCTACTTTGAAATAATAACTCTGGCTGAGATCACAAATTAGATTTACAACCATAACCCTGGCCTGGAAGCTTTAATTGGAAGCCATAGCTGGAAACACTAACCCTGGTTGAAAATCTTAACCCCGGTTAGCAAATGCTAAATCTAGGTGAGAACCCTAATTTGAAACGCTAACCCTGGTAAGTAAGGTATCGATACCTGTAGTATTTTTGATATTCTGGATTCAAAAATACTAGAGGTATCCTGTAGTATTTTTGATATTCTGGATCGGCGAGTACTCTGCGAGACTGAATAAGTGTACAGTGGTTCTCGAACATTTCTGAAACTCTAATAATGAAACCGTTGTTTGGTGTGTGTGTGTGTTTGTGTGTGTGTGTGTGTGTGTGTGTGTGTGTGTGTGTGTGTGTGTCTTTGCACGCTCAGGGCACCCTAATCCAACATTTAAAAGAACACATTCTCCACGGCAACATGAACAGCAATGATGTCATCATCTACTACACCACGGTAGGTTGCCACGACGACCGGCCCTCATTGATGCATTGCGCTGTTTTCAACCTCTGGATTGCGTTGTCGCGTCGTGTGTGTGCGTGTGTGTAATTTCAACAGACGGGCTGGATGATGTGGAACTGGCTGGTGTCGTCGCTGGCGGTAGGCGCCTCAGTGGTCCTGTACGATGGCTCGCCCCTCATGCCGACACCCAACGTCCTCTGGAACCTGACCGAGACGCTGGGGTGAGTGGCACTGGAAGCCGTAGAGTCATGTGACCAAGAAGAAATGAGAATGAGATAACGAACGGGAATGGCTCCAATGATTTGTGGTCGGCAAAAAAATGATGTTAGCTGAGATGTATTGTTAACGCTAAAGCTGACGTGGTGGCTAGCTCAAAAATGTTACCCAGGCTTGAGAACTTTATTTGAAAACCTAACTCAGGTCTGAAACATTAATTAGCAAAGCCCCTAATTTGAACCTTGGTGTGAAATCCTAGCCAAAATTTCACTCTGGTTTGAAGCCCTAAGCCTTGTTGACACGCTAATTTGAAACCTTATTCTCAAACCTAAGCCGTGTTTGTCTACAAGAAGACAAAGCAAGAATAAGTCAAAAACAAAAGTCACCAGAAAAAAAAACCCAAATAGAAACAAAAGTGAAGCATGGAGAACCTGAAATGTCTGGTTGAGCTCGGTAACAAAGTATTTGTACGCGGTCACACCCGGGGGCGGGTGTTGTTTAAATACGAGGCGAGGCGTGACCGGCACGTGTTCACTGGAGCGTCGGGCGGAGAAAGACGAAGAGAAAACAAAAAAACCCAATTGGGGCCATCGACTTTGGCGCCAAGCAAACCACATAAAGTCAAAGATAACGCCGCTCTCTCTTGCGTAACGTCGCATCCGATCAACCGGGAGCAGCTTTAATCGCTACGGTAACCACTAAAGTAAAAAAAAAAAGAAAAAGGAAGATGAGAAGCATGTCCCCTGGGTCGTGGCCACAGAGCCATGAGACTTCAGTTCAATCCATTTTCATTCGAGCCGTCGACGGGTTGGGAGTTTGCTCCCCGAAGCTCCTTCCGCTCGGAAACACGAAATCGATTACGTAGGTTTATCAATGGGCGACCCTCAAAAAGGTCCGAAGGAGCCTGGCTCATCTTTAAACAGCTCTCGAACGAACATTCCCGCCCTAAAGAGCGCCCGGTATGTTTTTTGGTTAAAGATTCGTAGACGTTAAGAGATCAGCACATGGGGCAAAAAGCAACAGCGAGTAGTCGTAAATGCCAATTAGAGGACGTAAAAAGCCCAGCGGAGCGGTGCAAGTGCAAATCAAAAGCCGGGGAGCTTCACTCAGAGTTTAAACCTCTCGGAGACTCTGACAGATTTAGCCCCAATTAGACGCTCCGACCTCCCTTTGCAGGACGACGGTGTAAAAAAAAAAAAATGTTCTTGTCAGTCTCTCCCGCAGGGCTTCGGCACCCCTCCCCCCCAATCATCCCCTATTGCGGCACTGCAATGTGGGAATGTGTCTGCACCGATTGCTTCAAAAAAAGGCTCTCCGTTTGGAAAAAGCACCTATCTGTCTCTGTGCTGTGGCGGCCGCTCCTCTCCTCGGTCATTTCTGGCCAAAAAGTCCGCACAGGCACTCCTTTAACCCGTCATGGTTGTAATTGATTAGAGCAGCAGCAAGCGGGCCGTTCGCTAGCTTCACGGGAGCCAATAAATGCAGAAATCCATGTTGAAAGCAATCTCGTTAGTCAGCAGTTTTCCTTTTTCCGAACCTGACGCATCTCCCGCCCTCGCAGCTTCCCCTGGGCGTCAGAAAGGCAGAGTCGCTCTCTTGCTGACGGCAAGGCGTCATTTGCAGCGCGCCACACTTTTGCTGACCGCGGTGTACGTTTCTGTCACCGTTCGGGAAGTGAGGTGATGGGGCTCTTTCGGGGGATGCTGATTGACGCCAGGCTCAAAAGTTTCCCAAAAAAAAAAAAAAAGCGCAATTTGTCTGTTTTTTGGGGAGGATCAAGAAGGACTACAAAAACATTTCCGACTGTTTTCGCGGCCCTTCCTTGAAGTCCTCCCAGAAAGTTTTTGGAAACCCATTTGACTTTGCAACGTAAATTTGCTTCAAGTATTGACAGCGATCATTTTCTCTTATTCAGCATCAGCATCTTCGGCACTGGCGCCAAGTGGCTGTCGGTGCTGCAGGAGAGGAACCTGAAGCCCGGTCAGTGACGCCCACGCGCAACTCCCGCCTTCTGTGGTGTCGCAAGCAGGATGCTCATCCTGGGGTGGGCTTCAATGAGGGGAGTGCTTCCCTCATTGAAGTGGGAAGGCTTCTACTTGGCCATACAGGACGAGCCATCCCACTTCTGACACCAAACGGGAAAATGAAATGAAATCTGTTTGAATCAACCGCAACTCAACGCGCCAGCGTGAAGAGGCTTTGTTGAATCATTCCACCCCCGACCATTTATGTAACCAATTTGTCTGGTTTATGCAGATTTTCCTTCATTTTATGTTTATTTCCTCCCCCAGCCAAAACAAAGGCAACGATGCGGCCGTTAGCGGAGAACGAGGGCGGCGCGTCGGGCTTTCGGAGCGGGGAGGGGGGAAGGGGGTCGGTCGTAAGATTAGCGGGGTGGCTAATCATCACCGACACGACTCCCATTATGAGCGCGGACCGAGCGCCTTTTCCATCTCGGGAGAGTCGCAGCACTAAAAGCAATTAGCCGGCGACTCGTGTGAAGAAGCGTAACGGGCCCTTTTATACCCGTGATTGAGTGTCAAGCACGGCAAACTGTTGCTCTGCCGCCGCCTAAACGGCCAAAAGAACATTAGCCGGCTCAGCCCCTCGCCGTCATCAGCGTTAGCGTGTCCATCTGCTCTCATTGTTCAAGTGCAAATCCACTGGCCCTGGGTCACTGTCGACTGCTGTCAATTGCCGCCTGTTGCCGTGTGTTAATGAATCGGTGTGTGTGTGTGTTGCTGACACAGCTTGAGGAGAGCACGCCCTCTGTTTTACATCTCTGGTTGGTTGGAGCGCATAGATATACCTATTGGCCCGTTCTTTTCTGCTTAGGCGTGAGTGTGAATGGTTGTCTGTCTGTGTGTGCCCGGCGATTGACTGGCGACCAGTTCAGGGTGTGCCTCGCCCGCTGCACAAAGACAGATAGACAACCAGTCTGCTTTCAAGACTACAATAATCAGAGAATCGTTCTCGTTGAGAGGATTTGAGTTAGTCAATGGCTCTAAACGAGTACTCGATTAGTAAAATAGTTCATTGGTTTACTTGTCAAGTATTTGATTAATTTTGTCACCTTGTAAATTTTCACATTATTTTCAAATTCACATTGATTTAGTACATTTTTGAAGCAGGCCTGTTCATGTTTAGTCGTTTTTCTTGAGATTTATTCGATTGAATATCAGCTTTATTTATTTATTTGTCTTGAAATGTCATGTGTCTCGTGCCTAAGAAATGGATCAGTGGATCGATTAAAGGCTCATGTATGAATCGAATCGACAACGACAGAAACCAAGCACGTTTTTTTTTTTCCATCTTCATAATTTTGGTTTTGGAAACACAATTGAACAACAACAATGTGAATTGTCATCCAGTAAATCGTGTACACTCTTGTGCATCTTACATTTTTCCCCTTGGAATTTTTGTCAATTAAAATCAAATTTCTCTTTTTTTTTTTATCCTCCGCAGCTGAAACCCACAGCCTTCAGTCTCTGCACACCATCCTGTCGACAGGCTCCCCTCTCAAGCCCCAAAGCTACGACTACGTATACCGCTGCATCAAGAGCGACGTGCTGCTGGGCTCCATCTCGGGTGATTTTTAATGTATTTGTTGCTTTTTTTTTTTTTTTCCCCCCCCCCCAATCTCTCTTTTATTCCCCCTGGAGTGGTTCCCCACACACCGGCTTACAAAAAGGATTGACACATAAAGGGGGAAAATGTATTGAGAATGTACATTTTTGCACACACTGCCACCCACGAAGGCCCTTTCAGCCCATTGTTGCGTTGACAGGGTGGCAGAATGCTATCTGTCTCTCTGTGTGAGCTCTGAAGCGTTTAACATTTACTGACTGACACACACACACGTTCAGTGGAGGAGGCGTGAAAAGACGGACAGTAAAAGGCTTTTGCACATCCATAAATAGATTTCTCCTTCACCCCAACTAGTAGAGGAAAGCATGTTTTCAGTTATTTACAATTTTTGACGCCGGATTGTAGAGGATTCTTGACAATTCCGCCCCTCGCCTGAATTTCATTTAGCGGCATGCACAATGTGTTTAGTCTTGTCCGTCATGTGTAGACTTAGAAAAAAGTCTCATGAAGCCATGAGTGAAAAGAACCAGCGAGGCAGTCATTTTGCATTTCTCTTGGGGCGGCGTCTCGCTTAGCGGTGAATGCTTGAGAAGGCAGAAAATGTTGGATTGGTCAACTTTTGCCACGGATGATGAAAAGCAGGGGATCTCACTTGCAATTGGCGACATTTAGCGGCCATCTTTAAGCCACTCTCCCACTGAGCGCGCTCGATTGTGAGTGAGGTGACCATTTGAGGCTCGCCAACTTTATTTTGCCCAGTTTTGCTAAGCGACAGGTCTTATTTACACACCATGCGCATTTGCACCAATTTCACCAGTCAGCCGCGCCCCGTTTGCTTTTTCCAGTTGTCAAGGGCAACAATAGGATGCCATGCTATTGGCTGTCAGCCCACCTAGCCTTGACCCCTGAGTGTGGGTGTGTGTGTGGATTCATCCCAGCATATGCGGCCGGCCGACTGGTGGTCACTGTGACATATGCCACGGGACCCCTTTGCCCATTTCACCCTGACAACACAGACTCTGTTCAAGCCTGAGAGGGAGGATTACTTCAGCGGGTGATGAGAGGCCCCCCGTGGCTTCTCATTGGGGGATTTGAGCACTGACTGCTCGCTTCCCCCCCATCCTGATTTAAGATGGTCTGACTCACCATATGTCACTCTTTCCCTCAGCTCCACGTCCATGTTGTTCTTGTGTTTAACAATTCAGCCTCTTTAACCTTTGCTAGATCATGAATAGACCCCACCAAAAAAAAAAGCAAGAGGACATTTGCCGTGGTAGATCCAAGTGGCCAGTTTAAGTCCAGGTTACGGCGCTGAATACGACAGCTCGTCTAAACCTTTGTGGGGTATTTTTCGGCAATTGGACCCCCCAAAGCAATTCTGCCCGTCTTTCTCAGCCTCTGCCTCAGGTTCTGACCGCCAACTCTGTCACAGTCAAGGACGTCAAAAGTTCCCTGGCATGAGAAGCGCGGTGGGCTAAAAATAGACGTCCGCTCTTGAGAACAGTTCTTTCCGGCATACGCTCAAGAGTATCTGACATATTCTCCACTTTCACCTGCGCGCGACACCAAAGAAAGCAACGGTGCCTAAAATACACTTTGTGTGACCGCCTAAGTCGGCACAATCATGAAATAATTGCGCATCTTCCCACTCGTGAGCTTGCGCGTTTAATCAGAAGTTTCCTGCCGACCCCCGTGGGATCTCATTAAAGTTCGCTACGAGAGCCCGATATCATAAAAGTGAGGCCCAGGGATTGATGAGGAGACAAAGAAGAGATAGAAAGCAAGCCGGCAAGAAACAAGATGGATGATGGCGGCTGCCCGCCTGCCATGCATACCAGGTAGACGACCAACAATGGCAAGAAAGGAGATGAATGCGAACACCACATTATTGGAAAGCGCAAAGAGACAAATGGGGAAGAAATCTGACCCCAAAGCCATTTTCACTCGGCTGCACGAAATTTGGTGGCCATGTCTGTCTTCAGCAGACCCACATAAAAGTCGAATGGCTCTTGTCCCGTTGGAGTTTGAAGTGGCCGTTTTAAGGTCATTTAGGCAACATAGGTTTGTCCTTTACAATTGGACTTAGACCTGCCCACCGGGATCGAAGCGAAAGAGGAAGTCTGCCATTTTGTTGTGGAGACGCCATGTTTGGCCATTTTCCGGGCTTGTTCAAAGTCTGTCATACACAATTTGCTAGACCTGTCTGTCAATCTTGAGCAAAGTCTCCAGCAGCCTTAACCTCAAACAAACGCAAAGTCTGCTATTTTGCTGCCATTATAGGGTCCGTTTGGATGCTCGCGGGGTTCTGGCAGAGCCAAACTACTCCTTGAGATTTTGTCGCTCATAAAACAGAACTTTTTTGGTTTGTTTTGGTCTGTCCACAGGCGGCACAGACATTGTGTCTTGCTTCATGGGTCAGAACCCAACAGTTCCGGTGTATCGGGGCGAGATCCAGACAAGAAACCTGGGCATGGCCGTGGAAGCGTGGAATTTTGAGGGTAAGAACTGAGCGTAACGGGTGAACAAGCTTACAACGGTTTCCAGGGCCTGCCTGCCTGCCTGCCTGCCTGCCTGCCTGCCTGCCTGCCTGCCTGCCTGCCTGCCTGCCTGCCTGCCTGCCTGCCTGCCTGCCTGCCTGCCTGCCTGCCTGCCTGCCTGCCTGCCTGCCTGCCTGCCTGCCTGCCTGCCTGCCTGCCTGCCTGCCTGCCTGCCTGCCTGAAAAGAGAACCTTGGGCAAGGAGCTGTCAAAACATCGCAAACCGGTTCTCCAGAGTGGACATTTTAATCCAAGAGTAATTAGGCAGAACATTCCCAGGGTAAACTCAGCTGAAAGAAAGCAGAAGCCAATGTTTTAATAAGAGTTTTTATCTAAGCCCTTACTGACACCAGCCCCCCCCCCCCCACACACACATTGATTGCGCCCCCCAAGGATAATTTAAAGACACTTTTTGTAAGAAAAAAGCAAACGGAAACTAAAAACAGTGTCTCGAGCGGGAAGAGACTATCGGACGTAACAGCGAGCGTGTGTATGTGTGTGTGTGTGTGTGTGTAGGAAAACCTGTTTGGGGAGAAAGTGGCGAGCTGGTGTGTTTGAAACCCATCCCGTGCCAGCCCACGCGTTTCTGGAACGACGACAACAGCTGCAAGTACCACAAAGCCTACTTCTCCACTTTCCCGGGTCAGTACAAAGTGGGATAGGTCCTTTTCAATTTTGACAGCTTTTTTGGGGATTTTGAAAAATCCTTTCCAAGTGTACGAATGGCACACAATTTATGTTTGTCAAAATATACCAATGTGCAAAGACACTAATACTAAAAATGTGCATATAGAATGAATAATAACACTGTGAATAAACATTTTTGTTGACTACGATCAAGTATTAGATCCAAGAAACACTAATAAAAAGAATAGCATTTGAAGAAATTGTATATAAATAGTGGAAAATATATGAACAGTGGTTGGAAAAAGAAATATTTGTTAAAAATTGTAATTGTTTCAAAGCAAATATAAAAGAAATATATATGTTCAAAGTGCAGAAATATATTGAAGGGGATAGAAAATTAATGTAAAAATACATACCGTAATTTTCGGACTATAAGTCGCGTTTTTTTTTCATAGTTTGGGTGGGGGGGCGACTTATACTCAGGAGCGACTTATATACATATATATGGGTTTTTTTCACTTTTTTGGGCATTTTATGGCTGGTGCGACTTATACTCCGGTGCGACTTATAGTCCGAAAATTACGGTAAATATTGGAAAAATCTAAAAAAGAAAAATCTAGGGGAAAAAAAAGAATAGAAAAATATCTGAATGTAATCACTTAAAACCAAAAAGGTCCCAACTGGCTCATTCGGCCATCTGACTTGTCAGTTGACAAGAATGACCATTTGTGCGCTGTATTGGTCTTTGTAGGCGTCTGGGCCCATGGCGACTACTGCAAAATCAATCCCAAGACGGGAGGCATCGTCATGCTCGGCAGGAGGTCAGTAAAACGTGCAACTGGAGTTTTTGCATGGAACCGCTGTCGATTTTCTTTTTTTTTTATTGTCTTTCCTTATTCAGCACAATGTTGAAAAGCACAATTTGTACGGGCACCGACGTGAAAAGAACCCCGGTAGAATTTAGTCAAAGAAATAATTTCAATTAGTTAAATGCATAACAACATAACAATGAACAAACAAAACAATAATAAAAGCATAATAATGGTAGTCAGTCGTGACAAGAGTGTAATCTCGACAGTATTTGAAACAAAAACTTCAAATCTTTTTTTCTCCGCAGTGATGGAACATTGAATCCCAACGGCGTTCGCTTCGGCAGCTCGGAGATCTACAACATCGGTGAGTCTCGAGGGAATTAACGTCTACGTTGAATTCAAATTGGAACAAATGCGTTAAAGGGAGATGAATTATATACCTTTATATACAAAAAACCTACGAGAGCATTGACGAGCGAATCAGAGGCCCTTGAAACGGTGGCAGGTGTGAGCAGACTCACTGATGAGTTTGAATGTAAATTCCCAAGAGGGTGTGCTCACTTGTGCAACCACATTCAATTATTAGTTGTTAATTTATTTTAAAACCATTCACCCTGCTTTCATTTTTGGGGCCTTTGAGGAGGGGTGTGTTAACGTTTCCTAGCCACTATGAGAGAGTCAAGTTGTGTTTTTTTTTTTTTTTTTTTGTGCGCACCGCAGTGGAGGCCTTCGAGGAAGTATCAGACAGCCTGTGCGTGCCTCAGTACAACGCCGACGGCGAGGAGCGGGTGATCCTCTTCCTCAAGATGGCGCCGGGGAAGCCCTTCAGTGGCCAACTGGTGGCCGACGTGAAGGCGGCCATCCGCAAGGCGCTCTCCGCCCGACACGTGCCCGCCATCCTGCTGCAGACCGCCGACATTCCCGTGAGTCCACAACCAAACGCTTGCTCTGGTCACATTCCATTTCAACTTAAACATTTACACGGCGCCCCAAATAGAGAAAACTAATTCAAACTGTCACCATCACATTAAAATGTATTGCTGGTAAGAGAAAGCTTGAGCCAAGGATATCCGAGTTGAAAATGCAGCAAAAACTAACCAAAATAAAAATCCCTAAACCGACCTGACATTTGTGGTTGTCGTCCTTTAGTACACGCTGAGCGGGAAGAAGGTGGAGGTGGCGGTCAAGCAGGTTCTGGCAGGGGGTGAGGTGTCCCAACGAGGGGCTTTCTCCAACCCCGACTCTCTTGACCTCTACAAGAACATTCCAGAACTGCAAAACTTCTGAGCCACCAGCAGGTCGCAAAAGAGAACAGAAGACAATGGCGTCAAGCTGCCTGACGAACCCCAGAGCGGCAAACCCAAGAGGTACGTTAGCATCAGCGCTTTGCTTTTATTAGCTGCCATTTTCACATCTGGAAACCGTGGGATGCAAAGATCACACTGAACTTTGGACAGAGATGATGAACTTGAATTCTTATTGTTGTGGTCTGATGAGAGATTGGGACAGTTTCTATTTTAGTTTTTGCAAAACCAACCCCTCTGGTTGAATTAGAATTTTTTTTCTTTTTTCAGCAGCATGGGGGTTGCGATCAGTCATATTTGCTTAAAATTTTGCAGTTGAATCGGAACTGCAATTATTCTTATTAAAAATAAAAAATGAAATAATCGACGGTTCAACATTCTGACCGTTTCAAGCGGAGAAATGATTTGCTTTTAACATCAATTCTTACTTGTTGGCTTGATAAAAATATGATTCGGAAAAAACGTATCGGGACTTTTTTTGCTATGAAATGCCGGTGACAAAAAAGTCACGTTGGACAGTGTGTCGCTCAAATTGTAATTCTTATGATTACTTTGCACATTTACTCGAATAGGCAACTGCCAAATACTTGTCGCGTCAGAGTTTTGACTTTTTTTTTTTTTTAAGAACGGTTGGTTCCATGAACCAGGTGCAACTCGCGCCAACACAACTAAAAGCGCGCACATTGTGTCTAACATACAAACGTAACAGGTTTTCCATTCCATGCAGACGTGTCAGTCATTTCCTGTATTTTCCTGATGCATTTTTTCTTTTAGAAATAAATATTATGAATGTTGTTCTTGTGCATGTTGTTGAAATGTCCAAATATTTATAATGACCAAACAAGACATCATCGATTCTCAAAATTAAAAAAAAAAAAACCAAGGTTGGACACCAGACTTGATTTAATGAGTGTGTTTCTTTTTTAATGTATTTGACGTTGATTTGATTCATGGCAATTGCATTTCATTCATTGTTCAAAATGATTACATTTACAACACACAATTATTTTCAAATTCTAAACTAATAAGATGCCTTTAATTGTAAGTGGATGCTTTTACATAGATATTTTTTCATTCTTTTAGATAAGAGCACAAGTCGTGTCTGAATGGTCCGTGACGGCTATTTGTGTCCTGGCCTTCTATATCTTCCTGAATTGAGATATTTTGTGTGTGCGCAGGCGTGCCAGCATGCCATTTTGATCAACATGTGGTTTTGCCTTCAAACGGGCTCTGAGAAACTCCCGGTAACCTTTCGAAACGCGGGCGCTCGCTAACACCTGTCACTCATCAAAGGAACAACAACTTCTCCCCCTCCATATGTACTTTTGAGATGTTTGCATTTTGTTTAGGAAGGCGGAAAATTAAAGGAGCACGTGTTCAAAGTGTGGCGATGGGACTGAGCGCTTTATGAGATTGGGGGGTATGAAATTGCACAATAACGACTAATGACACCACGGTCGGATGTGGGAATTGAAGAGGCTCGATTAGCGCCGTTATTACGCTGTCATTGGAAGACAAATTGACGATACCAATGTCACCACTTTTACTGTTTTGTGAATCCCTATGAGTTGCTCATTTTCAAATACTGTTAGACGGTGTCGTCAGGATAGCTTGTGCACTAGAATATGAATTCATACCACATAGTCCAGTTTCAGCCATATAGTCAAGTATGTCCTCAACAATACATACAAATCCTGTTGTTGTGATTGGGGAGGCCACAATGTAGTTCAGTGTATAAAAATCTCGATATGATCGAGTTACTCTATCTCAATAGAGAGTTTGTAACTGCAGCTAGTTTGTGTGCTAGTAAAATACGTAGCTAAATGAGTTTGTGACTGGAGCTCGTTCGATTTTAGTGTAATAGCTAGTTAGTCATTCAAATTGTTATTTTCATCGGTTTGCTTTCTCTAGCAAATGGTTTGCACCTTCGTGTGTGTGTTTTTTAAATTTCTTTAAAGATTGTTTGCTAGTTTCTACATTTTCCTTTGTTCAATTAGTTTGCCTGCTGTCCAACTTTTGGTGATTTTATTTTTATGCTTAGATTGCTAACAGCCCAACTGGATTGTTAGTTTGCTAGCTAGTTAGCGAACAATGTCATAATGATAAGAACAGAGTTAAGTAACTATGATTAGTTAGCTCATAATGTAGTGATGGCCAGCGCGTCTTCTTCACTGTCGACCTCTTTGTCGCGCTGTTTTCTATATTAGACCGGAGTGCACTGACAAATGTCACAAGTTCGGGTTTAATTTTTAAATTTCAAGCATATCTTTTCCACTGTGCCGTGAATGGTGCAACAGCTACCATTGGAGTGGAAGTCATGTCTATAAAAACTCCACAGCAACACTTTTTTTCTCATTTGTTCTTTTTATAAAAAAGCAATTCCATGTGTCAATCACATCTTTCTTTTTGTAGATTATGTCTCAGCAGGGCGCGCCACCTCGTACTCCCACCGTCACAGCTTGAGTTGTGTCCTGTTTGCGTCGACACGTTCTTTCTCTTTGCCAACTATCAAACTGTCAAAGTTGATTCTTGGCGGTAACCCCCCCCCCCCCCCCCCCCCCAAAAAAAATACCCTGCACGAAAATCTGTTTCCACTCTCTGTCGGGGATTGAAATATTAAATCCAACTGAATCGAAATGGGTCGGGTCGCACAAGCTAACAAGAAGAACTGCTTCATTAAGAACACCTTTGCAAGTGCAGACAAAATCCCTATTTCAATGACATTGTCAGGGAAGTTTTTGGTTGGATAATTTGTAAGTTTGATACTAAATCAGTCAGCCAGTCAGTAAATACGAATAAGAATGACATCGAAAGAAATGTGCTTTGTGATTGTTTGCTCACTAGTTTACTAGTTAATCAGCTAGCTACCTACTTAACTAATTACGCTGCACAAGCTAACAATGTTGTACAAATGCTAAGAAATTCAGAATTCACTGACGTTCTATAAAAGTTGGTTGGTTGGTTGGTTGGTTGGTTGGTTGGTTGGTTGGTTGGTTGGTTGGTTGGTTGGTTGTCAGGTTACAAGTGCCAAGAAATTCTATATTCAATTAAGGGAACTTCTTAGACAATTAGTCAGTTATCTGCAGACTCAAGATCTCAAGATTGGCTTACTTGGTTCAATTTTTTTGTCCCGAGGCTAATAAGCCAGCTGGTTATTTGGCTCACTTGGACGGAAACTTTTTTTTCCCATTTTTGACGATAACTCTTCTGGATTGAGATGTCAAACTACATATGTTTGCTAATATGATTTTACCTGCGCTGCAGCAGCTTGTCAGCGAGAGAACTTTGGACGTCTGAGCCCGTCTGTTTATTTTCAACGTATCTATTCAAACAAGACGTCCGTCCTTGATGAAATCAAATCCTCAGCCAGCTCGGCTCTACTTCTTGACTTCGTCTTACTTACTTTAATCTTTCCCACGCTCGTACTCCATTAGCGTGCTAACACATCGATCCACGCGCACAGCCGCGCGCGCACCCAGAGATATAAGTGGAGCTTCCATTCCACTCTTACTATTGACCCACTGACTCAACTAAACAGACACGCACTCCAAATTTGCTTGGTACTGTGCAAACAAACGCACGTGCATAAATAGAGTTGCCAGTTTACGCACACACGCACACGCTTGTGTGGTCTGTCCTTGCGTGACCTCTCATTTTGTCCACATACTCATCGGTCACTTCATTAGGTACACATTCTAAACACATCCAATACCCTCAATGTTTTGATTGACTATCAGAGAGGGATGAAAATAAAATAATGAAATAATTGTAATTGTATTCATGTCTTAATCTATTTCTGTATTTGTGCAAATGATTTAAAATGAAGGTATTGATTTTGTTGCGATATTAACGTAATGAAAGTATCTCCAAAAGAATCATTCAAAACTCAGCGAGTATTATTACATTTTTAAACATGTGCATTTTAATGCTTGATTATATTTTTGATATTTTTTTTCTATTTCATTGTGTTTAATCTTAGAATTGGTTTGTAATTATCTTGCAGAGAAAATACAACTGGACAGTAGTTCACAGCAAATCCATCTCGTTAAATAATACACTCAGTTTACATTTACTTTTAGCTATTAAAAATCTTCATCATAGATTGGAAATGCATTTCTAACATTTTCAGCTTTTTTAATGTTAATTTGTTTTACAGAGGGAAATGCCATTACAAATATGTCTTTAATTCACAGACAATAGCTTTGGAATAAAATGATCCATTTTATTTGTAAAATTGAAAGTGTATCACCAATATTGTTTTCATGGGATAACAAGAAAAAATTTCGACAGCTTTTTTTTTGTTTTACCTTTGGCATGAACGTCTAAACTGCTAGCAACACCCCAAAAGTGAAAACGTCCAACGCTGGCCCAATTAGTCAACTCCCCCGTGACATCATTTTCATGACATGATGCAAAGTTTCTTTTTTTCCAGTGTTTTCGAATCAAGGCTTTGCCAAAACGTAATGGGTGTGCATACTTTGAGCATGCTAAAGAAAAAAAATCACACCCATCACAGTGTGCATACTTTATTGGGCATCCCAAAGATAAAAATCTGTGCTTGTGATTTGAAAACAGACAGCGTGCTAATAAGAATTGAATCCATAAGTGATAATAACACCCGCGAACCCTCTTGTGGGAGTTTTCCCTAAATGAGCCTCAGAAATCATTAGCTCGCGCGCACACGGCTAAATAAGTCAGCCATATTAATCCGCTCAGCATTGTGGGAAGATTTTCACCTCACCCATCGACCGCCTGCGATATGAACGTGCGTCACCTCTCTCGGGACCTTTTGTTTACCAAGCTCGGATCGTTTCTTCTCAAACTTCATAACAATAACGCACAATAAAGGAGTGATTTTTCATTTAGTCAAATGAGTCTGCCGATTCTTATTACTGACTTTACCATTTTGTCATTACAGCACTTCTTATTTTACGTTCAAAGGAAAAGTCCGAACATGTTGCCGCCCCGGTACTCGTCTAAACGCGGCATTCGGATTGAGATAGAATTTGTGGAATATGAGTGAAGCAGCAAGTTTCAGCCCATCTCAGGGGGAGGCCATTTTGACACTTGCTATTGACTGAAAATGACATCACATTGCCAGTGTCAATTCTGTTCATCAGATAGATGCGTTGGCACCGTGCGAAATCTGCTTTGTTTTGAAAGGAAAAAGTCGACATGAGCAGGAACAAGGATTTGACAGTTGAACAGAAGTTCTCATGCCAGCCGTGGTTTGTCCACGCAAATGCTAACAACAAATGCTGAACTTTGTACTTGAGTGTTGTAATAAGAGCTGCTTCTAATACTATCATCTTTATTTTTGTATGTATGTGTGTGTGTGTGTGTGTGTGTGGTGTGTGTGTGTGTGTTTCTACTGAGTAGTGAGGTGAGATTGAGGGAGAATAATGACTTTGATGTTTGATTTCTAGTTTATGTCATACATACACAAGCACGCACAAGCTCACATTTTGATCCAGGCCAGGAGTGCAACAGCTTGCTATGAATATTCAGAAAAGGTGTGCGTGCGTGCGTGCGTGCGTGCGTGTGTGTGTGTGTGAGTGTCTGTGTGTGTGTGTGTGTGTGTGCATGCGCACACGTGCGTGTCTGTGTCTTCAGATTTGTCTAATCCTACTCAACAGGAAACATATACTCCTGGGATAGGACATTTTGTTTGTCGTCTAAGCGTGTGCGTGTTTGTGTGTGTGTACATGTGCACGCGCACGGATGCCTCAGGGATGCACTTGGCTGTGAATTTAGCTGGAAATGACTGTAGCATCCCCAACACGCACGCACTATCACACACGTGCACGCACACACACACACACAAGCACGCACACAATCCATCACACATGTAATAACACATGCCCTTTGTTATTATTGTCTTTTGTTTTTGACAAGCTGATACAAGCCAAATGGCTCTTACCTGTGTGCGTCTCTATCTCTCTGTCTACCTACCTATCTTTATTTTTGAAACTCCTCCTTTAGAAAGCTCTAGCTAAGGAAGTTGAACATTTTTAAACAAACTCGAACCGTCAGTCTGACTATACGTTTTTGTTCTGGGCGCTCTTAGAGGTGGCAGCTTGACGGCCACAGCTGCGGTGGTTTAAGCGTTCTTTGCTGGAGGATTAGCGATGACTTTGCTGCTGCTGGCAAATGATGACAAATAATCAGCCCCCCAAGAAAGTAACACACTAAAGAAGCCTTGAGTTATTTGGAAACCGCAAGTTTTAACTGCAAAGTTTTTCGCCAACTTCTGGTGCTAGCTACGTTGGAAATCTACGTAGCTAGCATGACATTATAACCTCGGCACTTTTGGTAAACTGTCCAACCACAGCATGTACAATAATTCTTTAAAATAATAAAATCACACAAGTAAGCCAATAAATACATTCATCAAAATGAAAATATAGAAAATGCATGTTGGTAATATTAAAAATATATACTTTATTTATGTTAGAATAAATTGTAATTTTCAAAATAACTGCCGATTTGAAATTGAAAGACCCAGAGTAAAATGTGGATATGATGAAGAAAAAAAAAGAAACTAAATGATATGCTAAATAATCGTTAAATTACAAAAATAAAATAAGGAAAATAATATTAGAAACAGGGCGGCGCGGTGGAGCACTGCTTAGCACGTCTGACTCATTCCCCGGGCACTCCAGTTTCTTCCCGCATCCCAAAAACATGCTTGGTAGGCCGATTGAGCACTCCAAATTGCCCCGAGGTGTGAGTGCGGATGGTTGTCCGTCTGTCTATGTCCTGTGAATGACTGGCGACCAGTTCAGGGTGTTCCCCGCCTACTTGCCCGAAGACTGCTGGAATAGGCTCCAGCATGCCCGCGGCCTTAGAGAGGAAAAGCGGTCCAGAAAATGGATGGATGGATGGATGGATGGATGGAAGGATGGATGGATGGACAGACGGAAGACGGTTAAACCTGATGTCGCTGATGAGCATAGTTGCCATTGTCATATTTTACTTTCTGCCACAATATTAAGAAATCACATTGCTTGCTTACAAATTCAAAGTTGTTGTCCATATCGTTGCTGTGGATTTTTTCCCCCAACGAGAACGACGACGTAGCTGACTACTATTAGGCTAGTGAAACAACGTCTCTCTCAGTTTCTGTCCATGAAGTACCCCTGAGCATTCGGCGTACTGTATATTGCACGCCAGACTCCAACTTGTGGTTGACGTGCGAGCACGTGGGACGTTAATGCGAATGTAAATAAATCTGCAAAGTAGGTTTTAATAGCGACACAAAGCTCGTTAGCCTCCACAATGGAGGAGAACACGCACACAAACGGCTTGCGTGACTTTGTTGTCCTCTGGCATTGTTTCCACGCGAACGCGCACTCTGCGATTGTGTGAGCGTGCGTGCGTCACTTTCCACTTTGATTGTGTTCACAGTGTCAAGCGCTCAGTCTGTAATTAGCACACAGCAGCCATCTGTCCAAACAAGCGCTGTCCCGCTCGCTTCCGCGCCATCATCCCCGACGCCGACGCGACACTATTTGCCGTTCGCTCGCTCGCCGTCTCCATCTGCCCGTCTGCCTCTGTTTACAAGCACACGCGCTACCATCTTTTAGCTTTTTTACACGTACACTTTTTATTCACAACTGTGTGCCGCCATTGCACATTTTTACAGTTTCATTTTTCCAATTTTTTTTTGCAGTTTAACGATTATATATTGTATTTTCATTTGTTGGTAAATTTTTGTCTTTTTTATGTATTTCATTTGTATTTTGGAAATGTTTTTAGAATTGTTTTTTTATTAGATTTTATTTTTACTAAAAATATTTTTGTAGTTAGGTGTTTTCAAAAAATAATTTCATTGAATCTCCATAATGTCGCTTAAACGTTTGTTCTCTGATAGACGGGCTCCCGTGGGACTATGCTGAACGGCTAAACGAGAACACGCAAAAGACGACACTGCCTTCCTGAAAGTTGTCACACACAGCAACGGTGATCTGCGAGGCTTTCCAAACCATGTTTGGGCAGTGGAACAGAAACAAGGAAACAGTGAACCTTGCCTAGGAGACAATGAATGTGGGCTCGCAAGTCTCGCTAGCTTTAGCTTTGCTCCTTGCGTTATGGTCAGTGATGCACTTTCAGGTCTTATTTGAAATTTAGAATTTTTAAAAGACCAAAGACATTGAGTATATTATACATATGGACAGATACAAACAAAAACACACACACAGAAAAAAAACATTGGTTATTGGTATCGGTTTGTAGAAGCAGGACGTTATCTCCTATTGGTGGTGTAACTATGGTGCATCGATGGTTGCTAAAGAGTGTTCGTGACAAACTCGAAGCCCTTTTTCAGCAATAAGCGAGCAGGCTTCGAGGCAAAAAGATGTTGTGCTCGCAGGTACGCAAGGCCTAATTCTTTTTGACAGTTACCTTCAACCGGGACTTGCGATTTTTGGAAGTTTTTGCCAAATTCTCGGTGTGGGTTTAGCTAACCTTATGCTACTTTTTTTTTTTTGTACTGAAGAAAGAAGGAGAGCAAAATGGCAAAGGCAAAGATGACATCAGGGACAGGGACTCGATGATTAGCTGCAACGGCTAATTGGTGCCGTCGGTCCTAGCAGGGGAAATGATCGGCGATGACAATATCCTTAATTCAGCATTTGGCCCAAAGAACACTTATGCATGTGCTCGCCTTTGTGTATTTATGCGTGTGTGCGTTTGGGTTTTTGCACTCCTGTGGGGCACAATCACAGTGAAATTAGTGTAATTAAGTTGCCAGTCGCAACGGGCTTCTGTGGAGAATTAATATTTACGGCCGTGTGTGTGTGTGCGCATGTGGAATTTTTTTATTAGCATCTCGCTGATGTGTCACCTCCCACCTCCTCCCAGCGAGGCCTCGCGGGTAATCCGCCCGGCAAATTGGATGTTTGTTCAAATCGTTATCCCGGCCGGGGCACTTTGTATGCGTGCGCGTCGCTAATAAAAACAGATTGACTAACGCTCTTTGGTGA